>NW_022631015.1:24027794-24156436 GCF_010015895.1 Lontra canadensis | reverse complement strand
GAAAAGGGATCCTCCATAGTTTAATTATTTGCATTTCTCTGATAATGGGTAAGTCAAGTATCTGGTCAAATCTATAAAAGACATTTTATTTCTTTTTCTGTAAACTGTGTATTGATGTTCATTTTATAAGGTTATTAGATTGGAAACACCTGAGCGGAGGTAGACACATATTTCCTCAGAAGGCTGATTTAAGAGAGGAGACACTAGCCACAGCCTGGAAGAAAATATTCTAACAGATATGCTGGAAAAGTTCTTGATTCCAGATGACAAAGTGCAATCCATGAGAAGAAAGGATTTTAATGGTAACCGGGTGGATTTCGAGGATGGGCCTATTCTCAGAGGTCAGGCTCCAAGGTGCGCCCCGCCCCGCAGGTAAGGGCGTAAGTCTCAGTGTTGCTGGAATCCGGATAACTTGGAAACCCCGTATTTTTTCATGTAGGGCCAACCCGGGGGTGGAGGTGTCACAAAGAGTTAGGCACTTATAAGATGGCATTTCCTCAAAAGTGAAAGAAAACTCCCAGGAATGGTTGTTCCCGCCCGGTTTCGAACCGGGGACCTTTCGCGTGTTAGGCGAACGTGATAACCACTACACTACGGAAACCCCCTTGAAACCTACCTCTCCGCGCGTGCAGGCATTTTTACACGCGTCTCCTGAGTGCTCCCAAACCTAGTAATTTCGAGTGATTTTTCTTTTAGTGTCTCTTCACTCACGGTGTATTTATTTCCCCTTACACTTTTTGTTAAAATAACACAGAAACACTGTGACTACCACCAAAGGTAACTGGAAACCAGAGTCCAGATTCCTTCCCAGACTCCAGGCAGGGTCACCTGAGGCTCTCAGGGCTGCGGTGTCCACCTCTCTTCTAACCTTGAGAAGCAGGAGCCACCACAGCCAGCTGGAGATGCCCCCAAACTTCCGCGAGAGCCCAGCTGGTCTGGGGATCTCTGCCGGGTTGGGGGTGGGGGGCTGTGCACAGCTTATGGGGGGGGGGGGGGGGGGAGGTGACAAAGAGGTGTCATGATGACTCCGTGTCCCTCCCATGGCTCTGCAACACCAGGGCTCAGGGATTGGTATCAATTTGCTTAACAGATGGTGCCCTTGCCTACTTTTTACTTTTCTCTTCATTTAAACTGTCATTCTTCCCCAGCGTTTCCATGAGGGGTTTGGAAGGTGCTCACTGCCAAATGACCTTTCCTCAAATCCTCTGTGGGTGTACCCTCGCCTCCTGCAAATGGCAATGTGGAAAACACTCTTTCTTCACCCAAAACTGGTCTGGTTGCAATGTTGCAGGAAACAGAAGAGAACCGGTATTTCCTAGATGGCAAGATCGCCAGTCTTATTTTTTTCTTCTGGTATCAACTCAACAGCATAAATAATAGTTCATTTTTCAGTAAGTTGCTAAGCATTTACTTTAAAAGAATTAATGAGTAGCCCACAATGTGCCCAATGCTGACCTAGGCTCTGGAGGTATCAGATGTCCTGAAAAATTGGACAGGCTGGGGTAGTAAAGGGCACATGCGCTGATTATTATAATATGATTGAACAAAATAGGGTAATGATTTTTAAATTGCCAAAAGAAACCACAGAGATAAATACTCATGAATTTTCACAGAAGCATAGGAACGGGGCAATTTTCCAACTCCTAGTGATTAGGAAAGGCTTTCAAAAGAAGTGATCACTGATCTGAGATTGGATGGATGAAAAGAAATACATCAGTGGGGGAAAGGTGGAGAGAAGCAGGGGATCTGGCATTAGGGGCAGCATGGTTGGTCATGGGTTGGGGAGATGTCATGGGACCTAGGAATGATGAGGATACATTCACTTTAGTCAGTGGAGAAATAGGATTTCAGTTAAAGACAAGATACTTTCATAAAGACGTATCAGTGAATTTCCAGATCCCATTTGGGATCAATTTGTAGAGAACAAACATTCTCCAGTTACTATATTTAAGCACTCACCTCTCCCAGCAGTGTTTCATATCACTGTTTATCACCCTGATTTCTTACAGTAGCCAGCATCCCATGACAAGAGAGCTATAATATTAGTCTTCTGACAGATAGCATTCCTCCCAGATGGCCCACAAAAGGAGAAATCAACCTGTTACACAACTATGGGGAGAAGCAAGAAACTAACTGAAATGAAACCCATTGTTTGAGAGATGTTGTGCACCATGAGTAGGGCGGAGAGCATTTAGGGCATATGACAAATACTTGAAAAGTATTTCTTGGAATGTCGAAAAAATAGAGCACATAAACAAGAAAGTCTCAGGTCTCAGGGTTCAGAGTATTTTTCCAGGTCTATTATGTTTTAGAGTTATCTAACTAATAAATGTGCTAAATGTTTTCAGGTTTATACTTTTATTTCTAATTGCCTAAAGCATTTTTAAAAGGAATTTTGTGTGCTTTGCTGTTAATTCTTCTTTTTTATCCTCTCTTCTTTAAGATACAAATCATATGGGGTGCCTGGGTGGCTCAGTGGGTTGGTCAGGTCAGGATCTCAGGGCCCTGGGATCAAGCCCCACTGCCTCTCTGCTCAGTGGGGAGCCTGCTTCCCCCTTTTTCTTTCCCTGCCTCTCTGCCTACTTGTGATCTCTGTAAAATAAATAAATAAGATCTTTAATTTTAAAAAAAGGTACAAATCATATTACCCCTCCTTCCAAAATTTCTGGTGTATCTTAGAGTCCCATATCACATGAAAAGGAGAAAACAGTTATAACACTACTTGATTTACACTAAATTATATTAGAATTTTTACGTGGTTCTTTTCTTTCATTTCTTTTGAACTGGATTTGACAAAAACCAAATAAGTAAACACAACTCCAGGCTTACTAACGGGTGTGGAAAATAGCCATAAGCATATAAAAGAATAGAACTCAGAACCACAACTATTGAGGTGGTGGGAAAACTGGACAGCCACAAGCACAAGAATGAAACTAGACCACATTTACACCATCCACAAAAATTAACTAAAAATTAATTAAAGACTTGAATGTAAGTCCTCAAGTCATAAAATCCCTGGGAGAAAATATAGGCGGTAAGTTCCCGGACATCAGTTTTAGCAATGTGTTCCTGGATCTGACCCCAAATGCATGGGAAACAAAAGCAAAAATAAACAAAGGGGACTACATCAAACCATAGAGCTTTTGCACAACAAAGGAAACCACCCATCAAAATGAAAAGACAACTACGGAATGGAAAAGGACATTCTGGTGGTGATCGCTCTGTTGTGCATACAGATGTCTAATTATAATACGCACTTAGAAGGTATATAATATTACATGCCAACTTTACCTCTCCCCCCAAAAAAATCACAACCACTGAAACTAGATCACTAAGTCACTAACCCTTCCACACAGAAGAGGGTCCATATAACAGCAGCATAAATATCACTCATCGGGGAGATTGTCTAAAGGCTGACATTCAGGCCCCATCAGAGGTGTAGTGAACTAAATTTTTCATCTTAATGGACCACCAGGTAATTCATGTGCTCACTAAACTTTGAGAACCATGGCTCTGCTTCAATGCACTATTCAGTGGGCCAAAAAGTTATTGGTGCAAACTGGGGTTGGAGGAGGGGGAAATGGCCATTCAAGGAGCCATTCCAGGAGCCACTCAAGGAGCCATTCAAGAAAAACAATGTTCTAGTTGGTAAAGAGTCTAGGAGGCAATATAATTAAGACAGTCACAGATATCACATAAAACCTAAGTGGTGAGTGTCTGACATTTGATCTAAAATGGTAAAAGACCAAGGAAGCAAACCCTACTTATCTTAGGCCATTCCAGTACTCAAATCCTAACAGTAGAACTAGTTCTCTGAGTTTTTCAGTTCTCAGCAGATATTTTGGTTTTTCTATCGCTGTACTATTGGGACAGATTTTTTTTTTTCTTTTTGACTGTTGTAAATTTTTTAAATAAGATTCTTCATCTGATGCTGTCTCTTCCCCTTCTGGGGCTGTAGGGATGTAAATTTCAATTTATCTCCAATTCTCCAATGCCAAATTACAAAAGCTCACACTAGAAGGCCCTGCTGGGAGTCGAACCCAGGATCTCCTGTTTACTAGACAGGCGCTTTGACCAGCTAAGCCACAGAGCCCTTGCTAGAAGGTGGCTTGCTTGCATAGAATTTGAGGGTGACTTCGCTGTTTGCTCTGCTGCTGTGGTTCCCAAGAATTTTTGACCAACAGAAGGGCATCCAGATTCATTCTCAGGATTATTAGCGTTTTTTTTAATTCTCAGGATTTTGATCGAGTTTTCTTACTGTCTCCTGAAAGGTGCCCAGCACTTTACACTGTGCGGGGAAGAGAGACTTCCTCTGTTCCTGGGCCCCTTGCACTAGGGCAGCTAGACCATCTCCCCTCCAGGAGCCTTTACAACTCCACACAGAAGGTGGATTCAGCTTCGAATCTGCAACAGGGAGACGATGGGGCTTCTCGGCTGCACAGGCTCGAGCAATGAGGATTGCCCTGGGGCTTTCCTGGGATGACCCAGAAATCACTTGGCAAAAGGCAGGCACTCTGACTTTTCTTCTCTTTGTGGCTAAGCGGTTGCCTTTTAATCCCTTGTAAAACTGACCATTTTCTGTATTTGCTGAGACTGGTGATTTGCTGTAGCAAAGGGGAATGCATTAAAAATACATGGAGTTTCTTAAATTTGACACCTGAAACTAATATGATACTGTCTGTTAACTACCTGGAATTTAAATACAAACTTGGAAAAAACTTGTTTAAAAGAGAAATTATATATAAATATCAAAACACTGGAAAACTTCACTGGTATGTTAACTTCCTTACATTTTCCCACCTTTTTCCTGATGTTGATATTAAAACTAGTAATGATTCCTTTCTTTCTGAGAAACAAATACTGAAAATGACCTGGAAAAGGCACATGTTCTCATTCCAAGAGGTTGGAACTGGACAAATCCTTTAGATCATCTCGCCTATCCTTAAGACAAATGTTGGAGGAATATATTGTAACACACACCAATTAGACACACATATCTATAATAAAGTTGCACAAACTTCTATCAAAAATACACAGTGTTGGGGCGCCTGGGTGGCTCAGTGGGTTAAAGCCTCTGCCTTCGGCTCAGGTCATGATCCCAGGGTCCTGGGATTGAGTCCGGCATCGGCATCACATCGGGTTCTCTGCTCAGCAGGGAGCCTGCTTCCTCCTCTCTTTCTACTACCTTTCTGCCTACTTGGGATCTCTGTCTGTCAAATAAATAAAATCTTTAAAAAAAAAATACACAGCGTTTTCTTGTGAGCAGCCTTGCTAAGACGTCGCTGCTTGGTGCTCCCCTCCACCCTCTTCATCACGCCTCCCATCCTGACCCCCAAGCCAGTGTTGCTGAAGGGGGCAGGCGGTTGGAGAGAGCCCAAAAGATAGGTAAGCGCGACTTCCAGTCCGAGTCCTGCAAAGATGAAGCTAAGCTGAGAAATTTGCAGCCCTTCCTGAGGGAAAAAAGTGCTAATAAAATGGAAAAGAGTGACCCGAGAGAAACAGAGCAAAGTGACTAATCAAGAAACCAAGGGTTGAGGCTTAAAATCAGGAAGGTCCAGAGTCAAACAAAGCAAGAGAGGGACAAGACAAATCGGATTACCCCGACCCACGGGGAGTCTCAGCACTGCTCCCTGTTACCTGGTTGCTTGCATAATCCGTAGGAAGAGCGCAGTTGACCGCTCGCAAACATAAGCAACAGCCTATAAATACAAACATAATAACCAGGAAATCCCACCACCTCGCTCTCTGCCTCATATGTAGATAAATGTAAATGATTTTGACACAGGTGAAGTCAAGTGTTCGTCTCCCTGTACAACAAGAAACTAGTGGATTTGGGGGTTAAGAGAGGCTTTGTCTTGTGTGTGAACCTGACATCCCACTGTTCATTGGGGTCGGCATCGGGAGAGACGAGGGAACAGTTTGGGCAGTTCATCTCCAAATCATTCCCTGATCGCTCAAAATTATTTAGGAAGAGAGATCTTTTTTAAAAGGACAAGAGCAAGCCAATCAGTTCTTGAATCTGGAAAGTTTGGGTTGACTTTTTAGGTTCATTTATTTCTTTCATAACAAAAAACAATCTGTGTGGGGCACCTGGGTGGCTCAGTGGGTTAAAGCCTCTGCCTTTGGCTCCGGTCAGGATCCCAGTGTCCTGGGATAGAGCCTCGCATCAGGCTCTCTGCTCAGCTAAACAAATAAAATCTTTTTAAAAAAAAAAAAAAAACCAATCTGTGTTTTACCCTTTAGACCATTTTTATGTGCAATAGAATGGATGTGGTTCTGTGAAGGTCTTTTTGCTTATGTTTATACTTTCGTGTTTGTCTACTTCTGAGCTTGCAAAATACTATTTTGCAGTTGCTTGATCTCTGTACTTCCACTTGAATTTCGTCTCTCATATTCCTGAGAATGTGGAGAAATCCTTAATTAAGACTGACAGTTTTTAATTCCTAATGGTAACTCCTAAGTAGACTTATTTATTTTGTTGGTATTCTATTAATTTAAACAGATTAAATGCTGCAAAAAGATAGCACCTATGTTATTCCAACTATCATTCAAGAAATTAACCAAGAAATTAATCTAGCATGCAAAAAATTGTACCAGAGGAAAGAATTAGCCTATTTTCAGTGGAGTCTGACATGTGTGGGAGAAAATGTGTTTTTTAATATGGTAAGTTAATTCAATATCATGGTGTTCTACCCTATTTTATCTCAAAAATTCTACTGCAAACAGAGAAGCCAAGCCAATTGCATTAGTAACCTTCCCTCACTGCATTTCTGCATATAGTAGGCACCAAAGACATTCAAATATTTACAGCTGGTGAATAACATCTACAATTTTTGGATGCACAGAAAAAAATAAATAAGAACCCTCAATAGAAACTTTCAACATTCCAGCCTACCCTGAAAGTAGTTATATTTAATTTTTTTTTTCGGAAGTTTCTTAAACTATAGGTCTCACTTGAACAGAATTGCCTTGACTGACTGAAATTAAGTACTCAAGTTATAATAACGATTATAGTAAGTAGAGAAACTGCTTCTAATAAAAATACACAAGAGAAAGAATTCCTACATAAAGGAAACACATAAAGGGAAAATGCAGCTGTTCAAGAGATCCTAATATTATTCTATACAAAAAGCAAGTAATTTGAACAAGGAGGTGAAGCCCTTGATAAATTATGTTCATTCTGAATATTATTGCAGTGACCCAATGGGAAAAGATGGGCAGGAGGTGTAGGTATGAGTGTATTTTAACTATTTGAAATACAGTGATGTTTTACAAACATTCCATCCTCCTTTTCAATTTGTCCTTCCTTTCTAAACAAATTGGAGTACTGAAATAAGGCACTGTAGTTTCTTCTGTTGTACATTTTTACAAATTATGCTATCCTTTTGGGGATGTGGGAACTCTCTTTATGAGATTAGGGGTGTTCTTGGTCTGGGCCTCTGTTGAGACTCCACAGGCAACCCTGTTCTTCCAGAATTCATCTTTCTCATGACAGCATCTGAAGTTCAAGTGGCCTCCGCTTTGCAAGTTGTTATTCCAGCACATTGATTAAAGCCTCTGAAGTCTTTCCTGGATTTTCACTCTAAAAGACTAACTTTCCTCTTCCAGTGCAAAGTGCCCTGCTGACTCACCCCTCTCCACAATTTACCTTAATTTTTGTAATACAGGATGTCTGAAACAAAGCACGTTTTGGAACACGAGATGTACCTGTAAGGACTCCGTCATGTCTCTGGCTACTGTTATTGTACAAAAAACCATTATTTTACAAAAAAGAAAAATGCTTGCCACTATTTTAAAACAGTGTGTCAGATGAAGGCATGAAAAAGGAAAAAAAAAACAAGGTAAGAATTCAGCAAGGTCCATCTGAGTTATTTCGCTTATCGTAATACCCTCTGGGTCCATCCATGTTGCAAATGGTGGTATTTCACTCATTTTCATGACCGAGTAATGCTCTAGTGTGTGTGTGTGTGTGTGTGTGTGCTTGTGTGTGTGTGTGTGTGTGTGTAATATCTTTTTTATCCATTCATCTATCAACGGACACTTGGGTTGTTTCCATATCCTAGCTATTGTAAATGAGCCACAATAAACATAGGGGTGCATGTATCTTTTCAAATTAGTGTGTTCATTCATTTGGGTAACTAAGTAGCAGTGGAATTACTGGATCATAGGGTAGTTCTATTTTTAATTTGTTGAGGAACTGTCATACTGTTTGCCACAGTGGCAGCACTGATTTAAATTCCCACCAATGGTGCACAAGGGCTCTCTTTCCTTCACATTCTCACCAACACTTGTTATTTCTTATCTTTTGGATACTAGCCATTCTGACTGGTGTGAGGTGATAATATCTCGCTATGGTTTTGATTTCCATTTCCCTGATGACTAATGATGTTAGTCTTCTTTGGAAAAATGTCTATTCAGGTTGTAGGGGATTTCCTACATAAAAAAATCACATTATTTGTGAATAAAGATGGCTTTATTTCTTCTGTCTCAATCTGCACATTTTGTTTTAATGTAGTAGCTAAGATCTCTAAGTCTTTCCTTGATCAGGAAAAGTGAGAAAGAGGACATTTTTGCCTTGATTTAAATCTTAGAAGGAAGCATTCAGTCTTTCACCATTAAGTATGATGTTGTTTGTACTTTTTTTTTTTTTTTGGTAGAAAGCCTTTATTTGATTAGGTAAGCAAAGCTCCCTTCTATCCCTAGTTTGCTGTGAATTTTTATCATGAATTGATGTGGAATTTTACTAAATGCTTTGTCTGCCTCTATTGATATGATCATATTGGGTTTTTTTTTTTGTATTTAGTTAGCCTATTAATATGGTGAATTACAAAAATGTGGTGAATTTCCCTGATTGATTTTTGAATGTTAAAACAGGCTGGGATAAATTTCATGTAGTAATAAAGTATTATCCTTTTAAATATTTCTGAGTTTGATTTGCCAATATTTTTAAGGATTTTTGTGCCCATGTTTAAGAGAGATGTTGTGCTAAGTTTTCTTTTATAGCTTTGTCTCATTTTGGTATGCATATTTTAATATATATCCTAGAGGTAAATAAAAGTTTCTATCTGAGACCATTGGAGAATTAACCAAATATACTGGTTCAATGCTAAGTGGAAATTTCCCACAGAGACAGAGAGTGTATCTATCACTCATTGGCTCGTGGCTGAACAGGTGTGGGCACAGGATGTGTAATAGCTGTGCCTTCATCTCAGAGTGGACAATCTAATTCTGTCTCCTGTGTCAATCCGCTATTACTGCATAAGAAATCTCCCGGAGTATCACCAACGTAAAACATAGTTATCTATTCCCAAGAGACAACTATTGGCTCTGGGTCATTTGATATAGGCTGGACTCAGGCGGCTAGATCTGATCTCACCCGGGCTTGCTGAAGCGTCTGAGGATCAGTTGATGAAGACTCAGAGTGGGGGAGGGGGAGAGTGGACTCTGTTCCATGTGAGTCTCCTCCTCCTCCTCACGGAGTTAGCAGACTGGCTAAGGCATGTCCTTCTGCCTGCGGGATCCCAAAGAAACAAGCCCAAATGCACATTTGGATATGCCAAGGCCGCTAACTTTCTGTTAGTTAAGGCAAGGCATATAGACAACCTCGGGACTCTTTCAAGAGATCTGCAAGTTCTAAACTAATTTCATAGTAATACTAGATATTTATGATGGGCTTGACAGTGATCTTAATGAATGCATTTTTCAATCTTGTGAATTGAAATGCACAGTAATTTCAGGACAAGGGGCAAAGGAGGAGTTAATGTGGACTGTTGCTAAATTCAAGGATAGTTTCCAGAAAATAGAAATGTACTTTTTTAGTGGCTAGTACCACAATGTCATCTCAAGAAGGGATTTTTCTTTTTTGTTTTGTTTTTGTTTTGGTAACCTTTGTATGTACTGCTGTATCCCAGAACCTTGAAAAGTATCTGGCGCATAGTAAGCTCTCAATAAATATGGGTAGAAAAACAATAAATGTTGGCCAGATTAAGTGTTCCAGGAGAGTGGAAATGCAGAAGTCACAGTACTCATTACGACTTTCAAGCTTGTGGGGGCGCCTGGTGGCTCAGTGGGTTAAGCTGCTGCATTCAGCTCAGGTCACAATCTGAGGGTCCTGGGAGCTTGTTTCCCTTCTCTCTCTGCCTGCTTGTGATCTCTTTCTCTCGGTCAAATAAATGAATAAAATCTTAAAAAAAAAAAAAAAAAAGACTTTCAAGCTTGTGTATGTGAGATGCAGATAGCACATTTGTCCTACATGTCCCCCCTGGGCCAAGTTGACAGGAGTTAATTCTCAGTCATAATTAGAATCTATATCTAATTTTGGTCTTCTTTTCTCACCTTGATTCTAATAAGAGCTCTTTGAAACTTCCATTGCCCTCAGGTTCCATGGTGTAGTGGTTAGCACATCTGCCTTACACACAGAAGATCCTGGGTTCGATTCCCAGTGGAACCAAAAGGCTGCCTTTGGCTTCCATTCAAAAGAAATTTGGGAATTCTCCTTTTCCCTCCAGAAGCTGAGATAATCAAGGGCCCAGTGGGTTGCGTCCTCAGTTTCCCTTTCTGGACACTCAGTTGATTGGGCACGCGGGCTTGCACTATCAGAGGATTTCTCTGCATTTTGTGATGGCCGGGAGAAAACAGTTACAAGCAACTCCTGATCAATAACGAATGTGGAATACTTTAAAATAGTACACAACCAGGGGCTGATTGAAAAGATTATTCTAATTCTGTAGTAGTTACAATGTTAAAGATTTATAATTGCAGAAACAGCATCTATTTTAGCAAGTTGAAGCAGTACAGGTGGAGAAATGTACTTAAAGGAAACCCCAAGTCTTTGATCCCAGAAACTGGAAGTCTCTAGTTTTCATGTAATCAGATGTGTGTGGTTTCCCACAGAATCAGATTTTAAGGAGGGTAGATCAGACATCTTTTGCAGTTTTGTAAGGAAACACAAACATTCACATGCTTGTGGACAGAAAAGTTGCTACACTACCAACGCGAGAAAATTTGACACTATTAAATAAAATGGAAAGCACACTTTTTTCCCAAAGCACTATGTAATTTTTAAATGTCTCGTAATTGGGGTGGTGATTTAAAACCTGAGGATAGTAATAATCACTTAGATCTGAATTTTCCAACATATTAAAACATACGCACATAGCAATAAAACCATACCTTCTCCCCGACTAGAAGAGAGAACACTACAAACTTCAAGTTACTTGTAAGGAGAACTATAAACAGCCAATCCTAGCCGACCTACCTTTCAGGAGCTCCCAAAGGTAAGTCTTTGCAGGGAATGAAAGGAGGTCCAGAAATCCACCTAGAGGTAAGAAAATGGGAACGGGGAGGCTAAGAATCAGCTAAAATTCCCCTCCCCTCAAATAGAAATTCCACTCTGAGTGAGAAAACACTGAAAAGGACCCCTGGTAGATCAAAGCACTGTCTACAGGGAAGGAATGTGGAGGTCAGCTAGAAATAAGGCAGTAGCTGCACAAAGGAAAAAAAAAAAACAAAAACAAGAGGGAGTAGCTCCCTTTGGAGACTGGATGGTAAAAGAAAAATGAAGAAGTGGATTCAAAATCCTGTGAGACTGAAAGAGACAAAAATCTGAAGACACAGAAATTTTTCCTCGTGGACCCCCACCCCCTCTCCCAAAGACATCTATTAAAGTCACTGTATTGTTACGTAGGGATAGAAGCAGTTGGTCTTGAACTAGGAGTTGTGTAAATTATCCCAAATCTCTTCACACAATATCTGAATAAACTTTATACAAAACAACTACAAGAAAACACAGAGTCAAAATATTGTAGCTGTTGAAAATTCTTCCAAAAATGAAGAAGCAGAAGAAAAATTTAACACAGCTCTCATCTGAAGGAGACAGTTTCCTTTTTTTCTGCATTTCAAAAGCAATTTTAATAAAAACAAATTCACAAACTTATATCATGACATTATTGAGTATTAATAACTATAATTTTATACTGAAGAGAATAATCTGCTAAAATTAACAAGAAGTTTATGTTCTGAAAATCTAAAACCACTTGTGCATAAATTAATAATATAAAAAAGTATATTCTAAAAGTGTAACCTAGTTTAAAAGTATTGTTTAAAGTATTTTAAATAAAAGTTAAAATACTAGTTTAAAAGTATTTAAATAAAAGTATTTAAAACTAGTTAATCTAGTTTCAAATTGTAGTGTTTCTCAGGAAAAAATCTATTTTGATTGTACTATTTTCATATCTATATTATTTTCCAATAATGTGAAGTGGCTATTAGTCCTAATCATATTGAATAAAGTGCCATTTTAACTTAAACCATTATTTTCATATAAGAAATACTCATGACATACAATAATTTCCTTTTTTAACACTTAACGAAAATTTTACATTATCACTTTAAGACTTCATAGAATCTCATTTACTGAAGGAAAAGATAAGGTGCACCAATAAACTAAAGTGAACATAAAGAACATTACATACTTGCTAAATATCTGTTGCATTTAGTAATTAAGAAAATCTCACTTTTTGATCCTTTTATTTATTTCATTTTTTCCCTCTTTCTGATTTTTTTAAAAGATTTTATTTATGTATTTGATAGAGATCACAAGTAGGTAGAGAGAGGCAGAGAGGGAGAGAGACAGAGAGGGAAGCAGGCTCCCTGCTGAGCAGAGAACCCGATACGGGGCTCAGTCCCAGGACTCTGGGATCATGACCTGAGCCAAAGGCAGAGGCTTAACCCACTGAGCCACCCAGGCGTCCCTTCTTTGATATTTTAAATTTAAATTCAATTAATTAACATATAGCATATTAGTTTGAGGTAGAGTTCAGTGATTCATCAGTCTTATATAACACCCAGTGCTCATTACATCACGTGCCCTCCTTAATGCCCATCACCCAGTTACCCCATCCCTTGGCCTCTTTCCCATCCAGCAACCCTCAGTTTGTTTCCTGTGATTAAGAGTCTTTTATGGGGGGTTCCTGGGTGGCTCAGTGGGTTAGGCCCCTGCCTTCGGCTCAGGTCATGATCCCAGGGTCCTGGGATCGGGCCCCACGTCAGGCTCTCTGCTCAGCGGGGAGCCTGCCTCCTCCTCTCTCTCTGCCTGCCTCTCTGCCTACTTGTGATCTCTCTGTCAAATATGAATAAAATCTTTAAAAAAAAAAAGAGTTTCTTATGGTTTGTCCCCTTCTCTGATTTTTTCTTGTTTTATTTTCCCCTCCCCTCCCCTATGCTCCTGTGTTTTATTTCTTAAATTCCACATATGAGTGAGATTATATGATAACTGTCTTTCTCTGACTGACTTATTTTACTTAGTATAACACCCTCCAGTTCCATCCATGTTGTTGCAAGAGACATTTCCAAACAAACATTTTTGGATTAAAAAAAAATCACATTAAGTCAGAAATTTAAAAAACTAAAACATGCACAAAAATGGGAAGAAATGAAATGAAAGTTGGTTGAACATAGGAAAAAATGCAAGAAAAAAAGAAAAATCACAACAGAAATGAAGACTACATTACAAGGCACCTAAAGGAGAATAAATTTACAACACAAATGTTTGGTAATGGGAATTGAAGAAAGAGAACCCACCAAGAAAGTGAAAAGGAGATAAAGAAGGAAGAAAAATGGGTTGGATAAAAATGATTTAAATAAAAAGCAGGCAAAGAAATTCCAATATATGAGTAATTGGATTTCCTAAGAGAAAGAAAAACAGTCAACAAAATACAAATAATAATTAAATCTATAATCCAAGAGGTTTCTATAAATAGAGGAAGCCTAACATCAGACTTCTGAAGAGCAATATAAAAAAATTAGATTAACATGAAAAAAATAGAAATAGAAGAGTGAAGCAAGAATTCTATATCTAGCAGCTGAAATCTTCAAGAATCAAGATTAGAGAAGAGAGTTTTAACTATGTACATACTGGACTCTTCTTGCAGAGTATATGATAACATGGATTTATTCAGTTAAGAAATAAAGAAACTTTATTGGGTGAACATTAAATATATTTAATGGTAGATCGATGACTCAAATAAATGCAAGGGCAAAGTGGGAGCATAATATTAAATGTTTCCATTCTGGCACAAAAAATATAATGCATATAAAAATAGGAACAGGGGTACCTGGTGGCTCAGTGGGTTAAGCCTCCGCCTTCGGCTTGGGTCGTGATCTCAGGCTCCTGGAATCAAGCCACACATTGGGGTCTCTGCTTAGCGGGGGGCTGCTTCTCCCTCTCCCTCTGCCTGTCTCTCTGCCTACTTGTGATCTCTGTCTGTTAAATAAATAAATAAAATCTTTTTAAAAAATAGGAACAGAAAGGAAAGGAAAGAGGAAACAAAATAAATGTACTGACCACATAGACAGTAAGCAAGGGCAAATGGCCAACAACAGCAGCAAAACTAGGGAAAAACAAGTTAGAGTAAATAAATGGGGGAAACATGGGCATTAAGGTAACTGCTTGGACAAAAATTCAAACCATTTTAGATGTCACAAGAAATTTTTTAAATGAGAAATACAAGAAATACACATTATAATGATAAAAATATGACAGAGTTAAGAACAAATGTATTGGGGTGCCTGGGTGGCTCAGTGGGTTAAAGCCTCTGCCTTTGGCTCAGGTCATGATCTCAGGGTCCTGGGATCAAGCCCCACATCGGGCTCTCTGGTCAGCAGGGAGCCTGCTTGCTTCTCTGCCTACTTGTGATCTCTGTGTGTCAAATAAATAAATAAAATCTTAAAAAAAAAGAACAAATGTATCAATCATATCATATATATTAATAGGCTTAAGTCATATGTTAAAATGTTTTCAAATTGGCTCGTGGAACAAAACATAACAATATGTTAAGATACAGGGGAGCCTGGGTGGCTCAGTGTGTTAAAGCCTCTGCCTTCAGCTCAGGTCATGATCCCAGGGTCCTGGGATCAAGCCCTGCATAGGGCTCTCTGCTCAGCGGGGAGCCTGCTTCCTCCTCTTTCTGCCTGCCTCTCTGCCTACCTGTGATCTCTGTCTGTCAAATAAATAAAAATCTTTAAAAAAAATGTTAAGATACACATCCAAAGCAAAATTATTCAGAGAAGAAAAGAAACAGAGTAAGGTACACCAGGAGGAAACCATAAAAAATCAGGGTTTGTGATCTTGACATGAGATAATTTTGAATTTAAGCACCCCAAAATTAAACATTACAAAAGAGATCAGTTTTGAATGTTAAAGGCAAAAATTCATAAAAATATTCATAAATCCAATAAAGTTAGAACACTTATACATAGTTACATACTAAAGAATGCACCAACTACATTTATAAAATAAAAATTATGGAAGACACAAAAAATAGGTTTCAGAGCAATAATAATAAAGACTTTAAAAGGACACCTTCAGCACAAGATAGGTGAAGAGAACTCAAATAAGAAAGGATATAGAGGGGCACCGGGTGGCTCAGTGGGTTAAAGCCTCTACCTTCAGCTCAGGTCATGATCTCAGGGATCGAGCCCCGCATTGGGCTCTCTGCTCTGCAGGGAGCCTGCTTCTTCCCTCTCTCTCTGCCTGCTGCTCTGCCTACTCATGATCTCTCTCTCTATCAAATAAATAAAATATTTTTTTTAAAAAAAGGATGTAGAGAAGCCGGGCAGCATAGTCAAGAAGGTAAACCTTATGGATATCTATCCAATTTATAACCTCCTCTAGAGAATATGCATTTTTCTCCAGGGAACATTGACAAACGCTGGTGAGGTAGCATGTCACAAAGGGGGCTCCAATGCAGAGTAAGTTCCATTAAGCAGAACCGTTACAACCAGCACCCTGGTCCTAACAGGAGCTTACTGTTTTATAAGACTCAGCCTTGGGAAGAGGAGTAGGAGACCTAAAGATCACTGGGTCCCAGGAGTCCAGCTACATAGTTATCAAACCATTCTGAACATCCACAAACAAAACAGAAGATCAAAGAGAAGAAACGCAGCAATTCTAGGAACAGAAAATCAACCACTTTCCAGAAGGTAGGACGTGCAGAGAAGTGATTCTGAAGTCATGGGAAGAGAGACGCAGGGGTAGGGGGAGGAGCCGGGTCCCAGGAAGCCGCGGAGCAGCGCAGCACAAAATCAGAACTTTCAGAAGTCGGTTCCACTGAAGGACGTCACTCCAGAGGCTTAGCGGGGGGGTGGAGCCCTCGTGGGGACAGTGTGGTCTCAGGATCTGTGGGGTCACAGAAAGACCAGGGGCCTCTCAGGTAGCTGAGTGGGGAAGCCAGCTACAGAGACAGAGCCGAGGGGTGGCTCTCAGCTGGGGTTAACTTAAACCGTGATCCGCGGCACAGCTGGACTATTGCTGTTCGAGCAGGGACCCCACAAGTGGCAAGTCTGGGGAGACTCACCAGGAGGAGCAGGGCAGCAGGAATCTGCTGGGTTTGGAGACTCCAAACGGGCCCATGCGCCAGAGACAGAAATGGTCAGTCACAGGCCGGGTGAGCTCAGAGTGTGGCTAAAGACCAGGGAGACTGGAGGGACTGACAGCTTTTCTCTGAGGGCGCACTGAGGATCGGGGCCTGGAGCTCTCGTTCCCACTGGGTAGGAGACTGAGCGGCCACCATTTTCGTTCCTGTCCTCCAAAGCAGTACGGAAAGCACTCAGGGAACAAAAGCTCCCAAGACCGAAACTGTGCAGATTACTTAGCCCGGTCCCGGCAAGGGCAGTACAATTCTGCCTCCAGCAAGGACATCTGAGAATCACAGCAACAGGCCTCTCCACCAGAAGATTAGCAAGACCATCCAGCCAAGACCAAGCTCATTGATCAATAAGAACTGCGGAATTCCAGAGATACAGGAATGAAACACATAGAACTCATGGCTTTTTTCCCATGACCTTTTAGTCTTGCAAAGTTAAATTAAAAAAAAATTTTTTTGTTATTCTACGTTTTAACTTTTCCTCTTTCCTATTTTAACATTTTTAAACTATTTTATCTAATCAATACCTTTTAAAAAACTCTTTTAAAATTTTCATTGTTACAGTTATATTCTATCCCTTCATTGTATTTAACCTTATTTTTTGTATACATACTGGTTTTTCTTTCCAGTTTTTCTTTCTTTTCTTTTTGGGATACAGTTTCTTCTAATAGATCAAAATATACCCTAAATCTAGCACATGGCTTTGTTCTAATCTCCAGCATGATCACATTCTTTCCTCTTTTTTCAGCCAACTTCTTATCAATTCCTTTTTTAGAATCTTTTAAAATTTTCATCTTTACAGTCATATTCCATCCTTTCATCGTGTTTACCCTTATTTTGGTGTATATATATAAGTTTTTCTTTCTTTAAAATTTTGGGAGGCAGTTTCTTCTACAGACCAAAATATACCCAAAATCAAGTGTGTGGCTCTGTTCTATTCACCAGTCTAATACACACACACACACACACACACACACACACATATATATATATATATGTATGAATAATATATCTATCAATCTATCTGGATATAGATATATATATGTACATATATATATATCTTTTCCCCCCTTCTTTCATCTCCCCCCAGTTTCGGGTCTCTTCTGATTTGGATAGTGTAAATTTTTCTGGGGTTGTTGCTACCCTTTTGGTATTTTGTTCTCTCATTCATCTATTCTTATCTGGATAAAGTGACAAGACAGAAAAACTCACCTCAAAAAAAAAAAAAACACAAGAGGCAGTACTGATGGCTAGGGACCTAATAAATATGGACATTAGTAACATGTCAGAACTAGAGTTCAGAATGATGGTTATCAAGGTGTTAGCTGGGCTTGAAAAAAGCATGGAAGATACTAGAGAATACCTTTCCAGAGAAATGAAATCCCTTTCTGGAGAAATAAAAGAACTAAAATCTAATCAAATGGAAATAAAAAAAAGCTATTAATGAGGTGCAATAAAAAATGGAGGCTCTTGGGGTGCCTGGGTGGCTCAGATGATAAAGCATCTCCTTCAGCTCAGGTCATGATCCCAGAGTTCTGGGATTGAGCCACATCAGGTTCCCTGCTCAGTGAGGAGCCTGCTTCTCCCTGTCCTTCTGCTACTCCCCCTGCTTGTGCTCTCTCACTCTCTGTCAAGAAAACTAGTCAAATCTTTAAAAGAAAAAAAAAAAGGAGGCTCTTATTGCTAGGAAAAATGAGGTAGAAAAGAGAATTAGTGATATAGAAGACCAACAACACCCCGTCATCTAATAGTAAAACTTATAAGTCTCAGTGACAAAAAGAAAATCCTGAAAGCAGCTCAGGACAAGAGATCTGTAACCTACAATGTTATAAATATTAGATTGGCAGCAGACCTATCCACAGACACCTGGCAGGCCAGGAAGGACTGGCATGATATATTCTGATCACTAAATGAGAAAAATATGCAGCCAAGAATACCATATCCAGCCAGGCTGTCACTGAATATAGAAGAGATAAAAAGCTTTTGGGACAAACAAAAACTAAAAGAATTTGCAAACACCAAACCAACCCTATAGGAAATATTGAAAGGCATCCTCTAAGCAAAGACAGAGCCTAAAAGTAACAGATCAGAAGAAACAGAGACAATATACAGTAACAGTCACCTTACAGGCAATACAATGGCAATAAAATCATATCTTTCTATAGTTACCCTGAATGTAAATGAGCTAAATACCCCAATCAAAATACATAGGGTATTAGAATGGATAAAAAAATAAGACATATCGATATGCTATCTGCAAGAATGATATGCTATCTCTCATTTTAGACCCAAAGACACCTGCAGATTCAAAGTGAGGGGGTGGAAAACAATTTATCATGCTAATGGACATCAAAAGAAAGCTGGGGTGGCAATCCTTATATCAGATCAATTAGATTTTTAAGCCAAAGACTATAATAAGAGATGAGGAAGGACACTATGTCATACTTAAAGTGTCTGTCCCACAAGAATATCTAACAATTTTAAATATCTATGACCCTAACATGGGAGCAGCAAATTATATAAACCAATTAATAACAAAATCAAAGAAACACAACAATAAAAATACAATAATAGTAGGGGACTTTAACACCCCCTCACTGAAATGGACAGACCATCTAAGCAAAAGATCAACAAGGAAATAAAGGCTTTAAATGACACACTAGATCAGATGGACATCACAGATATATTTAGAACATTCCATCTCAAAGCAACAGAATACACATTCTTCTCTAATGCACATGGAACGTTCTCCAGAATAGATCACATCCTGGTTACAGACACATGAAAAAGTGCTCAACATCACTCAGCATCAGGGAAATACAAATCAAAACCACAGTGAGATACCACCTCACACCTGTCAGAATGGCTAACATTAACAAATCAGGAAGCAACAGATGTTGGTGAGGATGCAGATAAAGGGAAATCCTCCTACACTGTTGGTAGGAATGCAAGCTGGTGCAGCCACTCTGGGAAACAGCGTGGAGGTTGCTCAAAAAGTTGAAAATAGAGCTACCCTACGACCCAGCAATCACACTACTGTGTATTTACCCTAAAGATACAAATGTAGTGATCTGAAGGGGCACGTGTACCCAAATGTTTATAGCAGCAATGTCCACAATAGCCAAACTATGGAAAGAGCCTAGATGTCCATCAACAGATGAATGGATAAAGAAGATGTGGTGTATATGTACAATGGAATACTATGCAGCCAACAAAAGAAACAAAATCCAGCCATTTGCAATGATGTGGTTGGAACTAGAGGGTATTATGCTAAGTGAAATAAGTCAATCAGAGAAAGACAATTATCATATGATCTCTCTGATATGAGGAATGGGAGAGGCAGGGCAGGAGGTCGTGGGGAGTAGGGAGGGAAAGAGTGAAAAAAGATGGGATCTGGAGGGAGACAAACGATAAGAGAGTCTTAATCTCAGGAAACAAACTGAGGGTTGCTGGGAGGGGGAGGGAGAGGGTGGCTGGGTGATGGACATTGAGGAGGGTATGTGCTATGGTGAGTGCTGTGAAGTGTGTAAGCCTGATGATTCACAGACCTGTACCCCTGAAGCAAATAATACAGCATATGTTAATTTAAAAATATATTTTAAATTGTCAAATGAGTAATGATTTTACTTTATTATAACATATTTTATAGTAGTCTTAAGCTTGATGTGGCACTCTGTATCTGTGTATCTATTGCTGTGTAATAAATTGTCTCCAAAAAAAGTTATAGTATATGTAAAAAGCAATTTAAAATAGATTGTAGACCTAAACAAAAGACTCGTTTATGTAATTCTGAGAAAACAACATAGGAGAAGATCATCATGACCCTGGAAAATGCAAAGATGTCTTAGGATATCTTTGTATGTAGTATAAAATACAAACATCTGATCAAATATTCTCCATCAAAAGTAAGGAAATGAAAAGGCAAGTTACAGACTGTGAGGATATTCAGACATATAACTAAGAAAGGACAGGTATCCAGAATCTATAAAGGACTCTTATAACTCAGTACTAAATAACAAAACCCAAGAAAAACATGCATGAAAGAGCTGAACACACACTTCAAACAAGAAGATATGTAAATAGCCAATAAGTCTATGAAAAAATACTCATTATTAGTTATAGCAAATGCAAATTAACACCACAATGAGATAGTACTTCAAATCCAGTAGACTGTCTAAAATTTAGAAGTCTGACAATATCAAATGTTGGAGAAGTTTGGAGCAAATGGAACTCTCATAAAGTATTGTTTGGAATATAAAATGGTGTTATCATTTTGGAGAACACTTGGTGGTTTATTTTAAAGTCAAACATACATTGACCAAGAAACCCAGTAATTCCACTCGTAGGTATTTTACCCCAAAAGAAATGAAAATATGGGTGGAAAAAAAAAGAAATGAAAACATATGTGATGGTTAACATTATGTGTCAACACTGCTAGGCCACAGAATCCAGATACTTGGTCAAACATTAGTTTAGATGATGTTGTGAAGACGTTTTTCAGGTGAGATTAACATTTAAACCAGTGGACTTTGGGGTATCTGGATGGCTCAGTAGGTTAAGCATCTGCCTTCAGCTCAGGTCATGATTATGGGGTTCTGGGATTGAGCCCTGAGTTGGGCTCCCTGCTCAGTGGGGATTCTGCTTCTCCCTCTTCCTCTGCCTGCTGCTCACCCTGCTTGTGCTCCCTCTCTGTCAAATAAATAAATAAAATCTTAAAAAAAACATAAACCAGTGGACTTTGCATAAAGCAGATTACCCTTTGTAATATGGGTGGGCCTTGTCCAAAAAGTGGAGGTCCTTAAAAGAAAAAAGACCTTCTCTCCTGAGGAAGAGAGAATTCTGCCAGCAGACTGCCATTTGCCTGGAATAACATCAATTCCTTTCTGGGCTTCCACTCTGCTGATGATCTACCCTGCAGATGTGTATTTGCCAACCTTCACAATGGCCTGGGCCAATTCCTTAAAATCTCCCCCTCTCTTTTTCTGGGGAGCCTTGACTAATGCAACACATGTCCACACCAAGACTGTTCCGTTGATCTCCATTGCAGTACTCTTCATAATAGCTAGAACTGAAAACAGTGAAAATGTCCATTCACTGCGAGTAGAAAGCAAATGGTGATGCATCCCTACAATGGAGGAGGACTCCGCAATAAAACGGACTAAAGCCACTGATACATGAATGACTCTCAGAAGTATTGTGCTGAGTCCAAGAAGCCAGGAACACAGGCTATATCATCCATGATTTATAAGAAATTCCAGAAAAGGCAGAACCTAAACGACAGGAAGAAGATCTGTAGTTGCCTGGGGCTGGGATGAAGGTATAACTCACCAGAAAGGGTATGCATTAGTTTCCTAGTGCAGTTGTTACAAATCACCACTAATTCAGTGGCTTATAACAAGATAAACTTACTACCTTCAAGTCCTGGAAGTCAGTCCAAATTGGGTCGGCTGCACTGCGTTCCTCCTGGAAGCTCTAGAGGGAAATTTGTTTCCTTGCTTTGTCCAACTTGTAGACTGCACTGGGATTCTTTGGCCAGCAGTCCTGCGTCTCTCCAAGCTCTGCTTCTGGGTCACGTCTCCTTCTATGACCCTGACTCTTC
This sequence comes from Lontra canadensis, assembly GCF_010015895.1. Lineage (NCBI taxonomy): Eukaryota > Metazoa > Chordata > Mammalia > Carnivora > Mustelidae > Lontra > Lontra canadensis. The sequence goes on along the minus strand of NW_022631015.1, from coordinate 24,134,413 downwards.
TCACAGACCCTTGTGATTACATCGGACCCAATCCAGATAATTCAGGGTAATCACTTCCTTTTAAGATCCTTAACTGCATGCGCAAAGTCCCTTTTGCCATGAAAACTAGCATATTTATAGACCTCAAGGGTTAGGATGTGGTCTTCTTTGGGGGAGGGCATTACTCTTACTACCACAGAGCACAGGGAGGTTTTGGGGATCATGGAAATGGTCTCTACTTTGTGGTGGTTGTTACTTGTGTGTATAAATATGTCAAATTCTATGCTTAAATTGGGTGCATTTTATTGTATGTAAATCATCTCATAATAAAGCTGATTTTAAAATAGAAGAATCAGAATCTTACACAAACTGTTTTGGATTCTGCTTTTTTCACATAACAATATGTCTCCAGCATCTACCAGACACAAAATAACAGCTAATTATTGCATTCTAAAGAGTGGAGAGATTTAAAAACAAACGTTAAATCATGCATAATTTTCTTTCGCAGCTCCTTTAATGCTCACAGTTCAGGCAGAAAGTGCTTTGTTTGAACATGATGGAGGTTATCCCCCCCGCCCCGCCCCGCCCCGCCTCGCCCCGCCCCGTTCTCAAGTCTTCCAAGGCCTCCCACTGTGCACATTCTCTCCATCAATGATGCAAAAGGTTAGAGTATTTCACAGTCAAAGTTAAGAGGCGACTTTTTCAGAGATTGAACATCTAAAGGCAATAAACATCTGAATATAAAAGTGGCCCGTACGGGGATCGAACCCGCGACCTTGGCGTTATTAGCACCACGCTCTAACCAACTGAGCTAACCGGCCAACGATAAAATGTCTCCTTCGTTCCTGCTGAGAGTGTAATACAAGGCAAAACCATTTCAGTTTTTTTTTCCCCCAACATGAAATAGGAAATTCTCCAACTCTTCCTATTCCCCTCTTACCTAACTGTACCTGCCCTACTTTACTCAATTTCCTTTAAAAATACTCTCCATTTTAGCTTTCGTATGTTACTTAAAAAAAAAAAAAAAAACAACCACACAACACATAACAAAACAAAACAAGAACAAGAGGTTAGGTCAAAACAGCCCTCATAAGTATTTCTGTTCAGCAGTGGTGTTCTCTGGAGTTGGTACCTGGGAACTGTGCGCAGAAAATGGTAATGGGCCTCGAACCGGCGACCTTGGCACTATGAGCACCACGCTCCAACCAGCGGAACTAACCGACAACCTACCGCAGGGATTCACCCCTCCCCCGATGATGTAAACAAAAACCTAGGGCATCACGGCTTCTTCAAATCCGGGGGGCGGGGCGGGGCGGGGCGGGGGCGGGAAGGGGACGTGTGAGGAGGAAGGAGGGCGAGGGGAGGGAGAAAGGGACCAAAACAAAACCCACGAAGGATGAACATTATAGAAATCAATCCCCACAGTCTTCCTAGCTCACGCTCCCCCACCTTGGATGGGAAAAAGGAGAGGAGTTTAACATTTGGTGTGAATGAACGAAACCTCCTCTTGCGCATCTTTCTCAAATCCCAATTCTGACCCGAAAAGATTCTGACGAAAGTCGCCCAGCGGGGCTTTCTGTCCTAACCGTTTGTTACTGGCTTGGCTTTCCTTCCTTCCTTCCTTCCTTCCTTCCTTCCTTCCTTCCTTCCTTCCTTCCTTCCTTCCTTCCTTCCTTCCTTCTTTTAAGATTTTATTTATTTTATTTGACAGAGATCACAAGTAGGCAGAGAGGCAGGCAGAGAGAGAGAGAGAGAGAAGAGGAAGCCGGCTCCCTGCAGAGAGCCTGATTTGGGGCTTGATCCCAGGATCCTGGGATCATGACCTGAGCCAAAGGCAGAGGTTTAAACCCACTGAGCCACCCAGGTGCCCCTGTTACTGGCTTTTCTTTTTAAAAAAAATTGATTTCCAGGAATTCTTTAATCTGGACACAGATCCTTTGCCAAATGTATGTAGTGCACGTTTTCCTTCAGTCTTTCCCCTTCTTAATGTTTTTTAATGATAATTTTTTTAATGAGAAGTTTTCATTTTGATAACTTCTCAGTTTATCCCTTTTTGTGTATCTCACGCTATTCTTTTCTCCCCTAAGAAGTACTTGCCTACTACAAGGTCATAAATAATTTTTCTATTTTTTCCTAGATATTTTATAGTTTGAGCTTTATATTTAGATCTATGATCTACTTGTATTAATTTTTGAGGATGGCATCGTAGGGGCGAGGTTGCATTTCTCCCCCCAGCTCTGGAGCTCAGAGAAGGCTGAGGAAGAGTAAGCAGCCTAGCACCAAACCCAGGCCCATTCAGACGAGGAGTTGCAAAGGTATTTGCAAAAGAGATTGAGAGAAGGTCTATAATTTATCCAAGTGTTCCAGAATCACTTGTTTTAAAGACCGTTCTTCTCTGTGATGAGCACTGGCATCTTTGTAGAAAATTAATTGACCGTGTGTGTGTGTGTGTGTGTGTGTGTGTGTGTGTGTGTATCTACTTCTGAACTTGCCCCTGCCCGGTAGATCTGTCTATATGTAATGCCCAAACAGCAGTGTCTTAATTATTGGAGCTTTATGGGAAATCTTTTTTGATCAGGTGGTACCAGTCCTCCAACTTTGTTCTTCTCTAGATTCGATGTGAGAGGTTTGTGTCCTGTTGACAGTACGGTCTAGAGAGGGTGCCTGGACAGGGCATCTTCCCAAGGCCCCTGGACCTCTCACTTCGGGATACGGTTATGCCCACATCTGCACCTGAGCAGAAACCTCCAAAGCAGATCGCTCAGGAAAGACGCCCCACTTGTTCATGTTTAAGGATGGAATTTACGTGCAACAAGCCAGGGGTCTTCAGAACATAATGCTTCTACATTCCTCAAAACTGTTTATCTTCATTAAAATTCAATTCTGAAAATAGCGCTTGTGGCTGGGAAGTACATAAAATAGGTAATGTGATAGGGAGTGACTGGGACCTGGGAGCAGTGGGGGAAAAGGCCTCTTGGAGGAGGTGACATTGGGAGTTCAGCCTGAATGTTAAGAAGGAAACAGTCATTTAAAGGTCATTAAAGGGAACAACCTCTTGGCAAAGGGAACAGCTAATGCGAGGGCTTGAGATAGGAATTGGCCCTAGATTTTAAGTAACCAAAGAGGCCATGTGGTTGGCCTGCAGCGTGGAGAGTACTAGGAAATGAGTTCAGAGAAGACTTCCAAAGCCAAAGTATGCAGGGCCTTGTAGCCATGGGGAGGAATTTGGACTTTATTCTGGTTGTAGCAGGAAGTGATCTGAGGGTTTTATACAGAGAGGTATCATGACCTGACTGACCTTTTGAAAGCATCACTGTGGTTGCCAGGAAAAGAACAGATACTAGGGGCCAAGTATGGGACAAGGAGGCCAGGGAGGGAGAACAGCTCAGAATTTTCCATCCTTTTGTAACAGGGACAGTAATGCTGTTTGCAGAGCCATCTGGGGAGAAAACAGTGGGCTGCCCCGTCACCAGCAGCCATTCTGGGGACTCTGGCCACCCCAGAGCCATGATGCACCCCCACAATGTACACCCCATAGGTCAGCCTAGCGCCACAGGCCCCCCACAAGGAGCGCCAAGAATGCTTGAGAACAGAGCCTCACCCCAAACCCAAATGCATTCGGATGTCAAGTTGCAAGGAAGTTTGCAAAGGAGATGGAGGGAAGCTGCATCCAGCCTAGTGGAAGGAAAACCAGAAGTGTGTGACAAGCTGAGCATAGACCCCATCTTTTCATTTCCCAAAAGGTGCTGAGTGCCCAGGATGTGTCAGACTGTGGTGCCCGTGCTGAACATGTAAAGAAAGGCACTGAGGCTAGACCCCAGCACAATGGGCTATGGTTCAAGGTCAGTAAGTGGTACAGGGTAGCACCTGCTGAACAGGGCTGGGTTAGCTCTAGGCGAGGGAAGAAAGAGCTCATCCTCTGGGTTTGAAGTCAAGATAGGCAAGGAGGAACTTCCTCATGGAGAGTGGGCTGTGGCTTCTCTTACCCCCTCCCTTGTCCTGACCTGTCTTTACTTCTGCCCTTCGCAGCTCCCCAGAGATGCTGTCTCCCTGACTTGTTCCTTCCTGCCCTCCCAAAACCCGAGGTGTCCCTATCAGGATGCCAAAGTGGCATCAGGTGGTGGGAAGTGATGGTGAGTGATGGCTTAGGAAGGAAGGCTGAAAGAGAGAGAGAAGGGCAAAGATTAAATGGCAGGAAGAGGAATATCAGAGACACAAACGGAGATGGTCTCAGGGAGACAGAGACTGAGAAGCAGCAAAGGAGAGACAGGACAAGTCTGAGGGGGAGGGAAACAGAGCAGAGATAGAGGATGAGGGAGAAAGTGACTCAGGTGACCCAGAGACCAAGAATGGGGGACAGAAGCCGACTGCAGTGGAGACCGTCAGAGAGGAAGCGAAGAGAGACAGACTGGGACACAGAGAGACAGAAATGATGACATCCAGAGAAGGGACAAGACTCAGAGACAAAGGCAGAGGTGGGGGTGTGAAGGGCCCTGAGAGGAACAGTGAGAGGAAGGGGCAGCTCGGAGTCCGAGGTCTGAGCAGGGTCTGAGCAGGACTTGGGTCAGAGCGCATTGCTCTGACATTGGGCATTAAAAACACCAGTATTCCTTCTGTCATGTGGGACCCCAGAAAGAAGACAGCTGAATAGGAACCGGGGAGCGAGGTCTTGCCAGACACCTGATTTTCCAGTGCCTTGATCTCACACTTCCCGGTTTCCAGAACCATGAGAAATCACTAGCTTTGTCTCTAAGCCACCCCATCTATCGCGTGTTCTCTTACAGCAGCCCAAAGGGGCTCCCACCAAGCTTGACTTGATTCCTACCAAGATCGCTGTGTTTCCGGAAGTGGGAAAAAAATAATCAATGTGAGATCGGTCCAGAATTCTAAGACATAAAGTGGCTTTCCAGAAGATACTTGAAGCAACAAAAAAGGATAGCCATGAAACGATTAATAAAATGCTCCCTAAAAAATAAAATGAAAAACCAGTATTCACAATGAGGGTAATTCTCCGCTTATATTTTCACAACTCTGGGTCCCACAACACTTTCTGCCACGTTTGTGGACACAGGGGCTGAAGCCCAGTTCCCTCCTCCTTCCCCATGAGCTGCTTGCTTCCTCTGGTGAGTCAGTCCAGGACAGAGGTGGCCACCCAGGGAGAGGCGAGGGTATGGGCCCCTCAGCCCCCACTGCTCACCGAGCTCTGCTTTGCCAGCCCGAGCCAGATCTGCAGCTGCTGGGAGATGCTCTGTGGGGAGAACTGGAAAGGTCAGACTCCGGCCCAGCGGAGGGCGGCACGTGCAAAGCAATATGCAAGCGAGCATGCTGAGGACCCAGCCTGAGGCTCTCATACCTGGCGCCCTAGGCGGAGGCTGGGGGAGTCTGAGGGCCTCTCCGGGGCCATGTCCATGCAGTGGGAGGCACCGGGGATGAGAAGGGCTGCTTCCGAGGGTCCCAAGGCTTGTGTTACGCTCAGCACGTGCCAGGGGTCTGTGTCCCCTGGTAAGAAAGGGAAGAATGGTGTCCTGTGCCCTGGCTAGCTGCGGATCTAGGAAGCAGGGTCCGATGCCCGGCTTACCATTAATGAACAGCACCTGGGTGGCCCCCGGGGTCTGGCCACCATAGTACGAGTTGGTCTGGCCCACGGCCTGCACGACGGATGAAGTGGAGAGACCAAACACCCGCTCGCAGAGCTCCAGCTGGGAGGGCAGTGCGGGGAGCCGGGAGAAAGGGCATCTGGGGTCCTCACAGGTGACATCTGTGGAAGGAGAGTCTGTCATCCTGGGGCCTACAGCCCTCCCCTTTACTAATCACTTATAGAGCTTTCTCTGGTGAGGACCAAATCTGCTCCATACCCTCCCTTCAGTAAGTTCCTGTTCGAGTCTGTGACGGAGAAAGCCCCGGGTAGGAGGAATCCCAGAGGGAGCATAACAGGCTCCAGGAAAGCATCCGGCCAGGGATAAAAACCTTCAGGAATTAGAAAGAGTGAGCCAGACGAGGCAAAGACAGAAAAGAGAAAGCCTCATAAAGAGGGGAGCCTGCACGTGCACATGGGTGTGTGTGGGGGGACCGACACAGGAGTGAAAAGCACAAACTGGACCACGCCTCCCTTGCTCAAATTCCTTAGCTCCCCCCCCACCCCCAGCCTTCATGGAACTCCCTTAGCCTGACACTCACTCATTCCTTTCTCCACCATCTATTGGGCACCTCCTGTATGCTCAGAGGCATTGTGAACAGTAATGGGAACACAGCAGCAACCAAGATAGTCCCAGGCTCCGAGGTGACAGGGCTCACAGTGCAGAGGTTTACAGGCAAAAAGGTCTGTATGATAAGACTGTGGGAAGCGCTAGGGGGAGAAACACAGAACTGTGGAGGGGGTGGGATGGTAGGCCAGGGGGCAGACTTAGCTCCAGCAATCAGGTAAGGCTTCCTGAGGAGGAAGCATCTCGTGAGGAGTGAACTGGGTGACGAGAGGAAGACAAGTAATCCAGGACAAGCAAATAGTATGGGCCGAGTTCCTGAGGTTTCAAGAAAGCTGGTACATTGGGGGTCAAAATATGCAATGTCTTGTCATCATCATCATCATCATAATGATAATAATAATAAGTGTTTGGTGAGTACCTGCTGTATACCAGTGTTATTTTTAGCATGTGACATATATTATCTCCCTTAATTCCGGAAACCACCTTATGAGACAAGCGCTGTCATTATTCCCACTTTACAGATGTGGAAACTAAGGCCCAGGGGGAGAGCTTAGGTTATTTGCCCAAGTTTGTACAAAATCACATCGCTATGAAACAATGGAATTGGACTTCGAGTACTTCATTTTAAACCATATCTTCATTGCCTTCAAGGGATGTGGAAAGGATCTGAACTCTGGGGTATGGTACTCAGATTTAGCATTGAAATTACAGGATGTTCCGCTACATTCGTATTTCAGAGAAACAAACACTTTTTTAGTATAAGTATGTTCCATGCAATATTTAGGTCATGCACTAAAAAATGTTTATCTGAAATTCAAATGTAACTGGGCATCCTGCATTTTATTTGGGACCCATGGGTTTTGAGCAGAGGAAGGACAAGGTCGTATTTAGAAAGATCTCTCTCGATGCAGTGAGGAAATTCGATTTTATGGGTGAAAAGAAGACCTGAAGACCAGAGAGGAGGCTGGGTCAGGGATGGAGGCAGGAGGGGCTGGGGGCCTCCACCGGGACAGCAGAGCTGGGAACAGAGAGGAGCTGAGGTGAACAGGCAGGGCTCAGGGACTGACAGGCTGTGGGGACAAAGGGAAGGAGGCACGGGAAACACTGCCAGGGTTTCTAGACGGTAACTCGGGAGATGGTGGGGGCCCTTCCTGGGACAGGGACACGGATGAAGCGCAGATTGGAGGGGTGATCACCTATGTGGAGGGCTTGTATAAGAGAAGCTATGTGAGGGCCCAGGGCACGCGCACACTCCAGTGGAGTGTCTATCTTCTAGCCCCACGTCCGCAGGCTAGACAATGCACAGCAGTCTGGCCAGTTGTGCCAGCGAAATGAAAATCAGTCCGGACCCTCCAGGAGACAGCTCCTCTGGGCACAGCACACAATACTGTTTTGGGGGGTGAGGGTGCGGTGGGTCACTCACAGAAGCCGAACTCCGTACAAGTCTGGTACAACCACTGCCGGTCACCCACACCGGACACCTGGGGGTCTGTGACCTTCAGTCGTGCCACTGTCTCTGCTCGGGAGAAGCTGAGACACCGCTGGCCCAGGCTGTGCATGACAACCTAGGGGATAATATACACACATACATACATGCATTCCTCCTGTCCCGGCAGCAAGTCAGGGCCCAGGGCCAGAAAGCATACATAAGTCCTTGCAAGTCAAAGGTCAGAAGTCCAAAGATCTGCAGAGTTCTCGTGGGAGTCAGGGGTCAGAGTGAGCGGTGCCTGGGTGCCTGTGTGTTAGAGGTACTAGATGGCTGTGAGACCTTGGGCAAGTGATCATCTCCTGGACCTCGGTTTCCTCATCCGTAAGTGGGGATGAAAACAGTGCCTAGCTCCTAGAACTATCACGAGGATTCAGTGAAATAATATATGTGAAGCCCTTCTTACAGCATTTGGTTCAGACAGCTCTGGAGAAGGAAGAGCTGTTTGTAGCTGTGGATTCCGAGGCTGGAATACCCGGCTCTACTACATTTCCTCCTTCCTTCTGTAAATGCTAATTGAGCTTCTGCGCTGCGCTAGACTCTGTTGCAGGCCCGGGGAAGTGGACAGAACAAGATGGGCAAAAAAGGTAACAGTCACAGGCGCTAACGCCCGCAAACTGCATACTTCCTTTGACCGAAGTCACTGCACCTCCTAGACGGCCCGGAGGTGTCAACCCTATTTCAGAGATGAGGAAACTACAGCTCAGAAGGGTTCACGCTGGCCCAAGGTCTGGCAGAGGAGCAGGCACCCTTTGCTCACTGATCCTCCTCCCCCGCACCAAGCCGCGCGCAGGGCAGCTCACCTGCACTGCCCGCCGGAGCCCGTGGTAGGGCGCGCAGCGGCTGCGGTTGCTCCGGCCTTCGAGGAGGAGTCCGCAGAGCCGCCGCACGCTCAGCGGCGCTCCCGCCTGTGCGTCGTACTGCACGGCGCCCCCGACCAGCGCCTGCAGCTCCCCGAGCAGCTCCGCCTGGTCCTCCGCGCGGCCCAACGACGAGCAGGCGCCCAGCTCCGCCCGCAGCGCCCCGCGAGCCTCCCCGCCCGCGCGCAGCCGCCGCTCCACCTCCGCGAAGGCTGCGGACGCCGCCGCCCGGCACTGCGGGGAGCGAGGGTCCGCGCTGGTGAAGACTCGGGCCTGGGCCTCTCCTTTCCTGGCCCCCGACCCGCATCCTTCCCGAGCGCTCCATTTTCCCCGGACGCCCGCCCGAGGCCGCGCCCCGCTAGCCTCTCCCTCCTGAGAGGTCCGCGCCCCGCGCGGAGCCACAACCCCTGAGAGGGTCGCCTCCCCCCCCACCCCGGACTCCCTTACCCGCCGCGGAGCTTCTCCCTCCTGATAGGGTTGGTTCCCGGACCCCCTTTCCCCGCGCGGAGCCTCAATCCCCTGAGAGGGTCGCCCCCCCACCCCTTACCCGGAGCGGAGCCTCACCACACCCCATAGGGTCGTCGCATCCCAGCCACCCCAACAAGCGCGGAGCGTCTCCCTCCTAATAGGGTCGCAGCCCCAGGCCCCGCCCCATATCAGCCCCGCCCCTGCTAGGGCGCCCCGCTTTTCGGTGCACGCTCCATCTCTCCGTGCAGCGCTCTAAAGCCCGCCCACCTTCTGGGTCTCGGGCCTCCCTCAGACCCCCGCACCTTGCAAGCTTCCCCCTTTTCCTCTAGCCCCCACCTTCCAAGGCCTCCTGTCCTCCTACCCCCTCGGACTGGCCCCATCTCCTACCTCGGGGGATCCGCCGACAGCCGTGCTCATTAGGCTTCTGGACACCACCTGCAGGGGGCCGCGGGAGAAGGAATCAGGAGGCTTCCCGCGCGAGGACCCCTCCCGCACCCGCCGCCCGCCGTCCTCACCTCGTTATACTCCGAGAAATCTAGCACGGCCCGCACCGGAGCGGAGGAGGCCACCGAGGCGAAAATGAGGTGGGGGAACTGCGGGAGGACAGCCGTCAGCCTGCGGGCCGAGGGACCGGGGACCCCACACTCCCGCCTCCCCGCGTCGCTCCCGCGTCCTGTGGTCTTAGGCAAGACCCCACCCTCTGGTGACTCTGGTGACAAGCTCCTCATGGGGGAGAGGAGTGCACAGGGGGAAGCGAACGGGGACCGGGTACCCTTGTTCTCCGAAGGGGACCCCCAGCCCGCCCCCAGAGTCCCGGGGACCTTCAGCCTGGCCCAGGCGGCCAGGGAGCCGGCGTACGAGCCTCCGAAGCAGATCCAGGGGCTGGAGGCGGACACGTTGAAGAGGCGGGCGAGTGCCAGGCGGGCCGAGGCCACGTCGGCCAGCCTGGGGGCAGAGGGGAGGCTCGGTGGACCCTTCTTGCCGAAGTCCCCGAAGATTCCCTCCCAGGGCGGGCGGGGACCCGGAGACGTGACTGGGGCGGGGGGGGGGGGCGGACGTCAGGGCTCTTCTCCCGGGATGGGAGTGAGGGCTCCCCGCGCCCCGCGTTCTCAGCCTGGGGCAGGGGAGGCCCCTCGAGAGAGCCTCCACCAGCCCCCCCGCTCCGGGCTAGTTGGGGAGGAAAAATCTCTGAGGCGTTTTAAGTGGAAACCTGACAAGTCCAGGCAGAAAGGGAGAGCCACTCGGGAAGACTTGGGGTCCCAGGCTGGAGCGGGCAAAGCCACGGGAGGAAGGACAGACCCAAATAAAAGAGGGCTCTGGGATGCGTCTAACATCCTCTTTCCTATCCCAAGTGTTTTTCTTTCTTCCCGGACTTTCGGAAACGGTGAGTGCATCCCTCCTGCTGCCAGAAACCGGTACCGCTTGTGGAAAATGGAGAGACCGAGAGAAAGAAACACCGAGGTGGGGACAGGGAGGGGTGCAGGCCGAAGGGAGGCTGAGAGACGCCAGGCGGGAAAGGGACAGATCAGTCCTGCGGGAAGCAGTGGAGAACAGCGGAGCAGGTGTAGGACCCGGAGGGGCTGTCACGGAGTCAGGTCCGGGAGGGGGCGAGGGGAGGAGGGAGCTGCACAAACATGGGGGGCAGCCCCCTCACTGCGGAGGGAAGCGTGCTCCGAAGTCCGGAGAACCGTGGGGCCTCTGCGTAGCTGGAGCCCAGAGAGCGGGAGAAAGTGGAGGTCGGAGGGTTCACAGCGGACCTCGGGGCCACCGCAAAGATGCCCCTTTCCTCTAAGCGAGAGGAGAGGCCTATGAGAGACGCCCGCGAGGGGGTGAAGAGCGGGGCTGTGCTGTGCCCGGCCCTCAGCCTCGTCTGGACAGTACACGGCGGGGCTGGGGCGGAAGCTGAAGACCAGTGGGGACGCTGTGTCCGAGAGGGAGGCAAGTATGGCCCGAGAGAAAAGAGAGGGAGCACAGAGACCCAGCGATCCAGAGAGAGAGCGTAAGACACTGAAAAAGAGAAGAAAACATGAACCGGAGACCCAGGGGTCCGCTTCAGGCCTCGCAACAACGATGCACGGGCCACAACGATGTAGGGAGGCTGAGACACAGACCCGCCATCCCACCGGCCAGGACAAGTCACTCACGCGTGCCGGCTGGACAGGAAGCCGAGCTGGGCCACGTCCAGGCCCCCAGCGGGCACACTCAGGCCGTAAAACCTGTGCTCCAGGCCTATCACCAGGGCCCCCCAGGCTGGGGCCAGAGCCGCAGGGTGCCCTGTGAAGAGTGTGCGGTCGGGGCGCTCGCAAGCCGCCCCTGCCCCCACCAGCTCCCCAGCCGCGTGTCCCCCATCCTCGCTTCTTACCTCTCATCACGGAGCCTGACCCAAGGCTGCCCTCGCCCCCCAGATGCAGGAACACGGGTCCACGAGGGCTGGCCCAGTGCCGGTCATTCACCCAGTACCGCTGTAGGGTTGGATAGGGAAGAAGGAAGAGGCTGGAGAGGCCTGACCTCTCCTTTCTTCCAGGTTCCTCGCAGCCTCTCTCCCTTCCCGCTCTTCCTTCATGTTTTTGGTGGTACGTGAAATAGGCTTGTTTATTTATGTGTCCCTTTCTCTCCCGTTTGTCTCTTCAGAGGGCCACGGGGGCGCTGACAGAGGGCAGAGGACGAGCTGTGGGGCCCAGGGATGTGGGGGCTGGGGGCAGAGCTAGGGAAGGAAGGCGGCGGCGGGCTCCCCTTCTCCCAGCCTCACCTGCAGGAAGGATCGCCTGTCGGACGTGTTGAAGGGGTCCAGCGGCTGCTCCAGCCACCCCAGTTTCGGGAGGGCCCCAGCCCCTGGGCCTGAAGTCAGGCTCAGGACCGAGCTCTCCTGAACCCGCTGGATGTGCTCCCCCAGGCGCCTCAGGAGGGAGGCTGTGGAACACAGACCGGGAAGGAGTCAGGCCAGGCCCCCTTGGGAGACCCTGCCTGACCCTCAGCGTCTTCCTACCTGGAGCCAAGGACGCCCAGAGGGAGAGCAGGAGCAGAGGGCCCAGCCACAGGGCGGGCCTGCCAGCCATGCTGACCGCGCAAGCCTCCGGGCGCTCTGCTCGCCCGTCACCCCCGTCACCCTTCGTCAGGTTCCCGGCGTGGCCTTCACACTTATAGCCTGTTGCCAGGAGTTGGGGTTCTTTTCAGACGCTTCTCCCCGGACAGGCGTCTGTGGGAGTTACCACAGCGGGGCAGCGACGCCGGAGTGGGCGTGTGGAGGCCTGCAGACCTGGGCCCTGAGATCCGTTTCTCGCTCGCTGCCCCTGGATTTTCCATCCCTCTGTCCCCCAGCCTCCCCATTTCTAGGCCTGACTCTACCTTCTGTCCTACAGATTATACACCCCGGACCTGGCCCTGCCCACTCGCTCTGCTTTCCTCACTCCTCCTGGCGTGTCCTCAGCCACTCTCTTCTCTTTTGTCTTCTCTGCTTGAGCATCTGTCCCTGTCCCAGTCTTGCCCCATCTGCTTCCCAGTCTCCCTCTTTCTGCTCCTTAGCCCAGCCTCCTGTCTCACCACCCTTAAAAAAAAAGTCTCTTTTGGAAAAGGAGAAGGATTTCCCTTAGCTTTAAAGAAAACAAGAATGTCAGCAAACTTTTTACTTTTTTTAAGATTGTATTTATTTATTTGAGAGATAGAGTGAACAGCTGTGTGTGTGTGAGAGAGAGAGAGAGAGAGAGCAGGGCAGAGGAAGAGGGAGAAGTTGACTCCGTGCTGAGCAGGGAGCCCAACATGGGACTCGTTCCCAGGACCCTGAGATCATGACCTGAGCGGAAGGCAGATACTTCACCTACTGAGCCAACCAGGCACCCCAACTTTTTGGCTGTTAGCTCAGGTGGGCAGAAGGTGCTGCTAATAACACTGATGTTGGGGGTTTGATCCCCAGACAGTCCAAGAAAGGTGTTAGTTCCTGTGTTTAAATAAAATTAATTTTGCTGCACTCGACGCAGGCATTGGGAAGAGGCTCTCCAACATAAAACTAAGGTAAAATGTCGACGTTATTTCTTAGTCCTCAGCAGTGACACCCACCTTCTCTGTCCCCCTCTCCAAGGTGGGGAAGGGGGGAAGGAAAGAAAAAGGAGCACCATCTTGAGAAAAAGTGGCTTAAAGCCTTCGGATAGAAATCTTAGTAAAGAAAAGGAGGTTCCGGAGTAGGGGTAGGACTGGAGGGGGCAAAGGATCTGCTGGCCTGGCTGCTGTCCGCCACCCCACCAACCCTCCCATGTGTCCTTGTCCCATTCCCTGAGTCCCGCCCACCCATCTCGTGGCTCCTCCGTGCTTCACGTACCCGATCTTCCCCTGTCTCCTCGCTGCCTCTCAACACCACGGAAGTCCATATTTCCTATTGTTAAAAAAAATCAAATCGTATGCAAGTGTACCTTCCTTTCCTTTCCTTTTTAAAAAGTTACCTGTTTGCTCCCACCAGAATTTCTTCCTACAAAGACAGTTCTTGTTTTTCTTTTTTCTGGATCTCTCAGATTGACAACACTTTTGAACCTAAGCTGGGCATTCCGTAAGTTATTTGTGGAGAGAGTGTGCAAAGCCTTTCTGTCAAAGGGTGTTTTCAAATGTTGGCATTTTGTTTGCTGAATCTGACTAACACACCCATATAAAGGACAAACACTTCCCTGAGTCTATCTGTGACAAGACAACATGGCTGTAAAGACCACATTATTGTACAGGATATGCAAGGATATCAGAAATGAGAAATGAATAAAAAAATAAAATCCCAGCAAAAAAAGAAACGCAGATGTTTCAGATTTGATAAAGTTGCATTTTTAAAAGATGATGAAACCATCACTCAAAACTTGAAATATGGAGCCGAAGCTCACTTAGAGGAAGAGTTAGGCTGGGTGGGCTCTGGCCCTTTGAGGGAGCCGAGGGAAGATATTTTTGGGGGAGGGGACTCACGGAAGCAAGGACTTCAGGGGGGCTGAGCCGGTTGATATACTCTGCGGAAGCATGATTTTGGGGAGAGATGCTCTTGCTTGGTCAGCACTCAAGGGCCTGTTTCTTGAGGTGAATCCATCTCTGACCGGCTGACTTCAGAAGGCAGGGGTTTGACGGTGATTCATTGCCTTGAAAACAATTATCATTAATAGGCTGAATTGGTTTAAAATCGGTTCTGGTGGCTATTGATAAGTTTGCGGTTAATTTATATTCTCAGCATTTTACTTCGACCTTCCTTCCTTCTTCCCTCCCTCCCTTTCCTATCCATGGACTCTAAATGTCTAAAATTATCATCACTTCTAAGTCCTTGACTTCTTAGGGGCCATAGATAACTCATCCTTCTTAAAATATTTTCTTTATCTGACTTTCAAGACACTGCTGTCCTGGTAGTCTTTCTACCTCCCTGTCTTCTTCTTCTCAATATCCTCTGTTTCCCCTCTTCTCACCCACCCTTTTCTATAGTGGAATGTCCCAGGGTTTGGTCCTTGGACATCTTCTTTATAAACACTCATTTCTTGGTGATTTCTTCTGTTCTCATGGCTTAATGACTACAACTCACCAACTTGCGTCTATACATGTGTCTATAGTCTATATACATATATATGTGTCTGTAGTCTATAGTCTAGACCATTCCATTGAACTCCGGGCTTGTGTAATCAACTGATTGCTTAGCATTACCCCCAGTGTTTTATGCCAGACATCTACACGTTGGCACATCTAAAACAGAGCTCCCACTTCCCCCCCAATAAAGCTGCTCCATCCAGTCTACCCCATTTCAGTCAATGGCAACTCCATCCTTCCCGAAGGAAACCCTCAAAGTCTTTACTGACTCCACTTTTTTCACTCTTTGTATCCATCTTCTCCGGAATTTCTTTTGCCCTGTCTTTAAAATATATCCAGACTGTAACTGCTTTTCACCAACTCAATTGCCACCATCCTATCCAAGCCACCGTTCTCTCTGATACGCAGCAAGATGAAAGGGACCTCACAGATGTCCTTGTTTCCATTATTCGCTCCACACAGCGGGTCTGGCAGAAGGGTCCTTCTAAAAAACTTCAGACCTGTGGAGGCACTTCACTGCTTGAAATCCAGCGTCCTCCTGTTTTACCAGAGGGAAGGCCGCAGTCAGGCAGCAATGGCCTAACAGGGCGGCCCTTGACCTGTGGGCTCCTTTCTGCCACCTGTCGGCCTCCCCCGGAACGACTCTCCGCTCGGCTTGCTCGGCCGCCGCGGGCTTCGCGATCCCCCTTGCACACTCCAGCCACGCTCCCCTCTTAGGGCTGGTCCCTGTCGCTTCTGCCCCAAGAGGGTGCGGACCAGGCCTTCGCTCAGCGGTCTGGGCCGCGCAGCGCAGATTCTCTGACGCCGCCGGGAGGATGCAACCTGATCAGGATGCGACCTGATGGGGAGAGGGAGCCCGTCTCAGCCCTGCTCCTGCTCTGTAACGTCATTCTTGTAACTTAGAGTTTTGGGCTGCAAAGGGAGCACGAACCTTGAGATTTGGCAGAAAGGTAGGCAAATTGAGGTAGAAAATTTGGGGAACAAAATTTAGAGTTTAAGAAAAGGGACAGACCTTGTTTCCGCCCGGTTTCGAACCGGGGACCTTTCGCGTGTTAGGCGAACGTGATAACCACTACACTACGGAAACTCACGGCCTTCTGGGTCTTTCCATTCCACAATTAGTTCAAATTAATCTTCAATTAATTTATCCTTCCCTTGAGGCTGTATTCTTGCCGCAGGCGCTGTTTCCCCCTCTACACGTTCCCATTCTTAGCATCCACAGTATCGGAGTTGGACAATTCATAGCCAGGCCCGTGTCTCCCCCAGAGCCCCAGTCACTTTGCAGACACCAGGGGGCGGGGGATTCTAGGCAGATTCCTGGGAAAAGTCTTAATCTGTCATAGGCTGCTGTCTCTGACCGTGTAAGATGCCCTGCCCTTCTCTGGATGGCTGAAAATTGTCCTTTGGAGCCAGAACCAACTAGCGAGCCCAGGACGCTTGTCTCTGGACCCCACGATGGTGAGCCACAGGTGGAGTGAGTATGGTCAGCTTCCCTACCCTTAGCTTTTGCGAGGGACACGGACAAGCCTTCTTTCCAGGACAGGCTGGGCTCACTTTCTTTTAACTGCCTGGGGGAGGGAACGTATCAAATGTTCTTCTCCCTGCCAGGGGGACAAACGACCTCACAGGCTCTTTTCTTTTGGAAGCTGAAGGATCTGGAGAATTGAAATCTCATCAGGCAGGACACCCACTTCCGTGTTTTTTCCCTCATGCTGGCAGCCTGTCGGGATGTTGTTGGTGGTGAGAGTCATTCACACACCTGCTATTAACACTCCTAAATAAGACACCTTCTTGAGGTTTGAAAAGGAAAGATGGGGGGGGTGTGCTTATGCAAAGATGGACAGCAAGAAGTAAATCTCCTGAATGGGGTTGGGAAAGTTTAAAAAACAAGGCAGAAAAAAAATAATTCACGGGCAAAGGATACTGGTAGCCCAGTCAGCATGTGTCAGAATTTAGGAAGCGTCATCAGAAGTAGCAAAGAGCTTGCAAATGAAGTTCTGATTATGTCCTAAATGACATTTATTCCTTTAGCTTAACCTCATTAGATTGAAATGGTCAGTGGTGAAATGAGAAACGGGGAAATCTGACATAAAAAATTCTTCTCTAGCCTCTTTAGTATTTTGATCCCAATATAAATGGTGGTTCCCTATCACCACCCGCTAGTTTAGGAACCTTTTGTGTTCCATAGTGATGAAAAATCATAGTCAGTCAGAGATGGACCCGATTATAATTATGGGAAAATAAGCACAGCATTTGCTTTCTCTCTATCCTAACTTATGTTAGAAAGAGCACTAGGGGTATTTGAAGGCATAAATGTATAAGGACAAAAAGACGAATCATGGGAGCAACAGTAGGATTTTGAAGACCAGGGAGCAGAATAATCCTGTAAGGAAGGAAAGAACTTCATTAGGTATCTTTTAAAAAACCTTTCTTTTTAGGGTTCACGAGTGTTGTTTCATGAACATCTAGTCTATTACATCTCATAGTATCATAACACTCATTATTATGCATTTACCACACTTACTGGTCTACTACCGATCATCTATTACCTATCACTAATGATGGGGGCATGGCTGAGTCTGATTCTGAAGGACCAAAAATAATGCTGCAGTTAACATCCACAAATGACTCGATCTGTGACTTTCTGAGATTTGGGGGAGGCAATGAGGAGTGGGGGTCATATACACCTAGCAGCAGAATATCTGGATCATTGGATCTGATTAATTTTGAGTTAAAATTATTAGACTGCTCTCCAGGATGGCTGCTTCCTCATGAACTTGCATCAGCAGGACACGAGGGTTCTGATATCCTCATTTCTGCAATAATGGGCGCATCCAAGCTTTTAATTCTTCAAACTCTATGTTGATAGAGTAATATCTCATTTTATTTTGCATTTTCATTCATATTAATTGCTGTAAATCAGTTAATCTTTTCAGAGTCTTATTTATCTTCATTTTTATGAGCATACTGTTCCTATTCTTTACCCATTTTATGTTGAATTTTCTGCCCGATTTTGCTGATTTTCTTGGCTTCTTATTACATGACCTGGATGAAGCTGTCGTTAAATGCTTCAGATATCTTCTACTTTACTCACACATGTCCACTGACCTTTCCATTGTGGCCTTCATTGAACATGATTTTAGTTTGGATGAAGTAAACTATACCAACTGTTTGTGCTTTTAGAATTTTTGTTTAGGTCCTCTCTGACCTCTGGGTCACAAAGACATTTCTCTACCTACATTTCTACTAATTTTTACTTCTCCCATTTAGGTATTTACACTCTCTAATTCAGTATATTTTACAAATTCTATAGATAATTTTACTCTGTGTTAAGAATCACAATAATTGAGGCAACAAAAGCAAAAATAAACAGGTAGGACTACATCAAATTAAAATCTTCTGCACAGCAAAGGAAATCATAAATAAAATAAAAAGGCAACCTATGGAACGCGAGAAAATATTTGCAGACCATATGTCTGATATGGGGCGAATATCCAAAAAAATCATAAAGAACTCACAGAACTAATATCAAACAAACAAAGTGGGCAGAGGATCTGAAGAGACATTTATCCAAAGCAGACGTCCAGATGGCCAGCAGACACATGAAACAATGCTCAACATCACTCATCATCAGGGAACTGCAAATCCAAACCACCGTGAGTTATCACCACACACCTGTCAGAATGGTTATTATAAAAAAGATAAGAACAAACAAGGGTTGGCAGGAATATGGAGAAAAAGGAGCCCTGTTGGAGATTCTAGAAGCCTTCACAGACTTTCAGTACAACCCCCCCGGAATGCATATCTGGAACCTGTTTTAATAAGTTCTTAAACTCAGTCCCAACTGAAGTGTCTGGACAGCGTCTTATTACTGCCTGAGTAGATTATATGCACCTGACCCAGTGCCTAGCACATACTAGGTACTCAGGAAAGAGATGTCATTAGTGGAGAGTTAGAACCCTTGGTTAGGATACGTCCTTATTGAACCAGTATCATGTGTTAAACTCCAAACTCCGTATGTATACGGTGGGGTTTTCTAAACTTAGTCCAAGGGTAGCTTGTCTCAATATTGACTGTTCTCTGGTTCCAGACCCAAAACCCTCACCTGGACAGTCAGATTCAATGGGTTTGGAATGGGGGCTTAGATTCAGCAGGCAAACCCGTGTTGTCTGATGAGAAGTGAGCAGGGTAGAGACCACCTTTGGAGAGTTAAGAGACACAGTTCATGTGGCTGGGTTCTCTCTGTCTCTTACTCCACTCCCTTTCCTTTTTGGTTTTCTTTCCAAATCCACTAAGAAAAGGGTCTTCCCTTGAGCATAAGTGGTGATAAAGTGAGTTGAATCTGACAATGTGAGTATTCTTTTTCTTTCTTTTTTTCTTTCATAGTATTTCTTTCTTTTTGTGCTTTTTCTTTAATAATATTTCTCATTTTAATGCAAGTCTGCAAGATCAGGGATGTGTCAGTCTTTCCCTAACACCCACTGTAATGTATGGTACAAATTAGTGATTAGAATATTTGTTGCACATAGACATTTTGTTAGTTTTTTTTTTCCCCCCTCCAGGATGCCTGGTCACAGATTTCTCAGGTATATTCATAACCTTCCAGAGACAAGAATTTTAATAAATTCTAATTTAGTAATTTTGAAAAGAATGCTTGCACATGCCACCGGGATGGCCGAGTGGTTAAGGCGTTGGACTTAAGATCCAATGGGCGTGTGCCCGCGTGGGTTCGAACCCCACTCCCGGTAGGTGTGAGATTAGAATTCCCTTGTTAAGAGCTGGGGTTTGCTCCAGCATTGCAGCTGGGTCCAGTTTTTTATTATCCAGAAATTGACAGACTCTACCATTGATGCCTTCAGGTAATCTATATATAATGTCATCACTGCCATCACTAATATTGCTATTAAAATCCACTGTCTTCTTAATTTTTTTAGGTGTTTCTTTCCTTTATCTTTCTTCCTGTCTTTGAAATTTATGAACATTTACATGGTTTAATTTTTTTAAAAATTTTTATTTTTATTAATGTATAATATATTGTTGTATTACTTTGTAATACTAATTTTTGTATTATATTATTGTATATGTAACTAATGTATGTATTATATAATGTATAATAAATAATGTATTATTCACAGGTTTGTGAATCGCCAGGTTTGTGAATCACCAGGTTTACACACTTCACAGCACTCACCATAGAACATACCCTCCCCAATGTCCATCACCCAGCCACACCATCCCTCCCACTCCCCTCCCCCCAGCAACCCTCAGTTTGTTTCCTGAGATTAAGAGTCTCTTATGGCCTGTCTCCCTCCCGATCCCATCTTGTTTCATTTTTTCCTTCCCTAGCCCCCAAACCCCCCACATTGTCTCTCAAATCCTTCATATCAGGGAGATCATATGATAATTGTCTTTCTCTGATTGATACATGGTTTAATTTTATCTTCACTATTGCCTTATTGTCTTTCACGTTTTTTAAAATGATCTGGACTGGCTTCCCTAGGGCTTTCTATATACACACGTACAATTAGCCCAGGTCCCCTGCTGCTGCTTGTGTGGGGTGAGAGACTAGCCCTCTCTGGTTTGTGTTATCATTGTCATGTGTTTGCTTTCATGTCTACGGTACAGCACGTTACTACTGCTTTATGCAGTCAATCTTATCAAGTGTGATTAAAATTGGGGAATGTATGTCTTCTGTGTGCCTGCACTGTAACCATTTCTGTGTACCTTCAGTCCTTCATATCTCTTTTGTCTCCTGTTCCTTCTTCTTCAATACCTTCTCACATTTCCCATGGTGCAAGTCTGCTAGATTTTTTTTTTGTCTGGACATATCTTCATATCTTCTTCATTTCTGAAAAATATTTTTTGCTTAGTAGAGAATTCAGGGTTAAGAGTTTTTTGGGGTTTTAAAAATTATTATGATTTTTTGGTCTCTCATCACTTGGAAGTGTCATTTCCTTGTCTCATGACATATGTAATTTCTGGTAAGAAGTCTGCAGCAACTTTTATCTTTTTCAGCTATATATAATATGTATTTTTTTCTTTCATTGCCTTCAGTATTTTCTCTTCTATTTGTTTTCAGCAGTTTGAATTGGAGGTAAATAGGGTCACCCCCCCCCCAATATGAAATGCTTAGGGTTCTATGGTCTTGGGGCTGTGGCTTGATTTCATTATTTTGAGAAAGTAATCAGTCATTATCTCTTCAAATAATTTTTCTATTCTCTCTTTCTTTGCCTTCTGGGATTTCAGTTATAAATATGTTAGACCACTTGACATTAATCACTAACTCTTCAATGATCTTTTTTTTTCATCTTTTTTTTTTTTTTTGGTAAACCATTAAAAGCATCCTGTAGCTCTATTACCTTGTGTATGTTTTTTTTAAATTTAACGTATCCATTTGACTTTCAGTTTCCAACAATCTACTGAAATTTCTCATCTGCTGACATATGTGGTCTATACTTTCCACTAGAGCCTCTCACATCATACTCATGGGTATTTGAAACTTCCTTTCTGACTGTTCCATTACATGGGACATCTCTGAATCCCACTTTGTTGATTAGTTTTTCTCTCGACAGTGCATGGTTTCTTCTCCCATTTATGAGCGTCTCATCATTTTTATAGTGTTAGGACGGTAGCCTGTGGGACAAATAGTATTTAGGCTGAGATGGATATGTTGCTTTTAGTAAGCTATTGATGTGTGAGGTTGAATCACACCTATGGTGACTCTTTCAGGAAGCGAAAAGAATTAAAAGCAGTTGTGGGGATCATTTAAAATAAAAATCAGCATTTTCAGTAACTGCTGGAGCTCTTCTTATAAGCTGTCAGATGATAAATTCAGAGGTCAAAGACAAAATATTCCAATCACTGCAAAACAAATCACTGAGGGGCGCCTGGGTGGCTCAGTGGGTTAAAGCCTCTGCCTTCGGCTCAGGTTATGATCCCAGGGATCAAGCCCCACATCGGCGGGGAGCCTGCTTCCTCCTCTCTCTCTGCCTGCCTCTCTGTCTACTTGTGATCTCTATCTGTCAAATAAATAAATAAAATCTTAAAAAAAAAAACAAATCACCGATAATCTCATTGCATAGGGGAGGGGCATTGTCATCAGACGAGAATTCTGAATTTTTTGGTGTTCAGGTAATAGTTAATGGTGTTTCAGTCTCGAGCAGTGAGGAGTGATTTTTTCATGCAAATTTTAACACCTTCCAGCCAGTCTTTCTGTCTCTTCTTTGAAAACTTCTATTATCACCACCTTCTGAAACTGAAGGCATCTATAAAGTAAATGTCAGGATTTTAGTCTTCCACATCATGTAACAATTGAGTAACTCAGGTTGCTTCAAGAATAAATCCACCAAACGGGCTGCATCAAAACTGGGACTAACATTTTCAAAGTGACAAAGCCTGCAGACAGAGCCTCACCAAACTGCAACCCAGGTTCTTCTGTTTACTAAGCAGACAACACACAGAGCCCTCTTGCATAGAAAAAAAAAAGGCAGGTAAAGAAATGAAGTTCAAAATTTTTTTCATTTTCACACCCTAAGAATTGCTTTTGGAGAAGAATACATGCATTTTTTTTTTAAGTGAAAAACAGATTCTTTGGAATGTGTCACCACCACGGAGTCTGCCCCAAAGAATGGCATCCTGGCAAACTGGTTGCCCTTTACTGGTGTTACCACATCAATAACCACAAGAAGATGTGAGACTTAAAACTATATAATAAGTAATTTTAATTTTCCAAGTAGCCATAGTTAAAAAGTATAAACAAGTGTAATGAATTGTAATGCTTTTTCCCAAATATTATAATCCAACATGGAATCAATAAAAAAAATCCATAAATAAGAAATCATACATTTTTTTCTGGAATTAAGTTTTATTTTTAAATTTTACTTATTTATTTGACACAGAGAGAGAGAGAACATGAGCAGGCACAGGGAGAAGCAGGCTCTCTGCTGAGCAAGGAGCCCAGATGCAGGACTGGATCCCACGATCCTGGGGTCATGACCCAAACCTAAGGCAGAGGCTTAAGCGACTGAGCTACCCAGGCATCCCTAGAACTAAGTTTTAGAAATGTGTTAATGACTATTGTTTTGGACAGTGCAGCACTAGAACATTCCGGGGGGAAACAAAAAAAAATTTCTCTTCACAAAACAATCTGTTGATTCTGTTGATGTTTTTATGGGGAAGAGAAGTTCCCGACGTGCAGATTACAAAAAAAAAAAAAAAAAGAAGAAGCCTAAATTTTCTTTAGGTTCGAGATTGTGATTATTAAATCTAAGGTCTTTTTGTTTGAGGGGGAGATGGAAATGTACTTCTTTCTAAAACAAGACACCAAAAAGGAAAATAAAAAGTATTCGATGAAATCGACACGTTTATAACAAAAATCTTGAGGAAAACAAAAATCTTGAGAATAGAAACGGTCGGTTACCTTAAAATGAATAACCCTGGGAAAAAATTGATTACCTTGGTTCAAGCCTAGGGGAATAGTGCTAAAGCAGTGATTTTCCTGTCCGTATAGACGCGCTTTTCTTTTTCATTCTACCGTGGAAGCTCCGTGGTGGTGTTAGCTGTCAAAAGCGGGTGATAAACTGAAAAGCCCGAGTCGGGCAGTGAAGTGTGGCCCGCGGACTAGTCGCGCCGGGATCCCCTTGCTAAAAAGTCACCGGCTGCCTCCTGCGAGCCCAGGTGTCCTCTCCGGAGCCAGGCCCAGAAACTGCGCTCACGCCTCCCTCGCAGGGACTCTGCTGCGCGCGGAAATTTGAGAAGCATTTCCTGTAGGAGACTCCAAATCCTCTGGACCATTCTTCGTCCTTCCCTACCTTTTAATTCACCTTGGTGGATCCAGCTTGGTCTGGGCGCGCGGCGGGCTCCCCCTTACGACGCACGCTGCCCAGCGCCAGCCCACTTTTGTAGGATAAAGACGTGTACATCGGCCCCTGAAGGTCACTTTCGCTCGTCCGTGTCCCCCTCCACCCGCCCCTCCCACCACTCTTTCAGCTCCGTTTGCTTCTCAGGTGCTCCCACCCGCCGCCCCGCCCCCCGCCCCCCGCCCGGCCCCGCCGCGGGAGGCACGCGCAGGGGCGCCTGCAGAGGAGGCCCCTGTTTGGAGACCCCGCGCCAAAGGCTGTCGCTCCCTGGTCTCCCTCACATCCTCAGCCCCCTCGTCTGCTCCACTTCTGTCTGGGATCCTTTACGACCCTGAACAGTCTCCGGGTGTCGGTTCTCTGGGGACCTCGCGGGGCGGGCGGGGCGGCGCCAAGGAGGCTGAGTCGTTTTCTTCGGTGTCAACTTGCATCTTTGCGGAGATCCGCGAATTGAGGGTCTAAGCGAGGCTCTGATTCCGTTTGTCCACAGCCGGGTCTTTCTTGCTTCAACATTTCTCCAGGGCATGTCCCTTCTCTTTCCTCCGGGACCGATGCTCAGGGACAGAAAAGTGTGCAGGAGAGAGAGCCCTGCCCAATGCAGGAAAATGTCGCGAGGAAAATACTGGTTTGTAGTGGTTTTTTTTGTTTGTTTTTTTCTCTTTGACGCTTCTTTGATTTTTAATTAAGATACAGTTTACATACCATAAAATTCACGGAAAAGTGTACAGTTCAGTGGTTTTTAGTGCACCCAGAGTTGTGCAACCATCACCCTTATCTAACTGCAAAACATTTCCATCAGCCCCAGCAAATTCTGTACCTTCCCTCCTTTCCCAGCTCCTGGGAGCTACCATCTTGGTGGAGAGGCCCATTCTGGACCTTTCCTATAAGTGGAATCACACCATGTGGCCTTTCACAGCTGGCTTCTTTCACTCAGCAGATGTCCTCAAAGTTCATCCATGTTGTACCATATATGACAACATTCCTTTTCATGGCCAAATAATATACCTCGTTTGATCTGGAAGTTGTCTTTCTGAAGATCTTTCAGTCCCTGTTAGTATGGCAAAAGGGACATGCAGAAGAGGGGCTGTTGAGCACTTACTCCCACTTACCGGAGGGCCAAGGCTGCCACTGAGGTGAGGAGCCAGATCGGATGAATTACCTTCCAGAGCACTTTGAGGGTTTCTCTTACCAACTTGAAGAAATACAAAAAGACATTCTTGTGAGAAAAGAAAAAAGAGGAAACTCGAGCCAGCCAGGAGTCGAACCTAGAATCTTCTGATCCGTAGTCAGACGCGTTATCCATTGCGCCACTGGCCCTCCTGCTTGAAGGGTGTTGATTATTCATTAGAATCACTGAGTTGCTTCCTGACGTGGGAAGAAGAGAATTGAACAAAAAAGACTTGTGGATTCCAGTAAAGCAGACCGATCAGGGTTAGCTAGATTGCATGAGTACGTTCCGGTAAAAAATTACATTTCTGAAAGGATTTTCTGCCTTGAAACATCATGTGTGTGACACGATGTCACTTCCATTTTTTTTTCATTTATGTGCATGCTTGTTTCTATTTTTTCTATCTGTGAACTCTTCAGTAGTTTATGCAATGGGTTCTCTGGTCCATCAGCATCGCATTTTTCTTCTGTACTTAATACTGAGGCTATGTACGTGGATCAGTTATTAGTGGTCATTTACATCATCATTTACATACATTTGCATCATTTACAATTTTCATATAATGACCAGGAAAGTGGAATAAAATACACTACTGATTATTAATCATATGTTTTCCACCTCACTCTCCAAAGAGCCAAACTTGGGCTGGACGAGATGATTTCAGACTCTGTGCAACAGAACAGACATTCAGAAACACCCACCTTCCCAAATTAAGCCGCGGGGTGGCAAGAATTCAAAAAAGGTAAACATTTTAAGAACTCAATTCACATAGGAACCTAGAAGTTTGGATTTATAATTATAAAATTAAAGACTACCAGCCATCATTACCTAAATCGGCTAGTAAATTAAAGCAGTCAGTGCAGGCGGAATAGACACATAGAAACACAAGAGCAACTGTAAGTGACTCGGGTCCCCTCCTCTGAGGGCGAGAAGGACAGGAGCTGGGGTCCCAGGCCAGCCAGGGAGAACCTGACACCTGCCCCACTAGGCTTCTTGCCTTGGCCAAATTGTTCTTTGTCTCCTTGCTTCCATCTCCTCATTTCTGTGCGATGTTTTAAAGAGCACTTGGCACACACGCATACTAATGGATCTTTACGATCCTAGACCTTAATGCTTCCTACCAGTCTGTTTTAGGTTGGTTTGCTTGCTTTTCCTTTTCCTTTTTTTAAACACCAGAGAAGTCTTTAAGGAAACTGACCTACGTTGCTATCATCAGCAGGAGGTCTTCATTAAAGAGTTTTAGAAGTAAAATTTCCTGGTTCTCTTTGCCCCTCCAGATTTCATAATCCCAGGGCAGAACGAACAGACGGTCCTGAGCGCCGAGTCTCTGGCTTTGCTCGCTGGGGCCTCGGGAAGCAGCGCGCCAGCGCCGGGGCGGGCGATTCACAGGTGCGCGGCTTCCAGAAGGATACCAGGGCCAACATACACCGCGGGGTGTGTGTGTGATGTGTGCTGTGTGGCGGTGGTGGTTAGTTCAGACCTCCGGAGAGGTAGGAAGCTGCCTTACTACAGTCCAGTTTGCGGAATAAGATGAAAAGCCAAAAACACATCTGTTGGTGAGAATGAGAATGGTGAGAATGTGATGTTGTAACTTGGATGGAAAAAGACCACCAAGCGCTGTGAGCAGGATTTGAACCTGCGCGGGAGAACCCATTGGATTTCGAGTCCAACGCCTTAACCACTCGGCCATCACAGCCCCACGCAGGTGGGCATTTTGGACACTAGAGTTCACATTGGTGCAAGGCCCTGGCTCTCACACTCCCATCTTACCAATGCTGGCTGCTTCTGTTCGTTTGGCACGTTTACTCTAAGTGGGACCCAGAAAGAAATCACTCCCAAGGTTCTCCCAGAGAAAGCAATATTCCAGCATCACAAGAATCCTTGATTTTCAGGATTTACTTCATAGTTGGCAGGAAGTGAAGTGAGGAGTTGTGCTGAGTGCTGGTATCCTACTCAGCCACGCTCGTCACAGAATATCCAGGAGGCTTTGCTGCTGGGGAGGACAATTTGTCAGGACCCGCCAATATTTCAAATACTGGCACACATGAGAGGTTATACTGTGCTGAAGTCTAGTCTTTCCAGCATTAATAACAATATTGGGAAAAAACCTAATTATTCAGAATTATTTAATTAGATAAATCATGGCATAATTAAAGAGTGGAATGCTATGCGTATTGAAGAGAAAATGAGAAAGATCATGGTGTACATATACATATTTTAAAATAAAAGCAACGGTCAGAGCGATCGGCATAGAATGCTACCACTACAAGTACATTTGTGTTAGATTATATATGTATTTTACAAAAAAATATCTCAAGGATATTTAGGAAACTCATGACAACAGTGACCGGTTGAGGGGCTGGAGACGGAGGAGATGGAACTTCCGGAGCAGGAGGGAGCAAGTTACCGCCTGCATTTGGGACTTCGGATGTGCCTACTAAAAAATATTAAATAAAGCCTCAAGAAAACACTACAAATGAGGAGGTAGGGGACAGAAACTGTTTTTACCAGAGGCCCCCTCTGGAATGCTGGATGGGGAGTTTCCTATTTCAGAACACAGCAACCTGGAGGGCTCGGAAGGAGGCCTCACCTGGAGCCCCAGAGAGAGCGAATTGCATTTTGGAGTCAGTCTGTAGTGAGTGGAGAAGCCTGAGGCAACAAGACAGGAAGGCTCTGGAATGGGGTTCTAGCCTGTCCCCAGGGCCAGGGAGACCTGGAATGCACACCTGATTTCAAAGCTTGTTGGGAGAGCCATCTTGATTTGTTCTAGATGTTCTGGGAGAAGTGGAAGAAGTCCTCTCTCCCCAGTGCAATCTTGGGCTATTTTGTCCCAAACCACAGAACTTAAGTAGCTTAAACTTCCTCCTTTGGATCTAAGAGTAACAACTTCCAAAACCTGTGTGTGTGTGTGTGTGTGTGTGTGTGTGTGTATTTTATTTTTGCAGAGAAAGTAGTATTTTTTGTCTGGGCCAGAGCACAGTCCTCCTTACAATGTACAGTTTCTAGGAGCTGTTTCTACAGGAAATCTTTTCTTGGCTTTAGGAACAAAGAGCACTGAGTGCAGTAACTCAGTAGCAATCTCCAGTCCCCATTCCCAGCTTTGCCATTTATCCAGTTCACAGCTCTGCAACAGACCAAGGACCAACCCAAGGCTAGCCAAGGGACAGTTTGATTGGTTTGACAGAACCCTCTGGAGACTGAAGTAATCTTTCGATGAAGACTGTCGAGTCCATCCACAAATCAAAGGCTCCTTAGAAATGCCTGTGGTTCTTAGTTAGATCGTGATTTTCTCCTAGTCCCTCTACCCTACCAAGCAATCCAGGACTCCCTAAGGAAAAAACAGAGAAAGGAGCCATTTGTTTGGAAGGACACCATCCAGGCATGCCTTCATGGCTCCATTGGTAAAGCTGCCAACTCTCAGTTTCGGTTCAGGTCATGATCTCAGGGTCCTGGGGTAGGGCTCCGCATTCGGTGTGGAGTCTGCTTGGGGTTTTGTCCCTCGCCCTCTGCTGCTCTCTCTCCCAAAATAAATAAATGAAATATATATATATATATTTAAAATAAAAGGACACCATCCAGGAGCTGTCACAGCTCATCCCGTCCTTCCTGCTTCGTCCTGGGGAGTTTAACTTTTGTCAGAGATTCTTTTCAATCTCAAACGGCTTCTCAGACTCTGTGCTACTGGGAACTTGCCGTGTTCTTGCCCCCATCGACATCCCCCAAAGAGATGCTCTTTCTCTTCCCTCCAGGACTGCCCCCCCCCCCCCCGGACAGGGAACCCTGAGAAGCCCGTGTGGATGCTGCCCAACAGGGGAAAAGTTGGTAGAGAAAGACCTGGTGAATTATTATAATTTTCTTTAAAGAGTCTTTGATTTCAAAATTTGTCCCAGAGACTTTCTCAGTCAACGTCTGTTTTCAGTTTCAGGAAGTGGGAGGTAAAAAGAAATCTTAGAAGATGGTTCCTTTGTTGCCTCTCCAGACCTTCAGGCTCAGCAGACCCCAGGAGGTCTGGATGTGCCGAATCAACTCAGGATAATTTTCTCTCAAAATGTTGTAATAACTATTTTCAGCGCCAGACTGAGTGTCGTGGTTCAGTATCACTTCTTTGAACAATATAGGAAGAAAGATGCTTCTCACAAGAAAGAAGAAAGAAAACTGAGACAGTCAGCAGTGACCTGTGACCCCAGTCATGCCTGGGACCCCTTGGCCCCTGGTCTCCCTGCATAGGACGTGGGTGTCCCCTTACTCCGGACAAACAGAGTTTGAAATCAGAAAAAAAAAAAAAAAAGGAGTGTTTGAGGGGGTTGCTGTAGACTGCCTGTCCTCCTCTAGAATTGGTATTTTGAAACCTAATCCCCAGCCCGATGATGGTGTCTGGAGGGAGGGCAGTTTGGAGGAGGGGTGTTTGGGAGGTGATTAGGTCATGTGTGGGGAGCCCCCAAGAATGGGAGAAGGTGCTCATCAAGGAGACTGTGGAGAATTCTTTGACTTATTCCTGCACGTGAAGACCCAGGGGGGACGTCTGTCCTCAGAAGCCAAGAGGCCAGGAAGCAGACTTTCACCAGACTCCGGATCTGCACCTGCTTGAGCTTGGACTTCCCGCCTCCCAGAACAAGGAGAGGTAAGGTGCTTGTCATTTCAGCTGCCTGGTCCAGGCAGCCCGAGTGGACTACGACTGGGATGGAGGCGGTAAGACTGAGCTATTCTGGAAAGGCAGGTCTATGCCCCTTGAGAACGGTTTGCCTCATGTACATCTGCCCAAAATGTCCAAATGTGAGACAACGATCAGCTTGCAACTTTAGAGCATGGCAACATGGTAAGGGGCTCTATGGCTCATTTATGACATGGGACCCGAGTGCTGATCTCCCCGTGAGGCTGTGTTGGTAAGGGGAACGGCTGGCTCAGCCAGATGAAAGCCCCCTGCTGCTGATGGGTTTTCTGGTTCAGTACAGAGAAAACAGCATGCACCACATTGGTGGCTGTGTACTGGGCATCAGCGCACCTGTTAATTTTTCCCATTAATGACACGCCCCCTGAAGAGCAGATATAATGGGAATAAATCCTTGATAAATAAATAAATTTGCAGGTGCTCACTGTCGTTCTCCGTAGCGCACTTGACTTCTCCAGCTGAGTAAGCGAGCTGAGCAGAGGTTTGGCGGCAATCTCCACCCTTGTATCTTTCCAGTCCCTGATGTTGTCACTACTCTCTGCAACCCCGCCAGTGTGGCTTTTGGCTTACTATTGCCACGATTAGAGGAATTTCTAGTGGCTTCCGCTTGGCCTTTTTTGAGGTACTAGCATTCCCTCCATCAGTCATAGAAACAATATTAGGGGCACCTGCAAGGTTCAGCTGGTCAAGCGTCCCACTCTTGATTTCGGCTGAGGTCATGGTCTCAGGGTCGTGGGATCCAGCCCCACCTCTGGCTGTATATTCAGGAAGGAGTCTGCTTGGGATTCTCTCTTCCCCTCTGCCCCTCCCCCTATGCTCTTTCTCTCAAAATAAATAAAAGAAACAATGTTAAAGATACTGTCTGGAGTTAAGGAAATAATCTCCAGATAGGTTTAGGGACCCATTGTGCCCACAGTGAAATGGACCAGAAGCAGACTTCATGGAGTCCCTACCTTGCCTGGTGGACAGCAGTGTTGCTTTGTACCTCTAGGAATTAATGCCAGCTCTGAGTCATTTCCTAGTAATGCCAGTAAAATTCTATTTCCTTTTCCCTAATGCACACTTTGGTAAAAGGACACAGGTCCTTTTAGGAAAGGCTAGGAAGAAGAAGAACGATATCAATTTTTGGCAACATGTCAATGGGCTTTCTCAAGGGAAACTGGACTTCTCTATCTTCAAAACTGGCTCCGGTATGGGAGCTCATGCAAATCAAGTCCAAGATCAAGGTGCCTGCAGAGATGGTTTCTGATGAGACCTCTCTCTGGCTTGTAGATGGCTGTCTTCTCACTGTGTCCTCACACGGTCTTTCCTCTGTGCAAACTTGGGGAGCAATTTCTGGTATGTCTTTGTCTTCCTATAAGGACACCAGTCCAATTGGATGAAGGCCCCACCATTATGACCTCATTTTACCTTATTTACCTCCCGAAAGTTCCTATCTCCAAATGCAGTCACATTAGGGGTTCGGGCTTAAACATGTGAATTTCGAGTCTGTAACAACGCCCAGCTAGTCTTTGGGAATTCATCGCCAACATTTGGCTCCTTTCATCCTGGGATCCCATCATGTCCATTATGTTCAGGGGTCCCAGTCTCGTGGCAGCAGGTCCCCCTGTAACTTCTGGCCTTGAGGAAAACAACAAGTTGGCAGAACAACTTGGGGATGCCGAGGCTCTCCTTGTGAATCTCTTTCTCACAACCTTGGTGAACGTTCCTCTGGAGAAGCCCATGATAAATTCATCCTAGAATTTCAATCTCCTTACACCTCTAGTTTGCTCTGCAGACACTAAGGAAAAACTGATGTTTCAATTTTATTGTGTTGGTTCATATATTAATCATTTATTAATTATGATTTTTTAATGAATGAAAATGTAGAGCTGTTCCCAGGCCCTCGAGTTAAAACATTGACTTGGGGCCCTCAGCCAAGTGATACTGTCAGTGAGCTTGGTCTGACACAACTTTGTGTGCTGCCACCTTGTTCCTATCCACTTAAGACCCATTCCCATTCACACTGGCCAGGTATCTGTCGATATAAATTGGGGGAACTCATGCAATTATTTTGATGTGGATCACAACCCCTCATGGGTCACACTTTGTACTTGACCCTCCGGAGTCTCAAAAAAGGAGACAGGTGGTAGTGATAGGGTCTAGAGAGAATCAGCTGAGCTTATGAGACAAGTACCAAAGAGGCCATTACAAACATCTCAGACAAGAGGACACTAACCCCTTCAGGCTGTCGAAGGTCTGCTTCTACCAGTTAGCACTAGGGGCTTGTAATCTGGACGTGTAGAATAATTTCCCTAAATATGGTTTAGCGAGGTGATAGTTTCCCTCTTCTAAGCTTATCTCATCCAGAAAATAAAGTTTGCAATATTTCTAATTTTTAGCAAAATCTCTGACTAAAATACAGACCCACCTATTATTAAATTAGTATGCAATTTCCTCCTTTCCTGTTTCATTATCCTAGCCTTACCCATTCCCCAAGATTAGAATTTATCTTTTACCTAAAATCAGTTCATTTTTATTGGAGTCAGTTTACTTTTTAACAATAAATTTAGAAAGACTGTTTCTCGGTCTGAGTTTCATCAAGAGTAATGGTGGCGTTACATTTTGTTGCCAAATATTGCCAATTTGGTTGGCATAATACCTTATATTAATTTTTTTTTGCTTTAATATCATGTGTCCTATTCAACTATGATGGCGAGAGCATGACATTCGAGCGTGAGGTGACAATCTTGTCTTGATTCTTGTTCGTACCAGCTCTAAGTTCCGGCAAATTAAACAGTAGAACGAAGAAACCATGCTTCTGTAAGGAAGACTAATTCCAGACTCTGAGTTCCTCGAGGTCAAAGACTTTTTGCATTTGCATTCTGTGCCAGCGAATGTTCTCGAAACACTTCACTTTCTCCTGTATGGGTCTCAGGAGCCTGGTGGTGAGATGAAGCCCCACGACTGTTTCTAGTCAATTATCTCCAAAGGAAGACTCCGTGGCTTCTGACCATCTCCTGAGCTCAAGCCGCTCAATTCCGGTTCCCAAAGAGTCATTTTCTGTCACCAAGAGATGAGTATCAGGGCCCATTGCAGAGGCCGAGAAACAGCGTAGCCAGCATGGGGAGGTCTTGAGATCAAAGTCTCCAGTTGTGGTCGTCATTTGACGGTCTGTGTATGAGTCCAATCATTACGCTGCCCTCCTTAAACTTATACAATGCTGTCCGTCAAGTTTTACTTAAAAACAAACAAACAAACAAACAAACAAAAAACCCTTATATTGTAGGTCATTACAAGTCTGACCCCCCCACCCCCCCCCCCCCCCCCCCCCCCCCAGTACTCCAGGATGCTGCCTGGGCTTTTCATGGCTGAAGCTGGTGCAAGAACTAGGGCCCTGGGTGAAGCCTGCGCTCGGTTATGAGGATTTTCTTTCTGTGTGAGTAGAAAGGAGGGGGAGAAACGCAGCACAACGACCATCTCCTGAGCCGGCCTGGAGTCAGTACGCCCGGGCCCTGTGGACGCAAACCGCCTTAATGACGCGCGCGGGGTCAGAGGTACCGAAGCGAGAGCCGCAACACAGCGTTTCCGTAGTGTAGTGGTTATCACGTTCGCCTCACACGCGAAAGGTCCCCGGTTCGAAACCGGGCGGAAACATGCGCTAGTTTATTTTTCCTGAAATGCACTTAACTTGATTTCAGAGATTCTAGAGATTGGAACTTTTATCTGCAAACCACGGAAAATGTCAAGTCGTCGCCCTTCCTGTTTGTTAGAAACGAGTTTTCCTGAGAGCCCTGCGCTGCGGGTCCCGGGCCCTTGGGCGGCGGGGGAGGCGCGGGGAGGATCACAGTCTTGGGGTCGGGTCTCCACGGAAGGCGCCCCCCCCAACCCACGAAGCCGAGTGGCAGGGACCCCAGCCGCCAGCCCCTGTTTCTTGGCAGGCACAGATGTTCACCCCCGATCCGCTGACCCCGGCGCCCGGGAGCAGGTGCTGCGGGGGCGCCGAGGGGGCGCGCGCTTCTCGGGGGCTCGGAGCGCGGCCCCGGGCGCGGGCGGCAGCAGGTGGGACCGCGGCCCCCGATTCTTCCCTCCTGCCGCGCGGCTCTCCGCGCGCAGCGGCTTCTGCTCCGGCTTCTTTCCCGGCTGTCCCGGGCTCTGGGGGACGAGGCAGTCCCCGCCTCCTCGCGGTGGGAAAGGCGCCCTGCAGCTCTCCGCGCGCTTCTCCTGGGCCGTTCCCAGCTCAGGCGAGCCGAGGGGGCTCGTGTCGCCCAGTCTTTGGAGGCCCAATCTAGGACAAGCGCCGTACCAGGTCAAAACAATCACGAAATGCAAAAGGAATGATTATACACATATGTATTATTACTGTAACATAAAAATATGGGTGTTTGTTGCTGAATACTGTTATTTAATAGAAACAATAGGACCAGGTAAAAGTAGCCTTGAGTAACTAACAGCAGGACTAAATGAACAAATAATATATGTGAGGAAACATAATATTTTTATAAAGTTTCTGTCCTCTGACGCAGAAACTTAAACTTATTGTATATTTCGGTTTTGTAGACTACGTTGTGTCTGCATAAAGTACATATATGTAATATTTTTTTCTCAAAAGGAAAACAAATACAATAGGACAAATTAAACATATTACCTGTATTTAATGACATGGGCTTTTTCTTCCTGTCCCATACTGTAGGATATTTTTACTTTTTGTTTCCTTTCCAGTAACATTTCACTGAACTGCCTGCAGCCTTCAGGACATTCTTCTTTTCTTTGATGCAGTGTTGAAGCCAAGACCAGTTACAGGTAAAATTCGCGTTGATATGCAGGTCTTTTCTGTTCAAGCCCACATTACACTGTTCCTTGTGTCATTTCGGTGTGGTGATATCCGACATGCAGATCACCTGGCACAGAGTCGGACCACAAACAGCTTCTTTATGAAGAGCAGCTAGGCTGTTACCCTATGTATTTTAAGGGAACTAGTTTCAGTAGCAATTTTGGCCTGGCAATCTGGAAACACTTGGTTGGGTTGTGCGAAGTTGCAACCCTGTGTCCTTCTCAACCTACTGATTAAAGCAAGGCCATAGGCTTCAGAATATCCGGTTTCTGAACCCAGACAAAAGAATCAAAGGAAACTAAATTCCACAAGGAGGCCTTCATAGGATAAAAGAGGCCTCTGGTTGCCCTTATCCCCCGCAGAGGAGCAGAGGGGCAGAGAAAGACAAACCTATGAAGACCCCATTAGGAGCAACTGGAAGAAACTCCAAGAGATTTTTAAGGTTTGTTGGTGGGCCTGCTTGACCCAAGCAGAGAATTCCATGCAGCCCAAACCACCGCTGATTGTCTCTGCGGAGGAGACGAAGCCAAAAGGGGCCTGAGGGAAAAGGCCACGAAGTGGAGAGAAATATTCATCCAGGCACCCGCAGGGGCAATGCCGGTGCAAGGCACTTTGTATTCAACTGCGAAGAGCCAGCACGGAGAGCTGAGAGCAATCTCTCCAAGGCTCTCTGGAAGGAGAGGGATCTCCTGGCGGAAAAATAATAGCCAAGTGAAGACTGGAGAGCAAAGAGGTTGCCCAGCAGCCCAAAGAGCCCAGCAGGAGAGCTCTCCCAGGGTTTGGAAAACTAAGGGAGCGGCAGTAAAGTGCAAATAGAAAAGGGACCGGAGAACAAAAAAATCTGATTTTTCAGTTCACCTTCTACTGAATTTTTACTAGAGGACAAAGCAAGTGCCGACAGCTGTGAGTTCACACGCAGGGTGCCGACTCCAAGAAACGCACTAAATACAAGGAACATGAATTCACAGCTTTTATTTTCACATTAAAAACCAAATTTATAGTGGCATAATGGAAAATAAGCAAATGAGTAGTTGATCTGCCTTGTCGAAAGACAAGAACTCTCCTTTCTGCAAAAGAAAAAAAGGAGTGAAAAAGTCTTTCGAGTCTTGCTCAGATACACGTTTGTACAAAACGGGTCAGTGAACTTCAGAAGCAACAAAGGGCACTAGGATGAGACATGGGAGGGTTGCAGCGTCCAAAAGAGAAAAGATAAAGGCCCCAACTCCGAACTCGCCTTGGTCTCGGCTTCTTTTGTCTCAGATTTAGGGCGTCTTAGTACATTTGGGACGTAGAGGGGTCAGACGCTCTGGAGCGGGCAGACCCCCCCAGTCCTCGAGCCCGGCCGAAGCCAGTCCTGTCCTCGAGCGCCACCACACGTCCACAAGCCGCACTGCAGCTCCAGATTTCGGGAGCAGCTCGCGATTCCGCCCGGGGCGAGCGCGGACCCGCTGAGGCCGGGCGGCGGGGGCTGCAGGGTCCGGGTCCCTAGGGTCCCGGCGAAGCTGACCTGCCCTGAACGGGCCCCAGGAGCGGGGAGCCTGCGCGGCGGCGGTCCCGCCTGGGCTGGGGCGGCTACCGGTGCAGGAGAGGGAGCCCCGCTTGGGATTTCTAGCGGCTGCTGCCGTCAGTTTGGGGTCTCAGTTTTCCCGGGAGGAAGCCCATCTCGCTCTGTCGGCGCCGGGAAGCCTCTTTTCTCTTTCTTTATAGAAAAAAGAGCATTTATCTTAACCTTTTAGCGGGGGTGGGGTGGGCGGAAATGTGGGCCGGGCTGGGGTGGGGGGGGGGTGGGCAAGACTTTAACAAGTGTAAGTAGCGGACCCGCCCTAAGGCGGCCGGTTAGCTCAGTTGGTTAGAGCGTGGTGCTAATAACGCCAAGGTCGCGGGTTCGATCCCCGTACGGGCCAGGAATGCACTGTTTTACCTTTTCTGTCCGCCACGTCCGCGTGAACTTTGCGGCCTCCCATCCAGCGACAAATAGCCCAGAGTCGCCGCTGCTGAGCGGTGAGTTCGGAAGCTTCACTTTTTTGAAAAAAGAAATCGCGTCCAGGCGTCCGGTGGGGAGAGAGGTGCTGCCTTTCGGGACGCATCAGGAGGGTTACAGAATGCTCGCAGCGCTCCGGAGACTTTGTCGCGACCCCGCGCAGGCTTCCGGAGGAGCCGGCGACGCTGCGGCCGCGTTGCCGTCCCCGGGGTCGGGGGGCGCTTGCCGCCGCAGCCCCTTCCCTCCTCGCGTCGGGGCACGGTGCCTGCTCGCCGCATGGATCGGCGCCGTGCACGGCTCGTTAGAACTTTTAAGAACTCCGGCCCCAACCCGGCGGTTCGGAGTCGTGGTCTACGCGGTGCGGACGCGGTGGGGGCGGGGGGCGAGGCCTCGGGCCGCCCCAGGTCCTAGCGCCCGCCGCGTCTGCCCCCAGGATCCTCCCGGGCCTCTGCCACCTGGTGCTCCTTGGCCCGCGCACAACCTCGCAGGCTGCCAGCGCGCTCTGCTCTTCCTCCTGTTTCAGAGTCTGGGGTACTACCAAAGTGGCATTAGCCGTACTGATTACGTAATAACGTAAGCAATGTCTCAAGCGCGGTGCCGGCGATGTGGGAGATGCTCAGTGCATCCGAGAAAGCGGGGGCTTCTCCTGCGTGCTCAGTGCTGCGCCCTTCACGTCGAGAGCAGTGCCGAGGTCAAAGTGAAAGGCTGAGAAACCTATTTAAAAAATTAGTAAAGGATACCTACTTCTCCATGGTATATTAAATACTATACTCAGAGATTTGTGCAAGGACTCGACAGGCCTTTGCTGACCTCGAGGATGAAGGGCAGCCCTGCCGCGGGATGCGGAAACGCGCTGGAACCTGAGCGTGACCGCTCGCTGACACCCTTCCAGGACGTCTCAGACGCACACCTGCCGCGAGGAACCGGGCCTGCCACACCTTCATGCTAGCCGGATGAGCCCCCTGGGTTTTGTTTTTCTTGGATGAGGTCATAGCTTCATGTGGTCTGTAACTAAATGGGTGTGTCCCCAGCCTTTCCCTTTTCACCAGTCACTGCTCACCACTCTCTCCCAGATATAACTCCTATTTTGAGTTTCACGCGTATGCTCCCTGATGTCCTTATGCGTGGAAATGTAAATATGAATATCAATGTTCTCTTTCTAGTTACACAAAATGTTACATTGTACACACTATTTTGCATCGTGCTCTTTTCACTTGAGGTATCTTAGAAGTATGGCTTGATCAGCATATACCGAGTTCTCAAACAGCATACTTCTATAATATATATAGAAACAGAGCCCATTTTCAATTGAACTGGACCAGCTAGCCAGAAGTTGAAGCTGAACTTTTGAATCCATTTTACCCCTGACTCATGAAGTATACAAGTAGGGCTGGCGAGAGGGCAGGAACAGGGCGCCTTTAATTTTCTGTTATAATGTGAATAAAACGCTTTCTCTGAATTTCCAATAGTACTAAAGTAGCAGCGCCAAAGCACACTGTTGATCAAAGGAAATTATGTATAGATTTATTCAAAGGCAATTTTCAAAAAAAGGTAAAACTAGGACACACAGATATACAAAAATGATCATATTGTTAGACAATAAGATATTTTCAATTGTTTTAGCTCACAAAAGCGAAGTCTATCAAATTGTTACAACTCACAGCATAGACTGAGGAAAGAGAAAGAGCTTCTTTGTAGATCTAGAAGATAGAACTCTGTAACAGCATCAACAATATTCCAGACAGACAATATCCCAGACAGTCACCCCTCTGTAATTCTTGCTCCCCCAGATCTTGAGTTAACAATTATAAGGGTAAATGGAAATTATTTTCTCTGATTATATAGGGAAAGTGCCCTTCTTCTACACCCCCCCCACCTCCTTCCTTGCAGTATTTCTTGGATATGTAGTGAATCTGAGTCCTGACTCCAGGCTTCGGAATAGAGATCAATGTCTCTATGGATGAAGTCCAGTCTTTAATTTTTACCATGCAGGGTATCTCTAAGGTTGTGAGCCAAAAAACCCCTAGGTATATAAGAATGTACCTCCAGAATTAGGTCAGGGGGCTCTCAGGAGATTGACGGGAGACTCACAAGGTGCAGCCCTTTGCTTCTCAAGGAGATAAAGAGAAGTCAATATTCTTTCTTCAGCTTTGCTGTAAACAATGAGTCAGTGTTTATACTTTTGTCATCACTTTGGTGATACCCTATATACATGTAAATACGGTAAATACTTCATACCCTGTCTTCTCTTTCGTCTATTGATAAGGAAGCATCTTTCTGCTGGCGGGGTCATTTTCTTTCCCCAACACAGTTTCATGAACCCACATGCTTCTTGAGCAGAATTCTGGAAATCCAGACTCAGTAGGATGGTTATGGTCTTAAAGTTGTTGAAGCCACACCATCAGGAGTGTGTAAGCAAGTGAATCTGGCATAGTCATCTTTTCCTATGAAGCTTTGAGATGGTCTCTTTGTTGGAGATGAAGCTGGTTGCAAGTCCTTTCCCAACAAAATGACTATATAGAGCGATGACAAAAGATTTTAAATGTTGTGATTGATTTACTACTTATAATTTTCCAAGGCAAAAGGGCTGATGAGAATTCATAACAACCATAATGCCACTAACAAGGAATTCTGGTTGTTTCTGTGCCATGCAAAACAACATAACAAAGCCAGTCCAAAAGAAGTTCTAGATAAAATAGCTGTAGACATAATGACCTATCATATTTTCAAAGAAGATAGAAAACACTGCATTTAATTTATAGAAGTGAATAAATATAATTTCCACAGAGAAAAAGTCTTGAAATGGACATATGCTAATCCTGAGACATCCCATGCCACAAACGTACAAGTCACATAGTAGGAATATAAAAGGACGATGTCAACAGTATGAAGCAAAGAGGCTTGGTAAGTCGGGAGTAGGTTCTACATATTTATACATTAATGACTTATTAATAATAAGTGATGTAAGTCCCCAATTAAAACTCAGTAGCCCAGAAGATGCTAGATTCAAATTAAAGAAGTGAAGTTGTGACTGAGTTTACATAAAAGAAATTGCTGGGATTAGGACTGATTACACTCTACCCCTGTTGTCTATTATCAGCCAAACACCACCAGGAATTTATATGTTGACAGAAACATCTCATGGACAGTAAGAGCACTGATGAATCTCTGGGAATTTCCCATTTGGTGTAAAGCTTCTGCAATATTTACATTAACATTTTATCCATGCAAATTTGACTTAGGGAAGACTAAGCCTTTCTCCTTCTCTTCCCCTCCCTCCTTCTTCTTCTGATTTTTAAGTCTTCTTGTGCAACTTATCTATAGTAACATATCAAATAGCCATGGTTCTTTCCAGCATCTCTCTTTTTGCAGGGTGAAAGGAGAAATCTTTATGATTTTCTAGGTACCTCCTGGGAAGTCTAAAAGACAGTTGTAGGTGGAAAAGATATCTTGAAAGTTTTATTGTACATTTAGGATTTCATTTGGGGAGGACAAAAATTAAAAGTTGTCAGGCCATTTGAACACTCAGGAGAAGAATCAGATCATGGTTACTGGAGAAAATACTTGGCTACTTGTTTCAAAGTTACAGTAAAACATTTTAAAATAAGCATTTGTTGTCTCAAATGATTAAAGACAGCACAGTCAGCATAAACTAAAAAAGGTTATCTCTAAATAAAGAATATTTGCTCTCCAAGAAGGGAAAACCAAAAAGAACCCTGTCATATTATGGGGAAGGCAAGAAGCAGTAAACCAAAGAAACAGACACACCAAAATGAAGCAAACCTTCTTAGATTTTAATACAGTTCATGGCTTTTAAAACTCAGGTATTATAAAGGAGGATAAATAAATATGGTTTTCAAATTATGTCCTTTGTAATGCTCTTCCCCATCCTGGAACACTTGGGCACTGTATTTCAGGACTGGCTTCAGGAATCGACAAGGTTGGAACTAATTCCATACTATTACCAAGCTGTCCCCAACATGGGTTGTGTTCCCCTTTGTTATTGTCAAATGAATTAATCAATCAGTAGCGATTGTAAACACTTGTGTTGGAATTGTTTGTAACAGAATAAGCATTCCAAGTTTGTAATTTAGGTACTTAAATTTTTTTTATTCAGTTGTTTACAGTGCTTTTCAACAGCAGCTTTCCAGCTGGTATTCCCTGGAATACCAAAATTCTGACTATTGCCCCAGATGAATGGACTGGCCCATCGAAGCATAAAAGCAAGGAACAGGAGGCTCTTGAGATGTAAGAGAAATAATCTGTCTGTTCCAGCATGTACAGAAATAGATGAACAAACCAACCATTAACAACCATATTTCAAGATTTGATTTATAAATCTGTTTAAAACCCAAGGCAACTGCTAATAAACTGCCAGACAGACTTATTTTCAAATATTTTTCCTGTTGTGTGTAGCCTTTTCATTTGTTTATTTTGATCTGCCAGTCTTGTTTTCTTGAATTTGTTTTAGTCATTATCTTTCTAGGAATATTTCATGTCAGCCCACTATAGAAAAAAAATCTTTACTGAATCCGTTATCTTGCAAAACTTAAAATGTTATATGTTCTGTCATTTCTCCTAACTTCCTTCCTCCTCTTCCTAAGTTTGGCCAAAGACATAGGAGAGAGGACTCAGCTTTTTTATCCATCATGCAGGCTGCGGGGGCGGGGTGGTGGTGGTCTGGGGATATATTAATAATGGTATTAATTATGGAGGAGTCTCCCTTTCATCTGTTGTGAGTTTGGGGCAACCAGCAGTGTTATGGAGGCAAATTGGCTCCTGGTTGTTTGCTTCATGATTTAGACAAGGATTGACAGGTACCGAATAGCATATGTGTTCCTCCCTGATGGAGTTTTTGGCAGGTAGAGGGCAGGAATAACACTTTAATATATGATCTATAGGTCTAATGGTATTTTCAACCTTCCCTGGATTTAGTTTCTGCTGAGAGAGAATACTACAGAGGCTCTAACTGATGGGGGGGAAAGACGATCTGCCTGCTTTTTACCTTTCTGAGATCTTAGCTGAAACCCCTGTAAGGAAAGACAAAGAAGAGGAAAACAAACTGAATTTGTTAACACATTTACCAGGTAAAGGTGGGACACACCCTAGGAAAGACAGGTAACTGTCCACGTGGCTCAGAAGTCCAGCTCGTGTAGCACCTTTAACAAAGGACTATAAATCGGTGGTGAAATGATGGAACAAAGGAAGGCAGAGTCAGGCCAAGGGTAGAGATAAAAGTAAAGTTTGTGATTTCATTTCCAGGCAGATCAGCTCTGAAGTTGTCTCTGGGGATTGACCTTCGTCTTTTCAGGTAAAGAGGGAAGGAGGGACCTCTGTGTAAACCTCTGTCCTGCTTCTAGGCAGGTTGGGGGTGGGGCAGAGAACTTTTTGGGAATCTGGTTCTTCTCACTTGCTTTCAGCTCGCAATAATTCATATGCCAAAGTGGCAGATTTGGATGGTATCGGCTGACACCCTTCACCACCATCTTTCTGTTCACATCCCTTTGGAAGTTGGAAGGGGCAGAACAGCTAGGAATAAAAGGAAGATGAAACCAAGTTTACTCTGGAGTATAGGTGGGATTTCAGGCATGGGGCAGGACCAGGTTAGTCAGTGATTCTCAAGGAACTCCAATCATAAACTTTGAAATCTCTTTACATAAGATGGAAGAGCCCATTGCGTGGGGCAGTGCTACACATATGTTTTAGCTTATGAACTATGATATCACCTAAGATTCAAGTACGTGATGGTCCATTTGTGATTTATTTCTTCAAAATGTCATTGAGCTCCAGTCTTGTCCTTAAAACTCAGTGGCTTGTCTGATGCACAAGGATGACAGCTCTTAGGGTTGCCCAAAACCAAAACGGTGAGAGTGTAAGTGTCCCCCGTGCTCCCTTACTTGTCCTCATAAACCATGAGTCTGACTCAAACCAGACTCCATAGCTTATTACTTCTTGGTCTGACCCTGACAACCAGACTCCGTCATTTAGCTGAAAATGTTGGCCGTCACAGAATCAGAGATTGGAGACTGAACTTCCAAGACAGAGTGTGAGACGTTGCTTTCTGTCACCTACGGAAAGATAACTTGGTGCTCGGGGCCTAACCTGGTCTTCTCTATCATCAGCAAAGCCATCGCTTTGACCACTTAACAGAAATGTGACTCATTTTCCCTTCATCCCAACCCTCATGATGGGATGCAATCACCGAGCAAGACACTCTCCCCCATTGGTATAACAATTGAACATAGGCTTTACCTACCATATAAATTCTTCAAGGCCTCTCCAACATATTCCAGGGCAAGGACACCGTTGAAAATAGAAAACGAAACAAAGAAGGCCCCGCTGGGATTCGAACCCAGGATCTCCTGTTTACTAGACAGGCGCTTTGACCAGCTAAGCCACAGAGCCCCTTTTTGCATTCATGTTCAGTTATATCATATTTATACCATCTTCTGTGAAATGTAGCAATTTGTCAGAAATTTACTTGATTTTGTGGCAAAGGGAAGATAGCTGTGTTTCTGAGATTTTACTAAAACAGAAACTTCAACATTTAAGAAATGCATTCTTCAATGCAAGGTTTTAAAAATTACGAATTAAAAAAAAAAAGGGTTAAATTCCCATTTCATGGTGACTATTGCCATCTAGAGGAAATATTGGATATTGCAGCACCTTTTAATTTGGTTTCTGCTTTAATTCACTCATTTTGTCCACAAATGTGTGCTTTCCTTATAGAATTTGTAATCTAGACGGAGGTAAAGAAAGCAAGTGTAAATAATCCACCCTAACCCCTACCCTAACCCCCCCACAAAACAATGACGTAACCACTACCGCCAGGTTACACACCTACAGTGCTACCTTCTGATCTAGTTTATTGTATTTGAACAAGACTATCATGCTTCCTTCCATTATATCTAATTTGGCTCAAGAAAGCGAGCAGAGATGAGGACACACTGACGCAGAGATTTTCAGCCACCCTGCTTCCAACTTGCCCAAACCAGACAATGTCATGCCCTTTCTTTCAAGGACAGCTTGGAGCTCCACAGATGTGTGGCTCAGCATGTGTTTTCTCTCTTCTGTCCCAATGGTGCACTCACAGGTTGCCTCCACTGTCCCCAACTCCAAATAACACCTCCTTTTCACCCACCCCCTTTATTGCAAATTTCACTGGGATGTAGGAGTGGAATGGCTAATTAATCCCAGTCTCCAGTCCACACTCCCCCTGTCCACACAGCCTTGTCCAAGCTTGACACTATTCAGCTTTCTACTTTGTAATCTAACATGTGTAATGAGTCTCATCACTGTTTTTTTTATTTTAATTCGCATTTATGGTTTCTAAAGACTCTGAACATCTGTTTATGTGTCTGTTCGCTACTGGCACTCTGTCTTAATGACATTGACTCTTTTCTTATAATGAGCCCAT
This sequence comes from Lontra canadensis, assembly GCF_010015895.1. Classification (NCBI taxonomy): domain Eukaryota; kingdom Metazoa; phylum Chordata; class Mammalia; order Carnivora; family Mustelidae; genus Lontra; species Lontra canadensis. The sequence continues at coordinate 24,090,979 of NW_022631015.1, read as the reverse complement.
GTTCTTATTGAGGTTGGTTTGTCTTTCACATTGATGCACAGGGGGTATATTGTGTATCGTGGTCATTGGGCTACTGTGAATTTTAGGTCTTGCAATATTATCTCCCAATGTGTTTCCTGTCTGTTGACTTGTCAGTGGAGGAACTTAATGACAGATCCTTGATTTTGTTAAGGATTCCTCTCTTCCACCCCAGGGTTTGTAGTTTTAAAGTTATGCTTAAGGGTCTTTCTCTGTTACTAAGTTAAAAAATGTTCTCTCTAAAAAACAAAAGCTGTATACATTTTCTTTTTCACATTTGTGATGTTGATCAACCTAGTATTGAGTATCCATCTAGATAATATCTAGATTATCCATCTAGATAAGCGTGTTTGTTTTTTATATGACAATCTATTAAAACTCTATCTTCTGGTTCTCATAGCTTTGGTTTGGTAAGGGTCTCCAAGATGTGTGGTTGCTTGTGTGGTGGCCTTTTCACATTTTCATACAATTACATATTTAATAAAATCATACATTTTTCCTATCATAATATCTATCTGCAAGGTCAGGGAGAATCCAGTTCTTTCCTAATACCCCATACAAATCATCACATGGAAAGAATATATTTTAATAAAACAATTGTTCAAATTATATTTTACGAATTTCCCATCAGATAACCTTCCCTAGATTGGTTTTTTGTTTATATTCTTGTAAGCCTGGGCCTATGTTTCATGGGCCTATAAGGTCAATTCTAGGTTCCCCAAACTATAAACAAATATTTTGGTTCTTCCAAGAAAGATATGAGAAGACAGATTCTAAGTTGCTGGGATGGATGAATGGGCAAGGTGCTGAACTTCCAGTTTGCATGAGTCCAATCCTTGCTTGTGGCAAATAATCTTATCTGTTAATTTGTCATCTTCAGTATGAACTGCATTCCAGAAAACCTATGAATTTTTATTTTGCACTGAGACAATTTTATTATTTTTCTCTCTCCTATAATCCTGCACCTTACCACCAGAGCTTGGGAAACAAATCCTACAAGGCCATGTTTAATAGGTACACTATTGGCTCTTTCTACCATGGTCTTAGCCCACCATGGATTTGGCATAACTGCCCAAGTTCATCCATTTCTAAGTCTACTGGAATTTTATCCTAAGCTAAAATGTAAAGTGAGAAGACCCTGGGTGACACAAAAGGGTTATGTGACCCATCACCTCCTGGGCCTAGTGGTACTCACCCGTGACTTGACTTTCAAAAGGCTCCTCACTCTTCACTAAGGCTCCGGAGAGCAGGGCCCAGAGTTTGAAGGAGACGGTCTTTTCCATACGGTGTCTGAGGAAGGAGGAGAGAGAGATTGTGTAAAGGAGGTAAAATTTCTCTTCTACGCTTTTAGCATTTCTGGCTGGACCTAAAAATCAAACGGACATCAAGCAGATTAATAGGAGAAACACACAGACATTTCATTAAGTAATTTTTACATAGATGGGCGGCCCTCACAGGATAAACAAAGGCTCAAAGAAGCAGTTAGAGCTCCCTGCCTACATAGTAGGTCGAGCCAATGGGGTGAAACCGGACAAGACAAAGGGTTGGGTGGGTGGGGAGGGCAGTTAACTGTGGACAGGTGACTAGGAAGATAAGGGTTAGTTTTCTCCGGCCCGGAGGCCCGGGTCTGGCGATAAGAAGCCTTCCTTCCTCCCGGGACAGGGAGGGGCTCCTTCCACGGGGTACTCTACCCCCTGCTTTCAGGAAGAAAAAGGAAGGTCCACAGTGCTCTTCCTTCCACCTGCTGGTTTTTGAGTGCCTTTAACTCAAAATTATCAATATGCCAGAGACGCATATTTTGGGGGTGGCATGCTCTGAACCCCAAGAGTTGAAAACACGTATTTGTGTCCCATCCTGATGCATAAATATCCTGAGCTGAACCCCAGCTCTGACCCAGTGACAAATAAAGGGAGCCCAGGACAGTGCTGCTCGCTCACTCGGCGTGTGATGTCCGGGACCTAAAGATGCGTCCGCCCCGCGGCTTTGCCGAGACTTCCGGTGTAAAGTGCGCACCCGCGGGGTTTTAACCCGCAGCACCTGCTCGGGGCGTGGCACGGTAGGCGCCGCAAAACACCCGGCCTGGGAGAGAAGGGGTGAGTATGGGGCAGTCGCGGAGGGCTCGAAGGGGGCACGCATCGCGAACGCGGTTTTACCGAAGTTTTTCTGGCGCGCTCACAGATGGCTTTACTGGAGGCTATTTCCAGCCGCTGCGCTGGAGACGCGCCCGGGACGCAGTTAAAGATTCCCTGTGTTTAAATAGAGTCACCTGTCCCTCAACTGGGTAATTAAAAACATTTTTCGACGTGTCTGTCCAGAAGCTTTTGTATATGGGGCCAGGAAAGCATTCGTCGGCTTGTGGTTCCATAGTGTAGTGGTTATCACGTCTGCTTTACACGCAGAAGGTCCTGGGTTCGATCCCCAGTGGAACCAGTGACGCCAGCGCTTCTTTTTCTGCCCCGGCTCGAAGGCACAGCCAGTTTGTTTTGGGTTTTATTTTCAGTGCTTTTTCTTTTCTTTTTCTTCTCTCTCTCTCTCCTTTTTTCTCCTTCCCCCCCCCCCCCCCCAGTAAAGGCTTTCTGGGAGTGCTGATAGGAACACAGACTTACCGATCGTTCGGGAGATGCACCTTCCTGCGCAGCACAGCGGCAGGAGCGGAGCATCAGGTCGTCGCAGAAAAATTGTCTTGCTCCTGCCACGTCCAGCCGCCCCGAGGGTCACAGGGAAGCCTGCGGGCTCCAGAAGCAGATCTGCTCACCGAGAGAGCGAGCGCCTCACCTGCAGGAATTCCTACGATTGTCCACCCGGGTGAGGGGATTGGGTAAGGGTTAGCAGGTGCAGCCTGGGCCTGGGGTCGGCCAGGGGCTGCGGTTCTGCGCCGGAACCCGGGCCAACACACACTGAGCCTTCCCGGCCCACTTCAACGCCACTTCCCCTCCCGGGGCACCCGTGCCATGAACGGGTCCAAGCTGCCAGTCACCTTTCCAGTATCCTGATCTTAGCTAGGATTAGAAAAGTCAGAATTGTCACAGATTTGAAGACTATATGACAGAAAGGTACTAAAACCACAGAAACAAAAAGCAACTTGAAGGATAAGGGCTACGTGGATGGAACAAGGCTAAGAATAAACTGATGTACTCAGGTGGGACAGAGCATTGAAGAGGGAAGCAACAGGTCTATCTCTCTACACAAGGAAAGAGGCTTCTGTAAAACAAAAATACATGATCAGAAACGAAAAATTCAACAAGTAGATCAGAAAATGTGCGGTATTCTGGAACATCAAGCAAAAACTTAGTGCTGAAGGAGAAAAAAAATTATAGTGGAGGAAAAGATGAGGATGTGTAATAGCTAAATAACACTACTTCTAAAGTAAATAATAGGGAAAATGCAAGGAGATAAACTTCAAAAAATCAGGTACATATCAGAATGCTAAAAACAAACAAACTGAAAATTCTAGGCAGTCGGGGATCACTGAATATTCAGTCAAATGGACTACTGAGGAAACAGGAAAGAGCATAAAATCTTCTAGAGAGGGAAGAAAAATACAAGTCACAAAAAGAATCAGTTAGCAGAACAACCTGGACTTGTCAAGGTTGACACCAGAAGCTGGAAGACAACAAAGCAGTGGTTTCCAATCTTAAAGAAGCTGAAGTCCGCCCTAGGTTCTCTGTGAAACCTGAGTATCCATCGAGTAGGAATGTAAAAGAGAGACATTTTCAGATGTACATTGCCTTGTACAATTTACCTGTAGTACCCCCTTCCCCGGGATCTCTGTAAAAAATGAAATGTCAGTTGAGAGGTAGGGAGACTGGAGACACAGAGAATACGAGCTAAAAATGCATTACAGGAGAGGAGCAAGGGAGAGGCCATGGTGACGGGAGCCTGGTGTGTTCACAGCTCTGAGGGAGCCAGACTGTATGAGGTCAGGAACATCTGGGGAAGACAAATTCGAGGAGGTGGGAAGTGGAGAGCACCTCGGATGAGGGTAGACAGCCCCAAATGAAATATCCGTAACTGGGGGATGAATTTGGGGCTGAAGTAATAAGATCTGCCGAAAACTGTGCCGATAAAAATAACATTACTCACTCCAGGTGGGAGGAGCGTTTGTAGTCTGTGAGGACGATTTAAAACTGGGAAGGAATAGATAAGGAAGGAAAAGCAATAAATAAGGAACTCTTGGATGCAAATGATAGGGTATCTACAGAGAATTGGTAAATGTTTAAGATCAATAAATGAGTTTAACACATTTGCTAACTACTGTTTGTAATTTTAATTCTGAAGCCTACAGAAAATAAGGCTTGAAAAATTATACCTAAGGAACAGTCTGACAAATTATGTATAATATTTACACAGGAAGAGTTATAAAATGTTATGGAAGGCCAGAAACTGCTCAAGTAAATATAGAGTGACACCGTATTAATGAGAGCTAGAGCTTTATAAAATAAACATGCAAAGTTTCTTTATAATTATAATATATATTAAGTGAGAGTTCAATCAGAATTCCAACAGATTCTGATACGGGGAAGGACTAGAGAGCTTTGGCAAGCTAAATCATTTTTTAAAAAAAGAAAAAGATGGTAGAACTGCTTTCCCTTGTAAGTATTACAGGGGCTGCAAAGGATAATAGCAAATATATACGGCATTTTTGCAGAAGTGTATAACTAAACCCGTGAAACAGAATGGATGGCACAATATAGACCAAAGCAAATAATGAAACCCTCGTGTCTGACAGAGGTGGCAGGGCAGGGCAGAGGGCAAGGTCAACTATTAACTTTAAGTATTGCGGACTCAATTATCCATATTTGGGAACAAAATCCATACTTTATACATAAAAATGAATTATTGGTAGATCACAGGCTAAAAGGTGAAAAGCAAAGATTTTAGATATTTTGGCGAAAGCAGTGGAGGAGAACTGCCAGAAACCCTCAGCCACGGGTCTACCAAGAGCTGAGAGGCAGAAACCACGTGAGTCACAATTTCTGTCTCTTCTCCTTAAGACTGCTGTACCTGACCTGCTCCTTTTCCAGCCTCTGCCCATAGGAGTCTGCCCTGGGCCTTACACTTGGAGGGAAGACTAAGGAGGCTGGAGGACACAGAGCAGTAAGGATGCGCCCCTGGAGGTTAAGATCCTAGTTTTATTCCTTAACCAAGTGAAGGGCTGCTTGATTACCATTGCTGGGAGCTGGGAGCTCCTACTCGCCTCCTGGCTTACCCCCAGGCCAGCACCCATTCACACTTCTCAAGCTTTCTGTATTGAGGTTCTTTGTGAGGTCCTGGAGGAAAAGCCCCTTGTTTCTCCTGTTGAAAAGCTTTTCAAAATAGGAGCAGCCATGCTGGTGTAAAGGAGATACAAGTATGGTCCGAGTATAGACAGATGGCGGCGCTGGGGAGAAACGAGTCCACCAGGCCCCTGGCTTGGCCTGCTCCCTCTGGATTTCTGCTCATATTAAAAGAAAGTTCCTTGAACGTAAATCTGTCTTGTGGCCATTCTTTCTACCATCTGCCTTTCTCCAAGACCTCTCTCTGTGCCTTCCCCACATTGATAGCCTATTACGGCCAACATTTCGGCCATGATCAGCTTCATAAACAGACTAGCTGAAATCCTGCAATAAGCCTTAATCCAGAGGATGGGCAAAACTCTGCCAGCCATGTGGAAATAAGCACGTCACCATCAAAACAGCCCAAGGTGGCAGTCATTTAAAAAAGATGCTGAGTTTCGTGCCCATGTTTATAACCTCACCGCTGCACGGAGACTTCTTCCATAGAAGTAGCAATGCAATTTCTTATTCTTTTTAACAATGGCTTATTTGATCGTGTTTTTGGTTTGCGCCCCCGTGAACTAGTGCCATCCTGCATTTTAGGCCCTTAAGTCTTTAGAACAGCTGCAAAAAGTGGTAATTCTCATTAACATTCCCTGAGACATGACGATGATGAGGCACAGAGAAGTGTGGAAACCAGATCATGAGTTCCACAGAGGAGGGCAGCTTTCTCTTGGCAAAGGTCACTGGCAGCTTGTGCAGGAGGCTCCCAGACCGCTCTTCATGCATTCATAAAAGGATACCTGGAAAATGCAAAGTTTTTCTCATGTAATTCCCCTGCTCAGTTTATACCAGATTTGCTGGTGCTTATTCCAAGCTGCATAATATATATGAAATATAGACATGTGCTTGGCGCCGAGTACCACTGGGTACATGCCAAGCGAGCTCTCTCCTTTTTGAGCAAATCCAGAGTGCTGGTCTTCCTCAGTCCATCACTCACCGAGCGCTATAGGTGAATTCGGTGCCAGATTTAGGATCCTAACCCTCTTAGGAAGAGGTAGCCTCTGGGCTGTAGTCACTGACTTCCTCCTGCTCCTCAGGCCAGTAAAGAGCAGAAGGAAATGTGTTCTAGAGAACTCCAAGATTCAGGGGTTTGTCTCTGTTCTAAATCAGACTTTCCTTGTTCACTGGTGGCAAAAGAATTGACAGGAACTGGTCCTTCTGGGTCAGTACCTACTTGATTCCTGTCCTCGCCCATGGAAAACTGAGGAGAAAGAACACACGTGAAAGGGCAGAGGTCATACCGGTGACCACGGACAACACGATGAGTGGAGTGAAACCGCTGGGGCCACCAGAAGGATGACGTCCAAAGTATAAGACACTTTGGCCCAGGCTCAATGTCTCTGAAGATTTGCTTGGGCGAGTTTCAGAATCTGTGTCAGACCATCAGCAAAGGAATGGGGGCTGGTTCAGCCTACAGAAGGGAAGCCTTTTGGAGATTGATCTTCATGCTGAAATTTCTTATAAAGCTGCTAAAAATATGAGAAAGAAGACAGAAGACAGTATTTGTGGAGCCTTCAAAATCTGCAAGGCGGGGTCTCCCCTACACCCAACTTTCCCGGTCCACTTGTCCCTTTCTAAAAAGCTCTGGAAGGTGAAGAGGTTAGATAGGCTTCTGAGCCATGTTTTCCCCCAAAAGTTCTCCCCATTTTCTCCAGAGGTTCACAATTTCTCCTCCCTGGCCCCGCCACGAACCTGGCACGTGCGATGCAGAATCAGGCCTTCGTGCGCTGGGAAAGATAGCCACAATCAGCCCTGGCGGTTATTCCCTCGCGGTTAAAAGGAAAAGATTCCCAGGTTTATTTTTATTACCTGTTTCTTCTTGGGACTTCCAGCCGGTGTCCCCAGGGCTGTGGGTCTTGGGAATGGTTGGGGGAAGAAACCCCAAAACAGAGAGACGCACGCCAGAGGCGGGGCAGGGGGTGAACGGCACCTCGGGTTCGGGAGATGCGCGCTGGAAAAAGGGGGGTCGCGCAGGGGAGCCCTCAAGCCCTGCCGTGACTCGGATTCGAACCGAGGTTGCTGCGGCCACAACGCAGAGTACTAACCACTATACGATCACGGCGCGCCACCGGGAGCCGCCCGCCTCGGGCCCGCCGGCCTCCCGCCCAGGAGCACCTACAGCGGCGCTCGGAAGCCACCCGCGGGTCCTGCGGCCTTTCTCCGAGCTGCCCCCCGGGGGGCTGCCGCGTCCTCCTCCGCCGCCCAGGACTGCGCTGCGAGCGGGCAAACCCAAGCGGAGAAGAAGTGAGTTTGCCCGCATGGACCTGTCCGACGCCGGGGGTCCCTGCCCGGGCTTCGAGACCGCACGAACCCATCGCCCTCCCGGCCGCTCCCAGCCGCGCCGCGTTTCCAAATTCTCCGGCCTCCGACCCCTGGCCCCCGGCTGGAGAGGCGCGGCCGCGAGGGGAACCTGCCCGGGTCCCATCCGGGGCCAGACGGGTCAGCTTGGCGCGCCGTCCTGCCGAGGGGGGTCCCCGGGTCCCGAGGCGCGCACCTGCTGGAGGCCCGGACTCCGGGAGGCGGGGCCAGCCTCAGCCCGAAGCCCGAGCTGCCCGCCCGGGCTCCAGCCGCCTCGGGGCCTCTCTCCGGCCTTCTCTGGCGGCTGGAACCGGGAGAGGAGCGCGGGTTGCTGGTGTGGCCTGGAAGCTCCACGGGACGCCCCACCCCCACCCCCGGCCAACCCCACCTTTATTTCTGCGAGAATATCGCTTGGCCGCAGAATGAATGATGGGCACGCTTTATGAAAGCAACGTCTCTCAGCAGCCGGTGGCCAAACACAGAAGCCTGGTTTTATTGTGTGTGGACGGGGATGCCCGGGTTAGGGCCGCCTGTGGCATTTTGAAGATCCATAGAAAATGCAAGCAAGGGAGCTCAGAAGTACCTGGACAGCTGTCCGGATAACGCTTCTCGGCAGAGCCAAAATGCTTCATGCTTTCCAAGTCCTCAAACCTCGGTCTCGTTCTCTACCTTCTCTCACTTCCTTGGGGGATTAGATCGGGTTGTACCCACACTCCGGGGTTTCAGCCAAGACCTCTACCCCGAACTCCAAAGGTGATGTTCAGCCTCTTGGTTGGACCCTCCCCTTCCCTGGATGTCTCACAGACATTTCCCATCGAGTATGTCTGCAGCTGAACTCTTGATCTTTTCTGCAAACTTAAACTTTCTACTTCTCTCCACTTTGTGCAAACGCTGGTTGGGTAGTAAAAGACAAAGAGGAGATTACAGCAGGCTTGATCAGATGCGGAAACCAGGTACCACCACACTGTCCTACCTGATTCACTGGGGGAAGAGAGGCAGCTCACTGTGATTTCTAGTTGCTTCTGACAACAGTGCTGGGTTAGTTCTTGAGGGTGGAGTGGGGCGAAATGACCACTGTAACACCGTACTCCTTCCCGCAGGGAGAGAGATGGAACAACTCTAATATTATCTCTTTACATAAACTGATCTACTGAAAGGATATGTTGGAGACTGACTAGTATGTTCCGGGAGCCTCCTGATTTATTCAGCAGTGGTACTGGACCAAATCCGACAGGCCGATACCTGACAATGCTTTCTAGTTCTGGTCGGATAATTTTATTAATTCGTAAACTTTTGAGCAAACAAAGTAGGAGATGCAATGATCTCTCCACGAAAATATCAATGAGTTTAGCAATTCTACCATGAAAAGAAGGCTGGCTTTGGATAGGTCAAATAATATTCATTTGCACAAGCAACTTTACCCTCAGAGTTCTTTTGGTATTTTCCTTCGTATTATTCCAAGGAAGGCTTGAGATCTTAAATTCATATACTCATGGCCAATTGTGGATCTAGATATCAGTCAGTCATTCCTGTAAATAATCAGAACTCCTATCAGGTGCTTAGAATAGCACACCTGGGACTGAGGTTCCCTGGTAAGTGAAGCCCTGTCAAAGCTGCCAGCCTATATTCTTTTGTCCTTAGTCAAGCGTCCTCATTATCCATAACCACATGCATTCCTGAGATTTTATCCTTATTAATTACCTGAATCATGCAGTTACTTTGGGGTATAAATATTTGATTTGATATTCAATATTAGATTTGACCTTACAATTGTTCCTTATCCCCAATGCATTACAACAGCTCCATCTAGTAATAGGTAGGAAGATGAGGGGGTAAGGAATCGAACATGGGAAAAAGTATGTATTAACTATGGTCCCCATATTCAGGAATCTGCTACTGTAAACATTACTTGAATAATTATGTCTAGTTTTATGCTTTCTCATTTTGTATTTGTTAGTGCAAATCTGATAGTGATACTCCTGCTAAAATCTTCCGACATCTTCTTTTGAACAACCTCACCCAAGTTTTGCACACTTTAGACCAAAGTATGTAAGACCAGATAGTTAAGGCAGTTATGTGTGGGCTGTGTGTTGGGGTAGATAATACCCTGATTTACAGATTTATCTCTTACAAATTGAGATTCGGATTAAAGAAACAACACTGCACTTTGTCTAACTCTGTTGGAGGGTATGACAAGTACCATAGGCCGGATGGCTTAAATAACAAATGTTAAAGCAGATAGTTAGTGAGGCTCAAAGTGGATGCCTGGAGGCCAGCAAGGAGGAGGCCACGGCCGGCTGTGGGGAAGGTCAGGGGCTGTCCGGAGCAGCCTCCGCGAGAAGCCGGATCCCACCAGACAGCCCCAAGATGGTGGTGCCAGGACCGGAAACCCCTGAGCCGGTGAAGAGACCCTGCTTCCGGCCCCCAGTAATGACTATTCTGCCTCCTCGTTAACAACTGTCCAAAAAAGACAGAAACCCAGTCTCTGGGGGACACAGCTCTCTCTTTCCCTCTTGAGCCGCCTGCTCTCATATCTCGAGAGTGTAACTTTTCACTTTGATAAATTTCCGGCTTCTGTCACGTGTCCCCTGTGTACATGTCTGTCCTTGAACCCCTCCTTAGCACAAGAAAGAGAACCTTTTGTGGACTCCTTTGGTTCTGGCTGAGTCAAGGCCCTAGGGCCCAGGGTCTCCCCAGTTCACCCAGCCACTCAGTTATTTCTCACAGTTCCGGAGTCTGGGAAGTACAGATTCAGTGTCTGCTCGGGACCTGTCTCCTGGCTTGTAGGGGTCCCCATCTCCCCGTGTGCTCACGTGATTTGTTTGTGGGCTGGGGCGGGGGAAGGTGTTCTGGTCTCTTATTAAGAGTGCTAATCTCAAATCTCATCATGGGGATTCTGCCCTTAAAACCTCTCTTTAATGGCTCACTCTCCTCTCGTCTGGGCCTCAACTATTCATTTCGGAGCTTTCACCATTAAATGCTGCAAAGCTGGATTTTTTTTCCCAGTAGTGGATACGTGAAGTGATTTGCTGCATCTGGAGAACGGACAGCAGGCCAGTGGAAGAAAGCTCCTCTCAGAGTCCTTACAATTGTTTATGTCACCTTCCATTTGCAAGGATGTAAACATATAAGATTCTTACAGGAGGATATAACCTTACTAAAGATTTTCAGAAAGTCTGTAGATTTTCTCATTTCTCTAAAAAGAAAACACATCCCTTTTGAATTCCCCAATGAAAGTAGTAAAAAGTAAGTTTTTCAAATACCATCATTGACATAACTTTGATACTTATATTCATGTTAATGTATGTCAGAGACATAAAAATGTCCAAAGTCCGTCCCCCACCCCCCCACCCCCCACCCCCACCAGGAATGGCTTGCAGCCCAGCTGCAGAGTGACTGTGGTCTGGAGCTGGGCAGCCGCTGAGCTCCCTACCGCCCCACTCCAGGTCACACCCTTGTCCATGGCAGCCCACAGTACGGACAGAGCAAAGTGAGGCTATAAAGACTGGCCCAGGGGAGTTTTTGCCTGACATGGGGCATCACTGGTAGGCAACCCAGGCATCAGAGCTCCCACATTTGTCTGCCTTGTAGCACAGTCTGCCATCCTCTTCTGTCCCATCCTTGTTCCTCTTCCTCCGTTCACAGCTGTTGGCCCCTAATCACATTTTGTGCCCCAAACTCCATCAGGGCATCTGCTCCCAGAGGACATGACCTGTGTGGCTATGCTACCATAATCTTTTTCCTGGGTCTCCTACGTTTTACTCTTGTTTTATTCAATAGGGCTTCTGCACACAAAGACTAGGAGTAGTGTAAGGGCCCAGGGCAGGCTGTCCTAAAGTGTATCACAATGGCACAGTGATTATCTTGAATGGGAGCTACTTGGGAAACTGCAGGCGCAAGGACATCACACTGAAAGCAGGAAATAAATCTCCTCTATTCAAGTCACCCTCCCAGGGCTGAGATGTAAGATATCCTTATCACCAGAGATAGGAAATCGAGAGCCAAGAAAGCTGTAGAAACAAACTTTACTTCTTTACTAATCTACTACTTAAACCCAACTTTTAATTAGAATTTCTAACTAATTCAGGCTCCCAAATATCTGTTTTCTTTATCCTGTCAAATCCTCACAATTTTTTTTCCTCTTTGTCTAAAATGTATAAAAACTGCCTGCTTTGATCATTCTTTCAGGTGTCAATTTCATTACTGGACCTCTCCATGCACACTATAAATTTTTTTTCTCCTGTTAATCTGTTTCCTGTCAATTTAATTCTTAGTCCTGCTAGAAGGAACTCGGACAGAGGAAATTTTCTCCCTTCCATTCAGTAGCAAATAAATCTGTGCGTATTGAAGTATAAAGTGTGAGCTCCTAGCTCTTTGTGAGCTATATGATAAAGTTAGTTTTACTTTTAGTATCTTTTTTTTTTTTTTTGGTTTGGTTTTAAAATGGGTTGGAGTCCATAGATTTTCACATCTACCTGATTTGTATTATCAAATTTATTACCTCAGAGCTCAGGATTGCTGTTGTTTCTGAACACTCATACACATTAATTTACATACCCTACAAAGTCCTATATTGTGCTGCCACCTCCTGCTTTTCCATCATAGCCTTCAGAGCCTGCAGGCTGTTTCCACATGCTTTCTGTCTTAAGGCCTTTGCATTTTCAGTTCCCTCTACTTGGAATTCTCCTCCCCTAATACCTACCTGGCTCCTCTCTTTTGATTTATGTAGGTCTCTGATCAGTTACCCTTTATCTAAAGTAGGAGTCCCCCTTATGCTCTGTAGCTTCTCTCTTTTCTTCATAGGATACTTATCACCTTACCTATTTATGTTTGTCTCCCCTGCTGGAAGTTGCTCCCAGAGGCAGATATTCTAGATTGCACCCACTGTTGTGTCCTGAGCTGAGTGAATTAAGCAAATACATGTGTTCCAAAGAAATAGGACCAAGGATTTACTAACGTGGGCTTCAGTACATTCTGTGTATCTTTAATCAATATCAGACTAACTCCCTTCAGAGTGAAATCCTAAAGAAAATGGAAACGGCCACTAACAATTACAACATCTGGTGAAGATTATAGTTAGACCACTTAAGTCAAGCGGTCCTTTCTGAGAACTCTACTATACTCAGATTGCTTAGATTATCCTGGGACAATAGTCAATGCATTCTAGCTTTACTTTTGGCTGCTTAAAACCAGTAATTGATAAGACCCTCATTAAAATGGGCTCAGAGACTTGCCCGTTTGGCTCCTTTTCTAAGTATATAGCAAACTTTCCTGAGCCTCTTTGCCTCCTCCCTGAACGATCTTCAAGTTAGCCTTCCTGTAGGTCTGACTACGTCTAGAATTACCAGTCGGGTTGCTCCTCCTAAAACACTTGACGGTATTACTCACCCCCACAAAACCAAAGTGCAGATCAAGTGTATCAGCTTTTTCTTTGAAATGGTAGGTGGCTCTGAAAAGAGCCTTTGGTTTTCAATGTCCCTAACCTCGCTCCTCCTTATTTGGTCTTGTGGTGGCTCTCGGTCTTCTTGGGCAGCAGCACGGCCTGGATGTTGGGCAGCACGCCGCCCTGCGCGATGGTGACGCGGCCCAGCAGCTTGTTGAGCTCCTCGTCGTTGCGGATGGCCAGCTGCAGGTGGCGCGGGATGATGCGCGTCTTCTTGTTGTCGCGCGCCGCGTTGCCCGCCAGCTCCAGGATCTCGGCCGTCAGGTACTCGAGCACGGCCGCCAGGTACACCGGCGCGCCGGCCCCGACCCGCTCCGAGTAGTTGCCCTTGCGGAGCAGGCGGTGCACGCGGCCCACCGGGAACTGCAGGCCCGCCCGCGACGAGCGCGTCTTGGCCTTGGCGCGCGCCTTGCCGCCCTGCTTCCCGCGTCCAGACATAGCAAGTCCAACCACACTGGAAGGAACTGCCGAGACTGAAGGCCCACCCGAGCACTCTTTATAACCCCCGTTGAGCGCGAAAAAGAAGGCTTCTCATTGGTTAAGATTGCAGCTTCTTTTTAACCAATGGAAGTGCAGCTCTGGGATCCTTGCATTCTGATTGGGCAGCACTAACTTCTGACGTTGCCTTGAATGGCCACCAATCAGACACAGGACCGTAATTTACACCTTATTTGCATAAGGTTTCTGTATAAAAGGAACTAGTCGCACTAGGCTCACATTCTTTTTTTCATTTTTTCTCTTTCACCTCAGCGTTTTGGGCATTTTTTCCGAATCATGCCTGAGCCCGCCAAGTCGGCGCCGGCCCCGAAGAAGGGCTCCAAGAAGGCGGTGACCAAGGCGCAGAAGAAGGACGGCAAGAAGCGCAAACGCAGCCGCAAGGAGAGCTACTCGGTGTACGTGTACAAGGTGCTGAAGCAGGTGCACCCCGACACGGGTATCTCGTCCAAGGCCATGGGCATCATGAACTCGTTCGTCAACGACATCTTCGAGCGCATCGCGGGCGAGGCGTCCCGCCTGGCGCACTACAACAAGCGCTCGACCATCACGTCCAGGGAGATCCAGACGGCCGTGCGCCTGCTGCTGCCCGGGGAGCTGGCCAAGCACGCCGTGTCCGAGGGCACCAAGGCCGTCACCAAGTACACCAGCGCCAAGTAACCTCGTCAAGTAAGCACATTTAGACTTAACCCAAAGGCTCTTTTCAGAGCCACTAAGTTGTCGGTGAAAGAGCTGCAAATACTTGGCCGGGATCGAGGCTTCAGTTCCAGGCAGTTACCCCGAGGCGGCTGTGCGGATTCCATTGCTCTGAGTAACGCGCGCTGTGTTCGTAACTGCCTTTGGCCGGAAGGAACCGATGTACCGCGCGGCGTCTGTCGCCGTATGTTGTAAGCCGGAACCTTAAGGGACGTTAACGCGAGTGTGTACTGTGTGTGAGCACAAAGAATTCCTATCTCTGGCGTGAAAGCGTATCCTTTGGTTGTGTGCGAGAGTGGCTTCCTGTTTAAATCCTAACAGCCTGGGTCTTGTGGCCTTTCTCCGTTGCTGTTCCAGTTTGCGTTTATGTATTAGTAAATTTAGACCCCAGTGATTAACCAAAATCCGCCTTGTCGCTCAGCCGCCATCTCCTGTCCCAGGCGGTTGCAATGGCCGAAGGGGCATTAAGTTGACAGAGCGTTGCTCTCCTCAAGCTTTAAAAAGTTGGCCTCTCCAGCCCGCAAGGGATCGGGAGCCTGGCAGACCATCGTGGGGTGGGGAGGGGGGAAGGTCTGCAAGTAGACAGCTTTTCTCCCGAATAAAAAAAATGGAATACTGGAGCTCACAAAAAAAGATACGCGGCTAGTTTACTAGTTTGTTATACATATGGCTAGAGAGCTAATAAGTGGTAGGTGGTATAATGGGGAAAAACAAGGACACATAACAAGTGGAATCCTGTGCCTCTGGTAATTTGAGCAAATTAAAGTCTGTGCAACTGTTTGCCTATTTGTACAAGAACATTGATCTGAACTTTGTGATTTCAGCTGCTAAATTCTGTGCTCTCCAGAGCCAGTATGAAATCTGTGTGAACAGAGTGAGAGAATAAGTGACTTTCTCAGTCCCAGTCAGACTTACTGTAGAAAAGACTGGAATAATTGGATCAGATTGGGATAGAGGCACATCTTGTACCTGTCCAGAAGCTCTCCTCAGTTCTGCACCATAGAAAGGACCAGGACTGCAACCCACTCTCTGTGATGGCTTCTCTAGCTACCCAGAGAATGGTTAAAAATATTACAGGTTTGGGTTATAGAATATAACATTTGTGACTTGGTTGACTTGGCTGTCAGCACATATATTTTGCCAATTTAAAATAATAAAATCTATCTCAGAAGATTATTACATAAGAATCCATGGAAAGCATTTAGCACAAATTTGAATTAACTTATTATAGGCATGGTTTCTTCTCTTTCACTCTACCTTTGTCTGTTACAGTGCCTTGCAAATTTTAGGCTTTTGGTTAATCAATCATTGCTTATTAAAATAGGAAGACCAGTCTGTTATCAGTAATTTCAGAAAAGCCTTACTCTCCAGCCCAAATGAGATAAGCAGCCTCAATTTTTTGGTCTACTTATGCCTGCAGTTCTTTGGCGAATTAAGGGAGATGGAAATAACCCCTATATGAACAGGCATCATTTGCAAAAACTACTGAAACTATAAACCCAACATTATTAAACATGACTCCAAAATAGCCAAAAAGCTTGTAAGAAACTAAACAACTTCATTATAACCAGAGAAATGCAACTTAAATACATGAGATTTAGTTTAGCAAATGTGAACTGGCAGAAAATTAGTCTGCACTAGTGAAATGTTGAAGATGGGGAGTAACAGGAACTCAGTACTTGTGGAGTATGGAGGTATAAAACAAAAAAAATAACCCTGGAACACAAGTTGCTCATTTCATGTTCAAAATGCAGATCCCCTTACTAAGCAACGCCCCTCCTAGATCTGCACAGAGAAGGGTACAGCTGTGTACAACGCCCATAGCAGTGTGATTTGTAATGGGAAATACAGCAATTTAAAAACTTCCAGCATAGAGATGCCTACTTAAAAATGTTTTACCTAGGTCCTACAGTGTAGAGGAGCAATACATTTTCAAGACCCTTGCTAGAGCTCCCTGCAGCTCCGTTTAACCAATCACCGCATTTTTTAAGGTGACTGATGTGTGGATCTTATCCCTTTGCTTATACCCTTCACCCTGACATTAAGGTCTAAATTCAAAAGAACAGAAAATTAGTGTTGGGTGCGGCCCTTTAGATCTAAGACCTCCACAGTCTTGAGACTTTGGGTTAGACTAATGATCCAGAATCTACCAGATTCCCTGCGATTCCTATGTCGTAGCGAAGAAAGGTTGGTCAGCAGGAATTCAGGTCAGCAAAGTCAGAGTACCTGGGCCTCTGGTCACTTTGTTGGCATTAAGAACTACCCCAAGACGGCTTTAAAAGCTTACACAGCGGCTCTACCGAAATGACCCATTTGTAGCCAAGTACTAAAGCTCTTCCAGGGAAAACTTGGGGGCCCTAAAAAGGGCCTTTTTGGTGAGTAACAGGAATCCAAGGTTACTTTGGTCTTTAGCCCCCAAAGCCGTAGAGGGTGCGGCCCTGGCGCTTGAGCGCGTAGACCACGTCCATGGCCGTGACCGTCTTGCGCTTGGCGTGCTCCGTGTAGGTGACGGCGTCGCGGATCACGTTCTCCAGGAACACCTTGAGCACCCCGCGGGTCTCCTCGTAGATGAGGCCGGAGATGCGCTTGACGCCGCCGCGCCGGGCCAGCCGCCGGATGGCGGGCTTGGTGATGCCCTGGATGTTGTCGCGCAGCACCTTGCGGTGGCGCTTGGCGCCCCCCTTGCCCAGGCCCTTCCCGCCCTTGCCACGACCAGACATCCTCGCAAGCGTGAAAGCAGAAAACTGCCTCCAGGCCGCGCAGCTCCTTTTTATCGGTAACCTCTGCGGACCGGAGTGAAAACCGGAAGACTGTGGCGGGAAGTCCCTCTGGGTTGGAGGAGGGGATCTGGAAAGGAACAGCCTGCTGCTAGGGTGCTTGCTTTTGTTCACCGAGTGTAGCCTCAAGACCTAAGGCTCTTTGTTTCTTCTTTTCTCTTGTCCCACCCTCATGAAACAACACAACTTTAACACTGTAGAGGATACGTTTGAAAAAGAATAAAATATGCTGTTTTTATCTGCATATATATGCATGCATTTTCTTTTACTAACAGTATTTGCATTAGCTTATACCATTTTGTAAAGGTTTTTCTCCTTGTTATGGGGGGGGGGGGAGGATATGTTCCAAACACTAACTTCCTAGAAGTGGAACACGATGTGCTAATAGAATAGAGAATTTAAAGATCTTCCAGGGATATGGTTAAATTCTCTTCCACTGCCAAAGGGCTACCAATTTTCATTTTCAAAAACAGTTATTATATTTTACTCATAATGAGTAGAACCATTTAAGAAAATTTTTAAAACTATAATAATCCAGACTTGGTTTCTTGTATAGAGCATTAATTTTTAAAAAGTTAACAGGCTGGCTAATCAGTATAACATATATTTTCTCCACTGGTTTGAGGAAATTGTTTATATATGGAAAAGTTCACTTAAAATTATTTCTTGAATTCTCACTGTTCTGTTGATCAGTCTGTGTGTACTGCTGAAGTATTATAATTATTTGAAACATTGAAAAATATCTTAGTATTTGGCTGTACATTTATTATGGTAAATTTATTAGCTTTGGAATATTGTGCCCTCCTAACCTGAAAAATACTGAATTTCTCCATCATACTAGGTCTTTCAGTGTATCTCAGTAGTGGTCTTTTTTTTTTTTCCTAGATAAATACAATTTTAAAAAAACTTTCTAAAACTTTAATTAACTACAAGAGCAATTAATTTGTCATAAACAAACAAGTAGAAAATTCAAATTCAGGGAAAAGAAACTATACTTTGGTCTAAGAAAAAAAATTTTATTCTTTTTTTAAGATTTTATTTGTTTGTCAGAGAGAGAGAGGGAGCACAAGCAAGGGGAGCAGCAGACAGAGGAAGAAGCAGACTCCCCACTGAGCAGGGAGCCACATATGGGGCTCAATCCCAGGACCCCAGGATTATGACCTGAGCTGAAGGTAGACGCTTAACTGACTGAGCCATCCAGACGCCCCTAAGAAATTCTTTATTAAAAGAATATACTTAGTTAAATATATATAATAAATATAAATACAATGATATACTTAGTTAAATATATGTAGTATAAATACATATACAATATTGCTTAAATTCTGAGAAATTTTAATCACTATTTTCAGAATTAGCATGGAATCCCCTTGTTATCCAATTATTTTCTTGCTATCCTTTATTTCAATGACTTACTTTTAGAGATGTTGCATTACAGTATTTCCAAAGTATTCCATTTAAATTTCATAAAATAACTAAAAAGAATTTCTAAATGTCATTAAAATATTGAGTTTTTTTTCTGCATTTATGTTGCAATAAAAGAAAACTTGCCAAACACTTGAAGAAACAATACTGATTCAGATAGTGGGAGGCAAAATCAGTATATTTTAATAGAGGGGAGGGATAGCATAGTTTAGTTTAAGGGCAAATACAAATGGAAGATAAGAGACTGACTTTTCTCTGAAGGTCCCTCTATTCCCTTTTTCTCTTTCAGAATTTCTTTCTCTATCCTTTCCAAATGTACGTAAATCCTTCTGATGGGTAAATAAGCCTTTGGCCAGCCTCTTAACTCAGGAACTTTCCTCAAGGATCTTTGACTCCTTTACTTTGAAATGTAATCATCAAGGAAAACAGTACTCTACTTGCCAGTTTCTTGAAAAGGAAATTTAACTTCAGCTGGTATCTGAGACTACATTGCAAATCCTACCTGAAATAAAGGTTTGTATCCGATTAGCTCTAAAAAAAGTGAGATTTCTTTGTCTTTGCCATCTCTTTAGAAGATTGCCAGTGATGAGCCTAATATTCTGGCTTTATGCTTATTGAACAATAAAATTGTTTTCTTGGGGCACCTGGGTGGCTCAGTCTTTAGGCATCTGCCTTCAGCTCACGTAATGATTCCAGGGTCCTTGGACGGAGACCCGCATCAGGCTCCCTGCTCCGAGGAAAGCCTGCTTTCTCCCTCCCCCACTCCCCCTGCTTGAGCTCTCTCTCTATGTCTCTCTTTGTCAAATAAATAAGTAAAATCTTAAAAAAAACTTTTTTTTCCTTATATTTCCCCAACATTAGTTGATTGAAATACCTTTTACAGACCTTACTCTCTCTACTTTAAAAATCAGTAAAATTCCCACCAACCAGTAGCCTCCCTCTTCATCTGATTTAATGGATACTTGCATAACACTAGTCATGATAGAAGGTAGCAATGGATGGATATCTGAAAAGTTGGTCAGGCTCTTTTTATAGTTTCTGAAATTAATAGCCAAAGGCATTTATTTATTTATAAACCTACAGTATATTATTTTGTAAAAATACAAAGCTTTTTCTTTTTCTTTTTTAAAAGATTTCATTTTATTTATTTGACACAGAAAGACACAGCAAGAGAGGGAACACAAGCAGGGGCAGTGAGAGCGGAAGAAGCAGGCTCTCCACTGAGGAAGGAGACCGACATGGGGCTCCATCCCAGAACCCTGAGATCGTGACCTGAGCCAAGGCAGCCGCTTAACCGACTGAGCCACCCAGGTACCCCTTAACCAAATTTTCTTTTCTTTTCTTTTTTTAAAAGATTTTATTTATTTATTTGACAGACAGAGATCACAAGCAGGCAGAGAGGCAGGCAGGGGTGGGGGGAGCAGGTTCCCTGCTGAGCAGAGAGCCCGATGTGGGGCTCGATCCCAGGACCCTGGGATCATGACCTGAGCCGAAGGCAGAGGCTTTAACCTACTGAGCCACCCAGGTGCCCCCTTAACCAAATTTTCAATGGAGAATTTGGTTTTCTCATCCTTTGCCAGATGGAATATTGGCAGGAAAGTGACGGACTCCAGGAGGAAAGTGACAATGTCATCTGCTAGGCCCCAAGACCTGACCTTTGCTGCCCACCTGCTTGTACTCATTGATGTTTGTCCCACATAATCCTGAAGCTCTTCTTTCCAGCTGATCTCTTAGCTCCGGCAGCTGACCCCAGGAGCAGTATCCCGTGATGGAAAGTGAACCTACCCTTTAAGCATTAACAACCGACCAGACCACCCAGACCAGTTTGAATTAATCAGGACTCCGACCTGTGCGGGTGGACCAGTGAGTGACCCACGGAGTGACTTACAGTGACCTGTACTTCATTATCATACTAAAATCTGCCCACGGAGCACAAGGCTCATTTCCATAACACACAATGTGAGTCGAGGCATGTTTTTTAAGGCACATGTGAGGCTATGCCTGCCTATACATACAAGGACAAGGCTCATCTTCCTACATATTCACCCTAACCCTACATAAAAGGAACCCATTCACCCTTGCCTGGGGAGTCATGGTTTTGGAAGTTATTCCCTGTGGTCTCCTTATTTGCTGCAGATAAAGTTTCCTTTGTGGGACAACTCACCTGGTGCAGTTTCTTTTTTAAGATTTTATGTATTTGAGAGAGAAGAGAGCCAGGGAGTTGCTGAGGGAGAGGGACAAGCAGACGCCATGCTGAGTGCAAATCCCAGGGCTGGGTGCGATCCCACAACAGGGGATCATGACTTGAGCCAAAATCAAGAGTCGGGCACTTAACTGACTGAGCCACGTGGTGCAGTGTCTATCTGTGATTCCCAGGGGAATGAACTCGCACATGAGTTCCCCTACAATGGTACAGGTTTTCAGTGTTTATTTTGTGTATTATTTCTAAAAAACGGTCGCTGCGGTCAGTGTCTTCCAGTTTGCTTTATTCCACAGGAGAGAAACCAGGCCTCCTAGTCCTCTTTGATTCGGGCTGCAGCCTGCAAATAAATTGATTAGGGACTGTAAGGGGGAAGGAGCAGAATCCAGCCAAGGCAAGGGCAGGTCATCAGGCTAAAGGAAGGACTGGTAACCATCCTTCCCTCCTCTTGCCTCTGTCTCCTCTCCTCCTAATCTCCCTACAACGCCCACATGGTTTTCTTATCATTTCTCTGCACTATTATAAAAAATCCTCACCAAGCCTATGGAACTTGAAATGAGTAGATCATTCAAATTGTCTGTAAGGGATATATGAATATCTACAAATATAGGAAAAAGTGCTCAATTACATTAATCCAGAACATTAGGGGGAAAAAAGCCTTAAAAGTATGGTAAAGAGACAGCTTTCCTTTGTTTAAAACTTTTGTTTAGAAATATTCTGTGTATCATTTAGAAATATAATGCAGATTTCAGATTTTTTTATTAATACAGACCTAATACTGTACTAATAAATACAAATATTAGCATTAGGTATTAAAAGATAGCTTAATAGGCCACCCCAAAATATTCCACTCTGACCTAAGGTTGATTTTGAGCTGAAGGCGTTTGAGATGAAGCAGAGAGAAGAAACGCTCTTTGTCTTTCCGCTTAATCGCCTAAAAGCAGGAAGCAGATTTACAAAGCTGTCCCTCCTTCCCTCTCTACTAGGAGGGACAAAGGTTAATCCCAGTGTCTGGGTGGGCAGTTAATTTAGGCTCTAACGGGATGCGGGCCATCAAGGAGGAGGCCACGGCGGCTGTGCGGCAGATCAGAGGCAGGTCCGGGCAGCGTGAGAAGCCGGATCCCACCAGACAGGCCCAAGATGGCGGCGCCACGACCGGTAACCCCAGACCGGGTGAAGAAACCCTGCTTCCGGCCTCAAGTAATGACTATTCTGCCCGCTGGTTAACAACTGTCAGTGAAAGAAACCCTAACTCCAGGACGCATGGTTCTTCCTTTTGAGCTCACCATGCTCTCTCACATCCTGAGTGTTCTTTGGTTTCAATAAACTTTCCTGCTTGTACCTCTCATACACTCTGTTGCGTCTGCCCTTGAATTCTTTCTCGTGAGGAGATCAAGAGCCTTCAGCGACATCTTTGATATAGGTTGGGTCCAGACCTCAGGGCCCAGGTCTCCCAGTTCACCCAGCAACACCAGTAGGCAGCTTTAGACCTTTATCAGTGGAGAGGGCCCCAACTTAAATCTGCCTAACAAACTTGATTCTTGTTTTCCTGGTAAGCTTCCCATAACTAACTTCCCCTCACCTTTTGTGCTAGGCTTATAAGGGCCGAGGGTAGGAAGCCCCAAAGATGGGCCTTTTTGCTGAAATTATTCTGAGCTGAAGACAATAAAGACCCTGTGGGCTCAAGAGAAACTTTTGTCCCTCCCATAGGTACCTAGAAAAATCTAAATTGGGGTCATTCCCAGAAGAGGGTTATTAACAGAGGTAAACGTTTTCCGAGGGACCAATCTCTTGTGGAGGCAAAAAAAACCAAGGCTGTACCCACCTCAAGTCTAGTCTTGACATCAAGTACATCCATCTTGGCCCCAGCAGCCATCTTTGGCCTTCATGAGGGGTAAAGGACCCCTGGCTCCAGGAAGACTGACCAAGTTTTGAAAACAAAACACCATACCAAAAACTAATTAGGAATAGGATAGCGTAACGAGGTAATAAGTCATGTCAGGAGTAGGATAGCTTGACGTTGTAATAAATCATGTCAGAAATAGGACAACTTAACACTGTAAAAAATCACAAGAACATAGGGATGCGATTGTGGCCCAATCACCTACTGCCAAATCCACCCCTACTCAGTCTTTAAAAACTCTGACTGTAATCTGTTTCAGGGTCCAAGCCCCTACTCTGCTGCGTCGGGTATACTTGGGCCCAAGCTTAAGCATGTCACCTCGGGGTCCAAGTCCCTACTCCGCTGTGTCGGGTATACTTGGGCCCAAGCTTAATCTTGTCAAATAAACCCTCGTGTGATTACATCAGTGTTGGCTCCTCGGTAGTCTCTCAGACGTGAAAATTTGGGCATAACATCTCTATGGCAGGGCAAACATGTAATTACGGAACACCCGCCCTTCTTACTACCTCATGAAGGTCATCCCTTCCCTCCAAAATCCCAGATGCCATCTTAGTTCAGAATGAGATATATACCTTCTTTTGCCTGTCTTTGGAATTTCCAGGTCTGTGTGGATTCCCTGTACAAATGCTATTAAATTAGACTTTTCTCCTGTTAATCTTTCTCAAGTCACTTGGATTCTTAGTCCAGCTGGAAGGACCCTTGAAGGGGACAGGAATTCTTGCTCCCTGACAAGCGGAAGACAGTATTTAAATGGTATTTTTAAGGCACCTTGGGGGTTCCTGGTTGTCTGCAGTGTGGCTCCCATATGTACACGAGGTACACATGTTAGAAAGGAGACAGCAAGCCCCACATGGAGTCACTTGAGTAAACCCCACATCAGCAAACCAAGATTTAATACCTAATCTCGTCACAATCTCACTCCCCTGGAGTCCCACTGCCATCCCCCGAATGTAACCTTTAGCCAAGTGCAATTAACCTAGTCTGCTAGTGATATAATCCACCCAATAGGCCCGCCCCTTTAGAAAGATGACCTTGCCTGAAACAATGCATTCTTAGCTGCTAATAGTTTCTTTTTTTCTGCCACCTTTCACCTTTAAAAGCCTTTTCTTTTCTATAGCTCCCCAGAATGCCTTTCTATTGCCTGGTGGGATGCTACCTGCCCTGTGAATCATTGAATAAAGCCAATTTGACTTTTAAATTTACTCAGTTGAATTTTTGTTCTTTAGCAATGTTAATAAAAGTCTGTGTTTTTCTCTTGGGAAAACTGTCTTTTATTACAGGGATCTCAGCCGAATACTCAGAAGAGTAGAGGAAAAGTCATTTTTCTTTCCCTAAAATTGGAAGACATATTTAAGGACAGAACAATTGAATAATGAGTAAAATCATTTGGGTCACACAGCTTCTAAAAAGCCCCTCAAAAAGTCAAATATCGGGGCGCCTGGGTGGTTCAGTAGGTTAAAGCCTCTGCCTTTGGCTCAGGTCATGATCCCAGGGTCCTGGGATTGAGCCCCGCATCGGGCTCTCTGTTCAGCGGGGAGCCTGCTTCCTCCTCTCACTCTCCCTGCCTCTCCGCCTGCTTGTGATCTCTCTCTCTCTCTGTGTCAAATAAATAAATAAAATAAAATCTTAAAAAAAAAAAGTCAAATATCTTACTATGGGAGGGGGTGCATCTGAGTGCCTGTCATTGTTAGATACTGTCATCAGTGTTCATTTTCGTTCCAAAAAGTCATATTTACACTAGGACTAGAAGTAGTTTTACCTAAAAAAAAAGTTATGTTTTAAGTACAAGAAATAGGAACAATGGTATGAATATTAATATGACATATTAATAGACTTTGTTAAAGAAATCCCATATAGGAAGGGGTGCTTTCAGGGATAAATTGTAATTAGGCTGAAAAGTCACGGGTAAGTCAACCAAATTTTACAACAAGGGTTTTTAAGCTGAAGTCCATATACGCCACAATACCTCCAAGGATAAAAATCGGCAGTGCATGGTGGGGGGGTGCGTGGTAGTGAGGTGAAACCGCTTAAGATGGGATGGGGAAGCATAATTTACCTGACTGCTCTTTACAATGAATTTAGGCCACAAACCTCAGTACTTGTCACCCAGTGGAAATCGCAGATAATCCCATTTCTCATAACAATTGCCAAATTACCTCGAACCATTAGTTATTTACTCGTCTGATTAGTGATGGCAGTTGTTAGGCTCATCTAGCATGTATCATAGAACATGTTTGCTAGTTAGGCACATGTCAGTCCTATCGAATTTATTTTTATTAAAAATACATCAGTAACTAAAGGGTTACATTTTTTGGTAATGTTTGTGTTTTATGCACCTCAAATATTATTCTGAGAAGAATTTCCATAAATGTCACTGGGCAGCCAAGGTTATGCAAGACATTCAAGAAAAAAAAACCAAGAACGCTTCCTGCTCCCCCCCTCCCCTTTTTGAGATGACATCAGTTAAAGGAGTACAGTGAACAGAGTAGGAGGCAGGAGTCTGTACCCTGGGCAATAAAACCAGTTGGCAGGGGTTTTCCTTATTTCCTTACTCCCTAACAGGAACAAAAGTGTGGTGCTCGTCAACAGACCTTCCTCCATCCCTAACCCTGCCCCCTCGGAGAGGCCAGGGGTTGTCAGAAACCCGCCACACACTGTACTTCATTCCTAAACAGCCCTTGGTCAAACCATATCAGAGTCCTCTATAGTATTTTTCTGACTCCACTCGTTCCTGTGAGTCTGGAAGGCAGAGCAGCCTGCTTGATTAGCAACATTGCACATTTCAATTGCACTAGTTACGGGAAACTTCCCTTAAATGTTAAGGTTCGACAGAAATTACCCTGAGGCAACAGCCCTGAAGATTTTAGTTCATCCCAGATGTGAGAAAGTTTTCTTGGGCTCCAGAATGGTGTCCTACATACCAATGTAATCCCAATATTTTATTCATTTGGCAACATCGAGGGTGATGGGGAGGCAGTGCCTCAGAGCATGTCTACTGTTAGGAAACACGGGTGTGGCTCCTGACAGCCTTTGGATGGGTGGGGGGGCGCTATCCTGTAATGAGGCCCTCCATTAACCTGTAGGGGACCCGGGTGTCCTTGGGCATGACGGTGACGCGCTTGGCGTGGATGGCACAGAGGTTGGTGTCCTTGAAGAGCCCCACCAGGTAGGCCTCGCACGCCTCCTGCAGCGCCATGACGGCCGAGCTCTGGAAGCGCAGGTCGGTCTTGAAGTCCTGCGCGATCTCGCGCACCAGCCGCTGGAACGGCAGCTTGCGGATCAGCAGCTCGGTGGACTTCTGGTAGCGCCGGATCTCGCGCAGCGCCACGGTGCCGGGCCGGTAGCAGGGCGGCTTCTTCACGCCGCCCATAGCCAGCTGCTAAAACTCAGCCAGGGAAGCTCATGTGCACCAGAAATGTCAACTTACAAAAGCTAATAGCTGCCTGTGGACGTACACTACCTACCTAAACAATTAGACGAGGTACGCAAGAGGTGTTTACAATTACTGCAAATGTCAAATGCGACAATCTACCGTACATGGCTGTTCTGGACTAGACATAGGGAGGTGGGCTTTCAACCCGGGATAGGACTTAAAGAAAACTCCGCTTTTCAAGGTTTCACCTGCTCCTCCCATTTAGCGGAGTAAATGTTAAAGTTCTTTTCCGGAAAATATAGGTGGCCCTGAAAAGAGCCTTTGAGTTTAGACAGGAGATTTGAACTGCGCATTCTGCCAGTCTTCTACTTGCCCTTGGCCTTGTGGTGGCTCTCGGTCTTCTTGGGCAGCAGCACGGCCTGGATGTTGGGCAGCACGCCGCCCTGCGCGATGGTGACGCGGCCCAGCAGCTTGTTGAGCTCCTCGTCGTTGCGGATGGCCAGCTGCAGGTGGCGCGGGATGATGCGCGTCTTCTTGTTGTCGCGCGCCGCGTTGCCCGCCAGCTCCAGGATCTCGGCCGTCAGGTACTCGAGCACGGCCGCCAGGTACACCGGCGCGCCGGCCCCGACCCGCTCCGAGTAGTTGCCCTTGCGGAGCAGGCGGTGCACGCGGCCCACCGGGAACTGCAGACCCGCCCGCGACGAGCGCGTCTTGGCCTTGGCGCGCGCCTTGCCACCTTGCTTCCCGCGACCTGACATCCTCGCCTTCAGTTTTATCGCCGCAGTAAGTTGCTAAAATGGAAGCGCCAAGTGTAGCACTTTTTATAACCCTTATTGGGCTTGAAAAAGAAAATTTTTCATTGGTTGAGATTGCAGTTCCATTTTAACCAATGGAAACGGGCAACTTGGGGATCCTTGCATTCTGATTGGGCAGCATTAACTTCTGACGTTGCCTTGAATGGCCACCAATCAGACACAGGACTGTAATTTACACTTCATTTGCATAAAGGCTTCTATATAAATGGGACCCGTTACTCTTTCTGTCATTTCTTGCTTCGCGGAGGACTCAACTTTCCCGAATCATGCCTGAGCCAGCCAAGTCGGCGCCGGCCCCGAAGAAAGGCTCCAAGAAGGCGGTGACCAAGGCGCAGAAGAAGGACGGCAAGAAGCGCAAACGCAGCCGCAAGGAGAGCTACTCGGTGTACGTGTACAAGGTGCTGAAGCAGGTGCACCCCGACACCGGCATCTCGTCTAAGGCCATGGGCATCATGAATTCGTTCGTCAACGACATCTTCGAGCGCATCGCGGGCGAGGCGTCCCGCCTGGCGCACTACAACAAGCGCTCGACCATCACGTCCAGGGAGATCCAGACGGCCGTGCGCCTGCTGCTGCCCGGGGAGCTGGCCAAGCACGCCGTGTCCGAGGGCACCAAGGCCGTCACCAAGTACACCAGCGCTAAGTAAACAGCGACTTAGCTCTGAATTGAAAACTCAAGGCTCTTTTAAGAGCCACCCATGTTCTCAAAGAGAGAGCTGCCTCTTGTTTCCATTCTGTGCTGCCTCCTGGAATTTTGCGGTAATTGGCCTGCGAGGAACGGCAATCACTGCACAATGTCACAGTTTTTCTGTCCCGGTAACTAAACGACAAAAATATGACCGGACCCTGCCAAAGGTCTGCAACTCCTTTGTGCAAAGTAACAGCTCTGAGTTTGTCACTTTCCCTTAGGTTTTCAAAAGGCCTCTTAAACTGGTTCTGATCACCATCGGGATCAAATGACGATGGAATAGCAAGCTAAACTCGAAGCAAATTATTCAAATACTCCCCAGTTTGTCGGGAGTAAAGCGTTGGGAGCGGGGGTGGCGCCGGCACTTTGAATTTGCCGCCCGTCCTCTCGGCGCCCCGATTGGCTGCCGGCAACTGGGTCGCGCCCCCGGGTCCAGCCGCGAGGAGACCCGTGGCCACTCCCGGCTGAGAGCCCCATCGGCCCGCACCCAGCATCCCCGGGAGGGAACATTCTCCCGCGGTCTGGGCTGCTTTCCATTGTCCTCGACTTGAGCGTTCTATCGTTGTGGGAATGACGTTTATAATTTTCCTCGGAATTTTCGTCAGAAAGGAATTGGGCGGATGTCATTTTCAGGCCCAGAAGTATCCTTGGTTTATTTCTGTTTAGGGCGCCGCTTTCCCTTTGCCATATATCCATAGGCTGGAAAATACTACAGGACGAAACGGCTCTATGGGGGGTGTGGGGTTGGGGCGGGGGTTGTCCAGTGAAGGCAAAGATGCTTGATGGCATTTATCCTAGACTCTCCTGAAACAAAAATCAGTATTTATTTTAAAGTTCCTTTTGTTGCTGTTTTAAATCCTATGTTTGACATTGCCTGGAACCGGTGAGGAAGAACAATCCCCATGTCAGGCTGTTGTAAATAAGAACCAGTCACCCAATTGTAAGTCTCTGGATTGTAACTTTTCAATATTTAGTGTCTCTTTGCTTCAAAGCCACGATTATATAAAGCATTTGGAAGCTTCATTAAGGTGCTGGTTTGGGGGTTAGGTAATTTTAAAAGCGTTTAATTTAAATATATTATCTAGTTTATCTAAACGGATTTTAACACAGTAGCTTGTTGTCTCAAATCCTACTCATATTTCAATGCCCACTTCAATCTGCCTGCTCTCTGAAATTGCCTTCTGTTTTCGAGCTTCTTCCAACAGTTTGTCCAGCATTTGGGAACTGCCTTCATATAGTTCCTCATATATATGGGTTTGAATTGCTACTAACTGGTTTGTTGTATGTTTCCACATAATCAATGTCCAGTCATAACAGAAAAAACAAAGAAAGTTCTTTCCTTCATCTCCATCCCACACTAATAGTAACTGAGTATCTGTAAATAAACAGAACATAAATAATTTTTGTCACTTCTGTCACATGTCACATGAGCCCCTGGCCCCTCTCCATTAATCCAGATAGTCAGATGATAATTTCCAAGCTAAATACTTTTTTTGTTGTTTGTCTTATAGGATACAGAAATCAGAATAAAAAAGAAAAGGACTTGGGGCACCTGGGTGGTTCAGTCCTTAAATGTCTGCCTTCAGCTCAGATCATGATCCCAGGGTCCTAGAATCGAGCCCCACATCAGGCTACCTGCTCAGCAGGAAGCCTGTTTCTCCCTCTCCCACTCCCCCTGCTTGTGTTGCCTCTCTCACTGTCTCTCTTTTCTGTATAATAAATAAATAAATAATCTTAAAGAAAAGAAAAAGAAAAGGACAGAGATTGAGATAGAAGATGAGCCATGGGCAATAGTCCATTCCCGATAAAAATTTGGAATGACTAAGTTTTTAAAAACTACTAAGTTGAAAAGATCCCAGCTAATTCTCCTATTACTCAGAAAATCAAACTGCTTAGGCCATAAACAAATCAGGTAAATAAATCAAATTTTCATCTTTGAGGTAATTTGTACCTTGATGGAGTCCCCTTGAAAATAAGGCAAGGTTTTTATACTTTCCTTGAAAAAGTGTTATCACTTTAACCCGTTGTTAATCAGCTTCAGAAGAATTGGTTCAAAGCTAAACTAACATGGTACATCATTGAAAAAAATACACTGTGAAATATATCACAAAATAAAAAGATATTTGTTGCTCAAAGTACTTAGGACTATTTGACAGGTCTTCCCCGGAAACCACAAACCAGAATGCCTAGAACATTGTGTTAGAACTAGCTGCTTGTATATAACCTTTTTTCCAGCTATAGCAAATGATTATATTCATTGTTCTACTGTGCACTTGTTTCTTTTTAAACTAATCGCCAACAGTTGTTAAAATCAAGGCACCCAGTCCCCAAGGGAGTTAAAAGAGCCCCATTGACAAAGTCTATGAAAAGGTCAGTGGCCCTATATCTAGACACCATGCAGCTGATCTGTTCTTCCATTATCCCTTTGGTATGTTAAAGTTAATTCCATTGTAATATAACTTTGGTTAATTTTACTTTCAAGTTTTGATAATATATGGTAAATTTCCAATTAGTAATAACTACATTTACAAACTAGTCATTGATTTGAATGACTTATCTTAAGATTTAATTTCAAAGTGTCACTTTTCTTGATATTGCCCCCAAATGTTGGAAATCAACTCTCTTTAGAGTTTGCATTGCATGAAGGCATATTTGGATTCTGCACATCAAAGTAGAGCAGAATTTTTAAATTTTAATAATAAAAAAAGGATTTCTGAAGAACTTTTCTTGCACATTACTAATACTCTTTCTACTCTTTGTCAGTGAATCTGTTCACATTTACTATGGAAACTATACTATACACTTGACATTGGGAAACCAGGTAAACATGTGGTTTGTGCTCCTACTATTACCTGCACACCATCAGATCTACAAAACTATGATGTATACATCAGCATTCGATTGTCATACAGAAGTGATATATACCAGGCCCAGCCTGAGCAAGTGCTGAAGGAAGAAAATAACTGTTAGAGCAAATAGCTCACACTGCAATTATTTCTACTTCTGAAACATAGTTGTGCTTTTTATTTTTAATAACAGGAGGAGTTTCTTATACATTGATAATTGAGAAAGACTATCTAGGTTTGAAACTAGGCCGTGGCACTTAAAATTTGCATTTACACATTGATTTCTCTAGCTTTTTTCCTCATTTAAAAAGGGGGGTAGAGTAGTGCTTCTGAAGAATGAACATTTTTAACATGCATGGAACAATGTCTCACATATGGTAAGTATTCAACTTATGGGATGTAATCCCACTGCTGACACCAATCATAGCAGCCGTTTTAGAAAGAGTAATAACAACATACACTCAGGAGCATCTGTGAAAGACAAGAGGGAGGAGAGGAGGATTGTTGCCACTGGGAAGAAGTGGGAGTATTGCATCTCATTGTTTACTTTTGCTGGAAAGAGAAATGATCTACGACATTGATCTAAAGTGATTCAGGCGTGTGATGGATTTGTCTGGTGAGTCAAAGATGTGAAGAGGACAAAAGTGGAGGTTTATTGACAAGTTTTGGGGAAAAATGAGATGAATGAACTCAAAATGGTCCCAGAGTCTAAAAATAGTGTTGGCCCATGCCAATGCCAACCAGAGGTCCATGAGGACGCTCTCAGTAATCAGGCAGAAAATACCAGCCATGTGCATGTCACTGTTTCTTTTCTCAGCGCCCTTCCTACTGCCCAAGCAGTTGGTAGCGAGGTGGCCCGGAGTAGAGGTTATATAGGAGCTCTTCAATATAGACTTAGTTCGGCAGAGCTGACCTGGATACAGACTCTGCCAAGTGTCTCATATCCTAGGACAAGTCTTCTTGGATCCATTTTGTCCTCATGAGGCAAATACAGGACTTCACTGAGATAGGCGCTCATTCTAGATTTGGTGTGTTTCACTCTCATGCCATTGCTAACAAGCTTATCTATGAACTTACTGAATACTTTACGCCTCCTA
Source organism: Lontra canadensis (assembly GCF_010015895.1). Lineage (NCBI taxonomy): Eukaryota > Metazoa > Chordata > Mammalia > Carnivora > Mustelidae > Lontra > Lontra canadensis. The sequence goes on along the minus strand of NW_022631015.1, from coordinate 24,059,587 downwards.
TCTCACAACACTATTTTCCCCCATTTCACTACATTATAGAGAAAAGGTGAGGCAATGCAGAGAGGGCCGTGGGACTCAGTAGTCTCAGCGTGTAGTGCAGACTTCATGACGGCAGCCTCGTCAGTTACTAGAAGACTCATTGAAAGTGGTGTCTAGGAGTTTGGCAAGTTATTGGAGTCCTTTTCAGCTGGATGACGTATAGGTCCTAAAGAGTGACAAAGTGTAGCCATAATTTCTACCACTGCCAAAACACATTGGTTAAAGAACAGAGAGGCAGAAATGGAGGGGTCCCTCAGGTACAGGATTTGATCACCATCCTTGCATCTTTCTATCCTTGCATCTCAGGGCTCACTCCGTCCAGTTTATTGGATTTTTGGTTTTTTGTTTTTGGTATTCAAAGAGGAATGCCTCGGCCAGTGGACACTGAGATGACTCTATTAAATTCTATTGATTTACCAAAAGTGGTTCATTTTTTAGGTAAAGTTAAAGCAACTTTAGTTAGATTCACTAGAGGGCTTAAGAGATGTTTGGTAAAGATTTAGGTCTTTGGATTTAGGCCTTTGGAATCCTTTGTTTCCCAATCTTAAGCTTTTGTTTTCCTTCTTCCCTCTTGCACTTTCTCTTTTTAGGAGAATGGGCAGACAATGGGATTGAGACAGTTTGAGTGTTCTTTAAAAGGCTGTCATAAAAAATACACACTGAAAGCCAATGAACTTAGTCTCAGAAATCTTCAAACACAAGTTAAACTACACTAATGTAAGTTACTACAAAATTGATAAATACATAAATAAAGTTTCAATAATTCTTATTAGTCACCAATTAGTTACTTGGTGAAATGGATTTTAGATAACTGAGTTGAGAAAAACTGTCCTGTCTACCCATATTTCCTTCTGTGATATTTCACATATTTGACTATTTAATCTAATCACTGGTTTTTCTCTCCTTCTCCCTTAGTATTTTATTTAGGGTGTCCTGGTGCCATATAACCTTACAAGTTACACAATATGTAGATGGACTCACAGTAGAACGAGAAGAGTAGTGGATTCTGGATTATGAGCTATTTTCTATAACTAAAAAGATTTTGCATGCTCTTAAAATACGACTGAGACCTGCAAAATGAGCAAATCATCATCGTTATGGAGAAGCAGTATGTGCAAAGGAGTGAATTTTGGGTTTTGGTCATTATTTCTCAATTTACAAAAATTAACTGAGTTTCTGTCCAACAACAAACTTTTTCAAAAATTATTAAATGTATATATATATACATATATATATATGTATATATATGTTTATATGGCCACAAATAGCTGCATTGGAGGATTAAGAAATCCAATGCTATCAGACTCTTATTTAAAGGTATTAAAAGATGTATTATGCTCATGGACAAGAAATATTAAATAGCATAGAGATGTCAGTTCTTCTAAAGTTGGTATAATTCTTCAAGGTACTTCCAGTCAAAATCCTAATGTTAGTTTTAGAATTTGGAAGCTAATTCTAACATTTATTTGAAGAGTGAAGTGATTTTAAAAAATCCAAGAAACTCTCAATGAGAGGAAGAATATGATTTAGCGATAAAAGACGTATCTAATACTACGGAGCACTGCAGAGAGATGGGCGCATTGACCAACTGAATTAGATAGGAAGCCAAGGATCACATCTAATTTTTTTTGAAACTTCAGAAAAGAGAGAGGTGAGATTTCAGGTCAGTGAGGAAAAGATGGGCTGCTCAAAAAACTTGATCATGGCAACTGGCCATGGGATGGTTTTTGGTGGAAGACCCGAAATGTAAGTAGAAAACCACTAAGGCCTTTGGAAGATAAAATAGGAAAATATTAGAAAGAAGGACTTTTTAAAACAAGAAACAAATGTACTAGCCAGGAAGAAGAGTGTTCCATTATACCTCATTAGAGGAGGCCTTTTCTTTTAAGCTATTTTGCAACATCGCGACTTCTAGGTTCTATTATTAGTGAATATTAGTGAATGTCAGTTGAAAATGAAGAAAGGATTGAAAAGTCTGTTTCCACTGAAGTCTGACCTTGACCTCACCTGAGGTCAGGTTTTTAGGTTCAAACCTTCTTTTCTTCTCTCTTTCCTTCTGGTTCCTAATTCAGAATAATGAAAGTGTTAAAATATGTTTCCTATTATGTCTATGGATACAGAAAATAAGTTTATTTGCTTATTGTGTAAAAAACTAAGGTTTTCAGAGCAAAAGTGTTTCAATTTTAAACTTAAAGATGCTAAATTTAATGTGAACGGAATATGAATGGAACATATCAGTAATTACTTTTGTTTTTTAGAGAAAACTTCTCCCAGCACTTTTCACAAAGGGTCTACAAACAATGACAATCCATGACCAACGAGAATTGCCATTACCCAGATTATCCTTTCTCAGTCCTTTCCCAAAGAGCAAACTCGACTATTTGGAGATTTGGTTGTTAGGAATTAAAACAGATAGCAAACAACGGAATCCTAATTCAGATAAAATCATTGTAGAAAAGTATTTGAGGCAATTGAGTGTTGTGGAGTTGTTGTTGTCGTTGTTTTAACCACTAGGTATTGGATGATTTTACAAATGATCACTTCTAAGTTACTTTCGGTGCGAGAATCCGGTGTTTTGTTTATCTCTGTATCTGTTGGGACGTTTGTGACAATACTCAACGCTGAAAGGACAGCTGGTGTCCCCCTCGGGCCCAGTGAAGCCGGGAGAGCCAGCCGGCGTGGGCAGGATGCTGGTAATCCCTGGAGATTCCGGGGGTGCTTCAACACGGCCTCAGTCCCTGCCCCACCTGCCTCCCCTGCACCCCGCCCTGCCCCCAAAAGTTTTTTTTAAGGAGTCGGCCAGGTTAACGAATCTATTCCTCCTTTAGAGGAATGAAGACGCACAGAAATCACGGCGAGGAAGCCCAGTCTCCCCTTTTCCGCCCACTGCGGGACGGCGTCGCACGCTCTCGCCACCTGCTGGCCGTTTGGGACAATGCAGCTAAAACTTGGTTCTGTTGCAGTTTCTACTAGGCAGTCCCTTGCGAGGGTTTCCTAACTGCATCCATAAAGAACACAAGAAGCACTTCTGTTCCCAGCATAGTCCTCGACCACCCAGCTCCCCTATCAGTAACAGCGAACCACGCTTATTCGTTTCCTGTGTAGCTGTCTGGAACTTCTTCATACAAAGACATAAACGTGAACTATCCCCCTCGCTGCCCGCCCCCCCACCAAAGACACACTCTTTAATTTAAATGGGCAATGGCCATGTTCTCACGGTTCTACCCATTGCTTTTCTCATTACCTAGCTTGGAACCCTTTCCTTTATTTTTACTTTTTTAAAGATTTTATTTATTTGACAGAGAGAGCACAAAGGGGGGAGGGGCAGAGGGAGGGGAAAAGTAGGCTCTCCGGGAGCAGGGAGTCCAATTTGGGACTCCACTGGGACCATGACTGGAGCCCGAGGCAGACGCCCAGCCCACGAAGCCCGCCAGGTGCCCAGAACGCTTTCCTCAGTAACCGGAGAGGCTGAAACTTCCTGCAGGTGCGCCCTAGCTAGTAACCTGAGGAAGGTAACCCCAGGCCAAAACTGTTCCTACATTGGGATTCCCTGAAAGTGAGCCTGATGCCCCTCCCCGTATTAAGCCTCACTTGCCTTATCTAGTCAGTTGCACACCTGACCTACACGCACCTGCATAATCGAGAATAACTGTAATAGTGTGTAGTGGTGCAGGGAGCATGGGCGGCTCAGTCAGTTAAGCGTCTGCCTTTGGCTCAGGTCATGATCCCCGAGTGGTGGGATCGAGTGCCGCATTGGTGGGCGGGGTGTCCCGGCTCATCAGGGAGTCTGCTTCTCCCTCTCCCTTTGCCCTGCTTGTACTTGCTCTCTCTGTCAAGTAAATAAATAAAATCTTTTAAAAAAATAGTGTTTGATGGTGCAATAAACAATTACTGTTGACGAAGTGCCTGTTTGTCAAGAACTGTTTCAGGCATCTGGGAAGCAACAAGGAGTGAGGCATTGTCCTTGCTCTCACAGTCCAGTAGAAGAGAACAAAGGTGCTCTTACACTTAACCCCAATAATCCCGCGGCCACGAATTAAGTTTTGTGTTCAGGGCGTTCCTCAACTCCGTAGCCCACCCCCGCTCTGGGGAGCTAGTGCTGAGTTCCCATTCCTTCCCACTCTCAGTCCTTCAGGCTCTCATGAACACAACCCAGGAGGAGGCAGAATGGCTTTTTCCATAGGAGTAGGACCAGACCCTCCAAACTACTTTTGTAAACTCAAAAATCATCCTTGCCAGTTTCCTCCTACTCCATTCTGATAATAGGGCAGGTCAGTACCTGGTGACCTGGTGGTTGGGCTTTCCATCATTATTTGATTCAAATACCATTTTAAAATATTTTTATTTATATGCTTGATTTAAAAAGTCCACCTGATGTAAAATATTAACAAGTTGAGGATTAACAAACCATAATATCTTTGAATTTATGTTTACATTAATTATGTTACAAAGTCAATACTTTGAAGTTTGTAGATTTAAATTCTAAAATTCCTTTATTGATTAAAAATAATATACACATGTTGGGGCGCCTGGGTGGCTCAGTGGGTTGAGCCTCTGCCTTCAACTCAGATCATGATCTCATCAGGGTCCTGGGCTCCAGCCCCCCACCAGGCATCAGGCTCTCTGCTCAGCAGGGAGTCTGCTTCTCCCTCTCTCTCTGCCTACTTGTGATCTCTCTCTGTCAAATAAATAAATAAAATCTTAAAAAAAATACACGTTAAAGTATTTGATTGACTCCTAATGGCATAGAAGTTATGGTGACATTTTATTAGGGCTAATGTGTTAATTTGTACTTTAAGAATGCTTACAGGACAATTTCAGGAAATGCTAACACTTTAAAATTTAATGTCCTTGGTTGCTTTTCAGTTGCTTTTAGTTTTGGGGGTATTATAAACTCTATGAATATTTTTGTATATGTCTTTTGGTGAACTTATGCATTCATGAACTTCAGGCATATAATTTTAGGAGTAGAATTGACAGTTTGTAAGGTAGTCATATATTTACTTTTCATAAACACTGACAAATATTTTTCCAAAATAGAGAAAGCAATTCAGCATGAGCAGTATAAAATGATTTTAATTGCTTCCTGTCTTTGCCTTTATATTGTCAGGCTCATTGATTTTTGTCCTTCTGGGAAGATGTGCAGTGATATTTTGTTGTTTTAATTTGAATTTTTGGTTCCTTTCTGAGTAATGATGTTATATACCTTTTCATATGCTTCCTGTACCTTGAACGTCATTAAGTGGAGCATGTTATTCATATCTTTGAGTATTTTCTATTGGGTTATTTAACATTTATTTGTTGATTTTTACAAGTTTTTTCCATATGGGTATTTCCATATAGACATATGGTTGACTCAACACAATTTATTAAAAGACAACCCTTTGCCCAGTGCACATGCCCATTTGTTCATCCCAAATCAGGTGACTATATACATGTCAGTATATTTTTAGCCCAATACCATCAAAAATAGACATTTTAAAAATTTTCCTTTATAATATGATAAAAATATGAAATGTTTTGAGATAAATTTGCCAAAAGATATTAACCACCTGTGCCTGAAAATACAAAATATTTTTGGGAGAAGTTAAAGAGGACAACTCAATGTGAAGATAAAGTTCATTCAGAAGTCAGAAGACTCATATTGTTAACCTATCAGTTATCCCCCAACTGATCTGTAAATTTAAAAAAAACAATCAAAACTCAGAATCCTTCTTTTAAAAATTGACAATATGATTCTAAGATTTGCATGGAAATGATAAGGATCTAGGATAGCCAAAACAACTCAAAAAGAACAAAGATGAGTGGCTATCGACTACTGATTTCAAAGAATTATTATAGAAAGTAAGATAGGCAAATAGGTCAATGAACATTATAGAGCATAAGAATAAACTATCGCATATGAACAACCCATTTTTGAAAGAGGCCTAAAGGTAAATTGGTAGAGAAAGGATAGTCTTTCTAATAATTGGAAAAACTGAATATCCACAAGCAAAAAAAAGAAAAAAAAAAAAGAAAAGACAACTTGGGCTCATAATTTGCAAAAATGACCTCAAAATGTATCATAGACTTAACCATAAAATGAAAACCACAAAACTCCTACAAGGAAATATAGGGGAAAGTTTTGTGACCTCAGATTAGGCAAAGACTTCTTAGCTATGACACCAGAGAAACAATCCAAAAAGGAACAAATTGATAAATTGGGCTTCTTTAACATTAAAAAATTCTGCCCTTCAAAGGACAAGAGAATCAAAAGTCAAGTCACAAACTGGGACAAATCTTTGCAGAGTCACTTACTTGACAAAGGACTGTATTTATAATGTGCTTAACATTCAACACTGAGAGAATAAGGGATCCAATTAGAAAATGGGCAAAAGATACGAACAGACACTCCATAAGAAAGTATGTGCTTACCAAATAACTACAGGAAAAGATGTGGAGAATTGCTAGCCATAAGGGAAATTCAAATTAAAACCACAACCAAAGACCACTACACACTTACTAGAAAAGCCAAGTTTAAAAAAAGAATCATGCTAAGTGTTGGAGAGGAAATGAGGGAACCAGAACTCTCCTAGTAAACTTGTGCTGTCGACGGAAAATGGAAAATTATTTGACAGATTCTGAAGAAGTTAATCATATAATCTACAATATGATTCAGCTATTGCACTCCCAGGTTTTTACTCAAAAGAAAATGAAATATATGATCATGGTAGGCGTGGAAAGATCCTCCCTTCTTCCCTTCTGGGTCCTTTGGCTGGTCTAATAATTAAACTGACATAAGACAGAGTAATAGGAAAAGAACAAATTCGGCTTCATAGGTGCGGGGGCCCTATGGAAACATGACTCAGAGACATGAGCTAAGCAGGCAGCTTCTGTCCTTGGGAGAGAGAGAAACTGCATTTGTGAAGAACTGACAAGGCGATCCGGGCGTGCGGTAGTAAATTAGTGATGTACCAAGATTTGTTTATACAGCCTCTTTGGGACTAAATTCCCACCTCTGATGAGAAAGAGGTCTTCTAGCCTCCTTGGACAGGGAGGGCACCTTTCACGTGGAAGATTTATTTCCTGCTTTCTGGGGGGGGGGGAAATGAGGGTCAGAGAGTTCTTCTTGTACCAGCTCGTTCTCAAGTAACTTTGTTCGAAATAATTGATATGCCAAAGTGGCACATTCTGTGAGGGCATACTGTACTGCCTTTCACCATACGAAGACTCGTACACCAATGCTCACAACAGCCTTCTTTGTATTCGCCAAAATGTGGAAATTGTCTAATGTTCATCAGTACAGGATGGCTGAAAGATGTGGTCTATTTGTGCACCAGAATTCTACTCAGCCATGAAAATGAATGAGCAGCTGGTAGACAAACATGTTGGTTTCCTACTACAGCATAATACACTACCACTGCTAAAAAAGAAATGGTGACTAATGTCTCACACACACACACACACACACACACACACACACACGAGGTCCCAAATTGAATTGTTCTGCCAAATCAACCAGACTCACTGAGGCAGACACTAACACCATGAATAAACCTGCCAACATTAAGAACTTACACACAGGGGGCGCCTGGGTGGCTCAGTGGGTTAAAGCCTCTGCATTTGGCTCAGGCCATGATCCCAGGTTCCTGGGATCGAGCCCCACATCCGGATCGAGCCCCACATCCGGATCGAGCCCCACATCCGGCTCTCTGCTCAACGGGGAGCCTACTTTCCCCTCTCTCTCTCTCTACCTGCCTTTCTGCCTACTTGTGATCTCTGTCTGTCAAATAAATAAATAAAATCTTAAAAAAAAAAAAAAAAGAACTTACACACAGAATAGGCTCAAACATCCTAGCCAGGACCCTAGTCTCTCCCATTTCCAAACCCCTCTCCAGCTACAAGTTCCCAGTCTAGAGGGGGGAGCAGGGGTTGACTTGCCGTGAGTGTGATGCTGATAATCTTAGCTGTCCACCACCCCGCATTTTTAGGTGACTGACCATCTCTCACACAGAGAAATGTAGTGAGCTACAACTCCACATGTCATCTCGAGAGGCAATGGATAAATGGATAAATGGATAAGTTGCCTCAGCCTCAAATATTTATCTTGCAGCTTCTCTCAACATTCAGTGGGCCCTTTAAGTTAGAACAATGATCCCTCCCCACCTGGGCAAAAATAATGGAAGTTGCCTATCCCTGTTAGGGATGGGGGACTCACGTCCAGCATCCAGGAGACCAGGCTGGTCACCAGCATCCTCGCCTGGATCTCAGCCACCGGCCTCCCCAGGTCCAGATCCTTCAAATACGACTGATGTCAAGACATCGAGGACAAGTGAAGCCATGCTTGGTTCTCCCTCTCTAGACGTCTGACAAGGGAAGCAGAAGTTGTGTTTGCAGATTGTCAAACAGGGATTTTGAAGTAGTCCACGGGAAAAGGACATGTCAGTCAATGCCTTTCTGAGTTTTTCTGTAAATCCAAAGAAGGATTTACCATTGTGGTAAGTGAGAAGGACTGAGAATGTTCTTGTTTCCACGTGATGTTGTAACACATGCATAATATGTATACATAACACTAGAGAGAATATTTGAATTAATAAATTTAGAGATGTTGCTGGATACAAGATGATGTACAAACATCAGTTTTATTTCTTTCTATGTTACAGTCACAGATTGAACGGTGATATTTTAAAGGGCTCATTTCTCCTCAATTTAATCAGTGGCAAAGAGCTTGTTTTCCAAAAAATTAAAAAGCAAACAAATAAAAACACTCCCTAACCAAGTAAAGATAAAGAAACCCATTAAAAAAAAAAAAAAGTCAAGACTTGAAAAGGCACTTTCCACGTTTCACTTTCCCTATAAGACTGCCCCTATAAGATGTCAGACATAAGTCCCAAGCTGTTACCTGTGCTTTTGACTGGCTCCCGACTGGAGGTTCGCAGGACCTCCTCCTCTTTTAATTTGTTAGAATGGCTCACAGAACGCAGGGAAACAACATTACCAGTTTATTGAAGGATGTGATAAAGGATATAAATCAACAGCCAGATGAAGAGATACATAGGGCAAGGTGTGGAGAAAGGAGTATCCGTGTCACAACGCAACTTGCATCTTCACACATTCACCAGCCTAGAAGCTCTTTAAACCCAGTCCTTTTAGGTTTTCATGGAGGTTTCGTTGCACACATGACTAACTAAGTAACTGGCCATTGGCTGATTCAACTTCCAGCCGCACTCCTCTCCCCAGAGGTGGGCGTTAGGACTGAAATTTTCAACCCTCTAATCACATGGTTGGTCCTCCTGGCAACCAGCCCTGCCCTAGGGTGGGATCCAAACATCCCCTTCACTAATAACAAGACACCCATTTCACTTTTATGGCTCTGAAGCATTTTCAGGAACTGTGGATGAAGACCTAATATGTTTCACCATTATATTGTGGAGATATACAGAGCAACGAGGGTTACACCATCAAGAAAGATTAAGTGTCCTATTACTATTTGGGATTCTTTCAGTCTTTTGCAGATGGCTTAATGCCCATTATGTGGCAGGATGAGAGTTCAGTGCTTAAACCAAAATTGAGGAGTTAAAAAAAAAAGCTAACTGGAGTTGCAAGTTAAGCATGATTGATAACATTGAGCAAAGGCAGGCTATATATTCCATTCCAAAAATGTTTTGAAAAAGGGTCGATTTTCTTTTTATTGAATTAAGTAGTATTTATCTCTACATGCAATTATGCATTCTTTATATCCTTTTTGCTCACTATGTCACTGCCTCATAAGATTTTGAGATCCATGAAATACAGCCCATGTTTCTGTAATTTTCCATTTTAGCCCATGTCAACAAATAACACTCAACCTAACTTTAAATGGTTCTACGATGTGGCAGAGCCATTTATATTTTTAAGGAGACTCCGCTATTATTAATGTTTTCTTTAAAATTTGCTCAAGGTTGAAGGGGTAGAAGAATTCCATTAGCGAAGTAATGGTGTGAGATAATTCCTGTACTTCTAGATCATCTACTTATTGTGTTTATTTTTTAAAAACAAATGCCACCAATGGTAAACACATTACTCACTGAAGTTGACTTCTAATGAAGTATAGAAAGAATGCAAGGATTAAAACTCACTTCTTACACTGAGGAGCTCCCTTCAGGCATCCAACTCTGAAGACTGCGAACTACATGTAAAGGACTCTGGTGCCAAACTGCCATTTTATTGGAGCAGGTGAGATCACACCTTTTACCCACATCCTGCCACACCCATCTTGACTACTCTCTCCTTTGATTGGATTTTCCATGACAAAGCTAATCAAAGTAAGGCAGGAATTTCACCAGCCCATGTAAGACAGCCAGCTACCTAGCAAGAAAAGGATACAGAGTAATTTCAAATACTCCTGGGTTCTTGGAGACAACAAAGCAAGGCAATGTTGGATTTTTAAATATGGGGTCTTAGAAGGCCTCTTAGACCTGATCCTTGAGGAGGAGGGACCAGCCTCACGAGAGCCTCAGGGAAAGGGAGAGTTTAGAACAGAGGATAAGGCAGACCAAACAGGTAAAAATCCTAAACATCCAAGCCATTTATCAGCTAGTGACCTTGGGAAAGTTTAAGTTCTTTGTGCCCTGGATTTAATAAATTTTAAATGGGGATCATAACTGTATCAGATATTTTTTTAATGGGAATGTGAGCCACATTTGATTCGGAAGTGCTTCTCACCATGTCTGGCTCCTCTTAGACCTCCATGCCTTATTTAATGTGTGTGGGTGTGATCGTGTCTGTTTGCTCACACATCTGTTTCTCACATGTGTTTCTGTGGGGGTTCCTCTGTCCCTGTACCATTCTGGGTCTGTGTGTTTCTGTCTTTCAGTAGTACTGTGTATGGTTCAAGTTGCGTCTCAACAGCATGACTTTGCATCTGTGTTAGGGTCTATGGGGTCGCGGTCTGTATCACCTACCAGAAAGGACTTCCTTAGGGCTGGTCGGGGTCACCTCACTGTGCCCAAGATTGCCCAGCCCAGACCCACGTCTGGGAGAACTGCTTAGTGATGATGCAGGACATTAATACCTGGAGTGGATGATATATGCTGTTTTGTGCCTGTCTGTTGCTATATGGCAGTGTCATTGTGTGCCTCTATCATTTTATCAGTGGCAACCACCGTAGAGGTCCTTGATTAGATGAATGCCCGATTTGTATCTGGGTAACACTGTGTAGCAGTATCCGTGTTTTGTCCTTTCATGAATGTGTGGCTTTTCAGAATCAGTGTGTTCAGAAGTCATTAACCCTGGCTTTAGATTTGCCATCATGTGAGCCTCACAAATGCCACAAGGGGTGCGAGCTCCTGGATTTCTGGGTTTTGCTATTCAAGGACTATATACAAGGACTGTTTCTGCTCTCTGAACTTGACAAGACCCCAGACCTAGACCCATGTACATATGTACCCAGACTCAGTACACAAAAATTCTATTCTGGAAGTAATTTTTCATTTACTATTTCTTTAGAAGTCCATTATGTACCAGTCTTGATAGCGCAGACACTCTGTAGAGTGGGACACAGTGCAGGCCCTTAAGGAGAAAGGGAGACACATATTATGGGGGATGGATATTAAACAAATGGCTGGGAACATTTAACTAGAATTCTCATACATGCCTAAAGAATTACAAGGGTCCCTGAGAACTTTTCACGAGGTGTCTTAATCTTGGAGACTGGAAAAGGCCTCCCACGGTGGTCGGCATTAACTACAGAGCTGAGGATGGCAGAAGGGCAGGAGGGCACTGCAGGGTGTCAGCATACAGCTCATTTTAATTGGCATATTTTCTGCTTGAAGGAAGAAATCTCTGGAGAAGTTCTCATGTTATCAGAAGATAGTGCATTGAGAACAAATTACCATGTCTCTTCAGTGGTCTAGTAAGCTAGGAAGGGTTCTACACATTTCATATATATTTGATAGAAGCAGATTAACTGTACCCAGGTGAGTGGGGAATGGGCTTGTTGAAGAAATATCACCCAAAGCAGTGCACTTGGGCAGATGTCTAATCAGCTGGGTCCATGATGAAGCGCCACACGTTACAGAATGTAGAACCACTCAAAGTTGAGAAGTAAATAATCAGTCCCTTTTCTCCATAGTCATTCTACAAAGGGTAAATCTGGAAATGGTCTTTGAAAAAATATAAATCCATCAAGGCAAAAGGAGCAGTCCAGATTGCACAAACATCCTGAGAAATGGGTTAGGTAGGAAATCATAGGACACAGGTGAGAGAGATAGAAGCTTCACTCTGAGGAGTATTGAGTTAAGAGCATGGAGGGTCTCGAGCGCTGACATAAGGACTTGGGTATTGATCTAAGAGACAGAGTCAATTGTGACCATTTGATGTACATTTCTCTACTTTAAATATATATATATATATATATATATGCACACACATATAATTATATTATTCTATGTGTGTGCATTATATTAATATATCACATGTCAAGATTTCTCAGCTTTGATACTAATAACACTTTGTGCTGGAAAATTATTTGATGTTGGAGGCAGTCCTGTTCGCTGGCAGGATTCCTGGCCTTCACCCACCAGAGGGTTCCTCTCTAGTTGTGACAACTAAAAATGTCTCCAGACGTTGCCGAATGTCCCGATGGGGAAAAGTAACCCGTGAGTGAGAACCACTGCTACAGATCCCTCATTCATTGAGAGGGCAAGCCTGGTGGGGCCGGAGAAGCCTCAGCCCTAACTTGAAAAAGCAGAAGGGCCAGAGGCAGCAACTCCTTAGGTTTGTTTTGGATCTTCTGCTGAAGATCCAAGAAGTTTGCAATGAGTTTTGGGGAATGAGAATGTCTCCAAGAAGGATGCTATGTGTTCCTGCTGCAGAGCAATGGAAGTCCACGGATTCAGATAGAAGGTTCATGTCATCTACTTTTATATCGTCAACATTCAGTGAACTCATGAATGCTTCTTAATCGGTTTTATAACTACAGTAAAGTGCATGTATCACAGGAAACTTTACCTAGTGAGTGGATGATTGAGTCTTTGAGGTGGAGAGACTTCTCTATAATGGTGCCAACAGATTTATTCAAAATAAAGCTCACAGGTGTAAAGCAAAGGTGGTTCCTTCACTGTAAGGAGCAATGATCTTCCCTCCTCAGCACTCACCCCCTCATAGTGCCAGAAATTAACTCAGGGTTGACTCCTGTCCAGAATGTTCATAAGCTTACTGAGAGGGCCTTTCAGTAGACTATTTTCTCTCTCGAAAACAAATGTCCCATCTCAGTTTCAAATTCCCCACCCCGCTATTTCTTTCCCTAGAATTGTGTGCACTGGTGTGGTGGTGAAATGTTGGGCTATGCTCCTCTTGGCACTGCTAGTATGGGAGAGTGTATTGAACACCGAGCTTTCCCTGGGGTCTGATGACCTCAACACACATGCGTATCCTCATCCCCTGGGGGAGGGGGGAGGTTCAGCATTTCCTAACATGACATTTCTGACAGTGGGCCTGCTTCTCCTCAAATTCGCATCCACACGATGAAGAAATATCAGCCTTTCTATGGCTAGCATATAAAAATAAACTGGATTTAAAATGAATTAATAAACAAATTTTCAAAAATAATAACATATGTCATAGCATATTTATATATACCATATTTAATAGCATAATTTAGATACTTAAATACAAATATCTAACATAATCTATGGCCTATATTTTCATGAAGAAAAATCATATAAGACACTATTGAGATAGAGAAGACATAAATAATCGAAGGGTATAATATGCATTGTTCAATTCAATAGCTAATGTCTATTATATTCAAATTGATCTACGGATTCAAACAAAATTACACTAGCCTTCCCTTTTCTGGGGCAGAAATTTACAAAATGATTCTAAAATATTTAAGGAAATACAAAAAGAATATTGAGAACAGGTCAGTCTTGAATAGGAACAAGGGGTCAAGACTTATCACAAAGTTATAGTACATAGGACAGTGGGGTAGTTTTCAATACCCCACTGTCCTATGAGTAGGAACCTGAAAAGCACCACACACACAAGGACATTTGATATAAATGGCAAAGGTGATTTTGTAGAGTAAAGGAGGGGTGGTAAGGTAAGTCTTTTACACAGTGGTGTTTGATTATTTGAATACGAAAATGAATATCTTTATCTATAGATCAATGATCAATAAATAGATATTCGGATTGATTTTTCCTCCCACTAAAAATAAATATTAGTTCCAGGTGAATTGTAGATCCACATATAAGAGGTAGAATAATATAGCCTCCGCGCGTTAATAAAGGGCAAGATCTGTGATTTCTAGAGACAATTTTTTCAACCTCATCTATCTTTCACTTTCTCTCCTCCTTCCCCCGCTCCACCCCCTCCTTTCGCAGGCACCAGAAAGGAAGCAGACCAGAAGGGACTTGATTAATCACATAAAAGCGCCCACATAGACAATCAGCACTCGACCAACCATAAAGGGGAGAATCCAGTTTACCATAGTGAGAGTCTGAAAGTAGGGAAGGGAGGGAGCCGCGAAGTCAACTTTTCCGGCAAATGGGCTTAAATGGGATGTATTTCTTCCCGCTCGTCCTTACTAAAACATCTGATCGACGAAGGTGGGATTCGAACCCACGCGTGCAGAGCACAATGGATTAGCAGTCCATCGCCTTAACCACTCGGCCACCTCGTCACGGTACACCGAATCTTCTAAGTACCTTATTCCAGAGTTGACACTCGGGAACTCCTGGCTGTCTTGGATGGAAGGACGAGCAGGAGGTGGCTCGGGGACGTCCGGGGGACCTGGGCATGGCCTGCTCCCATACGAGCCGACCAAGGAGTGGACTGGAAAACTCGCCATGGGGGGAAAAGACGGCATTAGCGCTCCCAGGAGTCAGGACAAGGGTCGAGGGGCGACACCAGCAGCACCATGTCGGGGGTCAGGCTTCCCGGCGCAGGCGGCCGGGCCCCCAGGGGCGCATGCGCGCAGGCGGTGGGCGTGGCCCGGCTGCGCGGGAACCTGGGGGCGGTCGGCACTTGAGCTCCGAGGGCGCCGCCTGAGCCCCCCGCGCGCAGACGCGCTCCGGGAGCCGGTGTACCCGGAGGCCACCTCAGGGCCTGGAGAGTCGGGACCAGGGATTCGTGGTAACTTAGTCTGGGAGGTTAGACGACGTGCTCAGCGCCTCGACGCTGCCGGGTGACAGTGCGCAGAGAAGACCCCTTAACTAGTGGGCCTCTTTTCCCGCTGCTCCGCCTCAGAGCAACGGTGGGTTCTGCTGTCCCCCCAGATACCTCTGTGCCTCTTGGGTGGTTTTCTTGGGGCAGGTTGCCCAACTTCCATTCGATTTTCCAGGAATGCGGTGCTAAATACGTTAAAAGATTCACTGCCAGCGAGAAAATTATATGGGGGAAAGGATGGGGGTGGGGGGAAACTATTTCAACTGCTTTTTAAAAGATTTTTTGCTTGTTTCACGGAATGAATAAAACGCACATAAATGAACATGGGTAGGGCTGAATTCTGACGAATCAGAATGAATCATAAATGCCTGGGGAAAGAAGGTCATATTAAAGGTGGGTCTGGCAGAGGAAGTTTCCTAGAGGGGGCCAAGAGAGAGGTGTCCCACGCTGAGGAAGGGGCCTGAGCAAAGGCAGGAGGCTCGCAGGATCTAGACAAACGTGAAGAATCACTGTGTCTGGCGCTGGAGCATTTGAGTGACTGACTGAGCAGGGGGCATCCATAAATCTGAGAAGGAAGGTGGCCGTGAAGATTTTTTCCCTGAAGCTCAAGCAGATTAATCATGGATGAACAACAGGGAACATGGGCGAAATCCTACAGCAACGGATCAAAGAACCATTCTCTCTTCTTACTTGAAAAAAATCCTTCTATTTTAGTGCTTGCCGATTGACCTGCATAGATCTTCATGCTCAGCGTCACCCACTGCCCTCTACCTTGTTTTCCACACTCGTCCAATTACTGATTTTGTTGTTGTTGTTTAAGATTTTATCCATTTATTTGGGACAGAGAGAGCACAAGCTGGGAAGAGGGTCAGAGGGAGAGGGAGAAGCAGACTCCCCACTGAGTGGGTCCCCCCAGGCGGACTCCATCCCAGGACTCTGAGATCACGATCAGTGCTGAAGGCAGCCGCTTAAGTGACTGAGCCACGAGGTGCCCCCAATTCCTGATTTTTGTGTCAAGAAGGCTCTATTTTCTGTCTTTCCAACAAGACCTTTTTCCTCATGGGGAGCTCTTGCCCTTCCTCATTTGAACCTGGGTAGATTTTTTATTTTTATTTTTTTATCCATACCTTGGTTCTCAGCTCAAAGCTTATTTTTTTAATTAACATTTTTTGGATCAAAGTTAACCGCACATGTTTTAAAATTTTAAGTACTTCAAAAATATGTGTACATGAGGAAGTGGTCTTCTTCCTCCTATTCCCCCTTAAGAGAGGCAAAGATTTTCAGCCATTTGGGTTTTTGTGTTGTTTTGTTTTTACCAGCATCTTATCTCCAAATCTCATGCTATGGCAGAGGGGGCTAGTTGTCCATCAGTATTTGTTCCTTTCTTCCAAGAAATGGACATTTTAGGGCTCACAGCTACCCATGAGAAAAATACAATGCATAACTTTCTTTAATAGCTAAGCGTGGCCACAGTGACCAGTTTCTACACTAGTGCATTCGAGAGTAATGGTTTGTGAAACTTGCAGGTTATGCCCAGAAGAGGAAAGAAATATGATCCACTTCTCTCTTCCTACTCTTGTTGCTTGCTGGAAAAGGCAACGCCATTAATGAAGGAGCCATGACATAAAAAGCAACACCATAGGGAGGGAGCCGTGAGGTAGAATACTGGAACCAACACCATGGGGCCAAAGCACCCCCCTGGAATTGAATATATCTTCATAAAATTGTGTGAGAGATGAGTAAATATGCCACAAATAACCATGTAAGTTTTTCCAAAAAAAGGAGAAAGAAATTAAAGCTTTCTGGAGTTGCTATACAGTTTTCATCATGATGTCTTCACCAGATCCTGTACATTTTCTTCCCCTGCCACTTGTGGTAGATATCCCATATCTTAAGTCTTTTTCTATCTTAATTTGCCTCCTCCTTTGGTGGGACAAAAGCTACTCTGCATTGTAGAGTAGCTTTGTGGAAAAGAGTTCATTGGAAATAAGGGTTTTAAGTATTTGGGCATTGGAGAATATCTTTTATGTTTCTCTAACATTTCATTAAATGTTGTTGGGTATGGAATGCTGGGTTGGGGAGTATTTCTTAATTCATTTGAGAATTAAGAAGTCATTCTAATTACTGATACTTCATTTGCAATTAGCTTTTCTCTCTTCCAGGATAATTTCTCTGTCCCCAGTGTTCCTAAATGTCTGAAAGGTAAGCCATCATATGTTTCTATTTTTATTCATTGTTCTGAGAGCTCTATTATTTCATTAAATTTGGAAAATCATATATTTCACTTTGGAAAATTAGCTTACTTTTTTGTTGTCGATTTTCTCATATATGCGTTCTCTATTTTCAATCCTTTTTTCCTGAAATTTCTTTTGGCTCGGATTTTAAGCCTCCAAGATGTTTCCTCTTCTTTTTTCTTTCTTTCTTCCCTGCCCCACTTTTTTCCCCTTACTATTTGCGCTCTTATTTTTTTAATAGACTTATTTTTTAAAGCCAGTTCTAGATTTACAGAAAAATGTTTAGGAAAGTACAGAGTTCCCACATACCCTCTCCCTTCTCCTACAGCTTCTCCTATTATTTACATCTTACATTACTGTGTTACATTTGTTACAACTGATGAACCAATGAAACTAAAATCCATAATTTGCATTAAGCCTCATACTTTGTGTTGCAGATTCTTTGGGTTTTGACAAAGATATAATGTCATGTGCCCATCATTACTGTATGACACAGAATAATTTCACTGGTCTGTGCTCCATCTCTTTATTCCTATATCCCTCCCTACCCTTTTGAGAGTAGTTTTTTTTCACTTAACATTATGCTTTTAAGGTTCTTTCATGTCTTTTTGTGGCTTGATAGCTTATTTCTTTTTCTCACTAAATAATATTCCATTGCATGGATGTACCAGTTTGCTTATCCATTCACTTATTTTTTTTAAGATTTTATTTATTTATTTTAGAGAGATAGATTTTAGAGAAATAGAGAGATAGAGAGAGATAGACAAGGAGAGGGGTGTAGGCAGATGGAGAGAGATTCTCATCCAGACTCTACACTGTGCTCAGAGCCTGACTCAGGGCTCAATCCCAGGACTCTGAGATCATGCCCTGAGCCCAAACCAAGAGTTGGACGCTAAACCAGTTGAGCCACCTAGTGGTCCACCCCATCCAATCATTTATTGAAGGACATTTTGGCTGGTTCCAAGTTTTCACAATTATGAATAAAGCTGCTGTAAGCATTTGTGTGCAGGTTTTTGTGTAGTCGTAAGTTTCATCTCACTTGGGTATGTACTAGGCAGTATGACTGCTGGAGTTTCCCTTTATATTTTTACTCCATATTCTGGAAGATGTCCTTCACATTAATTCCAGTTATTCCATTAAGTTTTTCATTTATACTCTCACAATTTTAGTGTTAAGAGGCTTTTTGTAATTGAGTTGTTTTGTACAGCATTCTTTCTCTCTGTAATAACTTTCCTGAGAAGTTTTCTTCTCTCTGCATAATATTTTCCTCTATTTTTTTTTAGTTCACTTTAATCTCTTTCATATTAGACACTTAGTGTGGATGTCTAGTGATCTTTGGTTGCTGCCCTAAAAATAACTGGAAACTGAGATTATGAGTCCAATTTATTGAATGTGGACTTGCCTGTGCCATTTACTATAAGACAGTATGTTTAGCTTCTCCTTCTTGGGATAATAAAATGTCTTGAAGAAGGATTACTCAGTCTCTGGCTTAGATGGCATAAAACTGACTTTCTGCCTCCTAAGAAAATTCTTGAAGGACAAAGTTTGAGGGAAGTTCCTTTTGAATTTCAAACTTAATGAGTGACACCATCTACTTTAAGTTAGAAAATTGTATTTCCAAATAAATTATAAATTCATAATTCATGTATAAAAAGAGACAATATTATTATTACACCTTCTGAATAAGGACCTACATCTTCAATGCTAATTAGGTCTCCAAAATTGACCAAAACAAGGAAAGGTAGAAAAGATCGCACATTTTCAGAATACTAAGATGAGCTGGGCCAGTTGAGCTTTGAAAGAAATTGCAGTGGTGTGTGTGTGTGTGTGTGTGTGTGTGTGTGTCCACTCTCAGTGTTGGTCACAAAACAGCAGTTATTCTAAGGAAGTATCTTAATTTAGCTTGCATGAACAGAGTAACTGGATTAATACCTTCCTCTCCATCTTTTTTTTTTTTTCCTTTTAAATTTGTATTCGTGCCTTTACCTGAGCGTTTTCAACAATTCCTAAGTGAGGGCTTTTTCTGGGGGAGAGCGGACAGTACTGATGAGTCTCGGGCATGGGGTAGGGAGTCCCCTCTGGTTTTAATCTCGAGTGTTCAAACCCTGGCCGGCAATACTCCCTGGTTCTCCCGGCGTTTATGGAAGTCTGTCCTTCCTTCCTAGGACGCATGAAAATGGTAACTATTTAGTTACTTGTGATACTAAATTCCGCAGAAACGAAAGCTTTTTTATTCCTCGCCCACCCCCACGTCCCTAACACCGGGCACAGGCTGACACGCAGCAACCGTTGAACATTCATTCGCCGACGGAGCAAATGAACGAGCGCCCACCCGGGCGGCGCAGGGAGAGAGCGGGACAAAAGGAGGGAGAGAGAGAGAGAGAGGGAGGGGAAGAGAAGGAGAGAGAGAGAGGCAGAGAGGCGGGCTCTCCCAGCCGTGGACCGCCGCGCGAGCCGGCACGGAGGAGGGGACCGCGGCGCGAGTTAGACGCGGAAACACCACTTCCGGCCCGGCCCCCTGAGGGAAGATCCCGCCTGGCGCTGACCCTCGCGCCTCTCCCGCGTCAGGTGTGCGCACGCGCGTGCGCGCTCGCCGGCCACGCCCCCGACCTTCCTTCCTGCGGTCGAGAAGGGATGCGCTAGGAAGCGGGCGCGGAGGCTCTGCTGCAGGTGTCTCGCAGCCCGGGAGATGCCGGGGTGCGTGCGATGCTCTTCCGAGGGCGGTACCTTTTGCATATGGTGAAAGCCCAGTGTTTTGGGCAAGAATATTTGGGAAAATACTTTTTGAAATTTCTTCCTTGATTCTGTAAATCCAGTTGGTTGAAAAGGAAGCGGGCTCGTCCGGGATTTGAACCCGGGACCTCTCGCACCCGAAGCGAGAATCATACCCCTAGACCAACGAGCCGCCTACGTTCAAAGTCCTTCCATATTTTGGTATAAGAAGAAATAGAATCAAATTCTCCGTTTTACTTTGCTTAAAATAATTTGTTTCCTGAGAAGGTGTAATTCCCCACCAATCGCTTGCCTAAATGAGACAGCTGGTACAGTTGTTTGTGTGCACGGTTTGTTGATTGCTTAAAACACCGTAATATCACTTGGTTGTAAGAAAGACCGGTCACCTGAAGAAAATTTGGACATTTTCTTTTTCCTTTGTTCTACTTTGCTAAACTACGCTACTGATCTCGTTTTCATTTAGCTTTTAATTAAATTCAGTTAGAAAAATTAATGTTTTGGAGTTTTCTTCTTCTCACTATTATCCTTTTTGAAAGCTGGATATTACTATTACTGAGGGGATTGGGAGACCATTTGCTCTAACAAGGAGTCTTTGCAGCTACCAGAATCTCTGCAAATTTTGAGAATACTCTGAATCTCTTTAAATTCTGCTGATTCGATTACATAACATCAATTTTTTCAGGGGCACAAGAAGTTTGTATTAGGTGAGTTTATTAGCTTACCAAAACTTATGGTTAAAGTCAAAGTTTTTACCAGGGGTGATTAGCTGATATCTGTAAACCCCATTTTAAATCCATGTAAATATGTGTGCACCGAACTAATACACATTTCAGATTTGCTGTGCTAAATTCAATACCTTCAAAATTTAAGGCAGTTTGCCCCATTACATTCATTCTTTCAATTATTCTATAGTTATTTATAGAATGCCAATTTGTTTTTATTTTTTTACCCCAAATGAAATTTTTACAAAGATGAATAAAAATAATGATTTTCTTGAATATGTGAGAAGAGAAATCAGTCCTTTGTGAAAGAGAGAGTGCACTTAAACTAGCACTCACTTTACATTTTGGGTAAATGGGTTTGGGTTAAAATTTACAATTTGGGTTAAAATGATTATGAAGTTACTAGGCATTCCCCTTTCGATATCCTACTCACTTAATGTTGCAATAGTGTGACTCCTGTTACAATCCAACTGCTTGCTTTGTACCTTGACAGTTTAAAACTCTTGACTGATTTATCTAAAACATTTATCTTTGGGTAGTAATAATTCCTCACTGCCCTCAAACTCAAACCATGATTTAGACTCAATATATCACTTCAAGAAAACATGTTCTCCTCTTAAAGAAATAACATCTTATATTCATTTACAGCTGGGTCCCCTGATTTAGGACTATAATAAGACTTTAAATCAAAGTTCACATACTTCATTGTGGAAAAGAATTGTTCAACCTGAACCCCAAAATTTCCCAAAGAATCAATTCCTTGATGCTCACCAGAGTACTTCCTTTCATCTTGAAATCAACTGAATAGATTAGTTCACTAATTTTTGAACTCAGTGCAATGGTCTTGGGGTCACACACTCACAGAGTGACCTACATTCTAGACTTCAAACTTCTGTTCTTTCTTCATTTCCATAGTGTAATATACTTTCCCCTTTCTCAATCCAATTTCCCTGAGAATAATAAATTACATCAGTGAGAACTCAGACTCCAAACAAAGGTCATTATTTAAACATTACTAAAAGTAGCATCATTTTACACAGTAGATGACCCACATGTAATTTATATTCCAGTGATTTTACTGAGACATCTACTGCCCTTGTCTAGGCCATGTAGGTCATATGTAGTAAGATGCTTAGTTATGTTGACAAACATGATTATATATTCATACTTAAACTCAAGTTCATTGGTAAACAGAAGGCACACCATGAAGCTATAGTTACAGAAGACAAGTTAGGACCATGATATCCAAACAAATAAGAACAAGACTTATTCACCAAGTTTCTATTTAATAATTACTCAGTATCAGATTTTTTGTGTTTTTTTTTTGTTTTTAATTTTGTTTATTCATTTGACAGACAGAGGTCACAAGTAGGCAGAGAGACGCAGAGAGAGAGGAAGGGAAGCAGGCTCTCGGCCAAGCAGAGAGCTCGACGTGGGACTCGATCCTAGGACCCTGGGATCATGACCCAAGCCGAAGGCAGAGGCTTTGAGCCACTGAGCCACCCAGGTGCCCCTACTCAGTGTACTCAGTGTCAGATTTATGTTAGGCCCTAGGTTACCAAAGGCGAATTAGAGTTTCAGTCCTTATAGAGATTCACTCTAACTGGCTCTCTGGGTAGTTACAACTGTCACTTTTCTAGATGTTCTCAGCTGAGAGTTTTTTCATGTTCTCTCATATCTCTCACCAAAAAGCTTCCTTATATGGCTTTAACTCTTCCTTTCAGACTACTTATGGTGGTAAGGTTTGGATTTAGCTGCTATGGACTTTCCTCGGGGATAGCTCTCATATGTTGTAATGGTAGGCCGATACAATCTTTACACCTGTCACTTAATGCCATTATCTTTGGAACTATTACTGAATCACTAGGTTTATTACCATTTCACAGGTGGGAAAAAGAAGCAATTGTGGCACCAAGTAAATAAGAGTTAAAGAGAACTTTTCTCTCTTAACACTTTCAGAATCAAAAAGAGGAGCCACAATCTTCTTGCCTATTTATTCAATGTAACTATATTTAAATGACAACTAATATACATTTGGGGGCCTTCTGATGACTTCTTAGGCTCAGGTTACTAAATTTTTCATCCTTCCCATCTGTTACGTGAGAACCACTGCCACCTGAGTTCTATCTGTAGACTAATCTGTGACTTGCTTAACACTATAAAGTTCAGAACTCTAGTTTTGATCCGTATTTTTACCTAAAGTATATATTTGGACTCTATTGCAAATTTCATAATCTACTCTGTGGTCTGACAAATAATTTGAGTGACATTCATATTAATTTCCTATAGTTGACTTTCACAGAGGTAATTGCCTGACATTTTCTTTGACAAGTCCTACAGAATTTGCTTTCTCATAAGTGAGACAGAGTGGACACTATGCTCAGGTCCCCTGATCCCCAACCACAAACTCCAGCATTTCTTGGCTGTCTCCATCAAGAGAAAAAGCTAAGATTCTATGCCCTTGAGTAGCCTGTGTTGCAGGAATGCAGAGGGAGGATGCTGACTGAAAGAGGGTTCTTTATTGTGAAGACTGGTAAAGATGAGACCAAACTAGTCTGCCCCAAGACTGAGGACAGCAATGACTTTTCACCCAAGTTCTCCCTCATTATAATACTAAAAAAATCACCCCGAAAGGTGGAGATGTAACATGCTAATTAGACATGTGACACATGAAGAAGCTCAAAGACCTTTAAGCACGTGGGATCCAAGCAATCCCCTCCTCTATATTCCCACAAGCCCTCTTTAAAGCTCTCCCTGACCCCCCAGAGCCAGCCCGATGACTCCTCTGTGCTGCCTCCCTCCGGCTCCAACAGAAGCCCCAACAAAACCTTGTCTTCTGCCTCCTGTCAATGTCTATTGTTCAGGGAGCCCCAGAGCCCAGTTAGGCAACAGAAGTCAGCATTTTTGCCAAGGTATTTATTTCAATATGTGGATTGTACCCCAAGTCGGGGTCATTGCTACTGTATCTGGTTTGTGACTTTGAAATCTCTGTATTCTGCTATAACTAAGCACGGAGTCCTTCAAAGATTTGACACATCAGTGTAAGCCGCTGTCTCCAAATTCTTTACAGACCAGCATCCCTGCTTGCTGAGTTTCTCACAAGATTTCTCTGAAAAGGGAGCCTGCTCCCTCCTCTCTATCTGCCTCTCTGCCTACTTGAGATCTCTCTCTCTCTCTCTCTGTCAAATAAATAAATAAAATCTTAAAAAAAAAAAAAAAGATTTCTCTGAAAAGGGCAATGCTGGCAAGTGAATGCTTTGTGTGTCTCTCTTGTGTATGTCCTTAGCTTTAGAAGGTCTGGACTTTTCAGTAGGATTGAGAAGGAGGAATTTGAAATGGCAGCTCCTTTGAAAGATGGTTCATCAACCCAATTAATTTTCTTATAAAGTTTTTTTTTAATCAATGTTTTTCTGAAAATTTTTCTTCAGTCAAGGAGAAGACCCAGGAGACAGCTGATATTTCTGTCAACTCTAACTTCTTTGTCTTCATCAGTTTTCCTGTCTTCTATCTTGCGAGGATGCCATCTGCTTTGATCATCTCACACTTTACTTCTATTTGTCTGATCCAGTTCTTCCCAAAGATCACTAACAGGCCAGTTTTGGAGAGAACAGCAGGGCACCAAATCACCGCGCGCCTGATGCTCCCATGGGACTTCTCAGAGCCAGAACAGTGCACCAACCTCATTTTCTCCTGACAACACAAGTCACGATTGTCCTTTGGTTTGTATTTCTTTCTAGAGTGTACTGAAGTATACCTGTGAATGTCAGCCTTCTGGAATTCTCAGAGCCTTGGAGAGGGAGGGCATGGGTTGCGGAATTCTTGGCTCTTCTGGATAGCCCTGAGGTCAGACACTGCCCACAGCCCAGATTCCAAGATTACACCCAGGCAAGGAGGGAGGCCACCTCCAGATCCAGGGCCATCAGCGGCCAGAGGTGCAAGGACAGGAGCACTGCTTCTTTAAATGTTTTCTCTCCACTTACTTGTTTTTTCGTCTTCTAGTACTCATTTGTTGTTGGATTTTGGAAAGTTATGTTAGTTTCTACCTTTTGATACCATTGTGATGCCTGCTAAGATTGTTCTTTGACTTAATGTTCTAGTTGACTAATTTGATCTTCAGGTATGGCACCCATGGTCTTATCTGATAGTCTGTTGAGTTTTCAAAAAATTCATTAATTGCTTATGCATATGCAGGGTCTCTATTTATTCCAGAATCACGTTTCTGTCTCCTTCCTTTATGACTTTGTAAATTTGTATTAGGTTTATTAGGTTTATTTATTGTATTCGAATCTCATCCATAAATTCTTTCACTTCTAGCATAGATTTCCTCATTATTGTCATTTTAAGATAGAGTTTGCACCCTGCACATGTGTCCTGCCCAACCTCTGGGCCCATGCTCTCCCTTTGTTGATAACATGTATTTCTGGTAATAGGAGAAAAACCCCTTTCCTGATTGTGCAGATCCCAGTGATACAAGGTGAGAATGGCCATGCCACATGGCAGATCCTTCTGGTTTACCAAGTTGGCCACACTACATCTCATTTGCCCCCTCTCCACAAGGAAGCCATCCACCTCTGCCAAGAAATTTTCCTGTACCGTCTGCTACAGCGCTGTAGTTTTTCTGCAGTATGTCCCTATTTTTCCTGGGATGTATGTGAGGAGAAGTTGGCTGGATTGAGAGCAGGGAGACACTCTCCTCAGACATTACTTTGTCTGCCTTTTAAACACAGGGTTCGAGTCCTAGCCTGAGTGATAGCAGGTACCTACATTACAACTCTGAAATTGTTTCCACCACTGGACATTCTATGAATTCTTTGGGACAGGTAGTGAATACAGCAGCATAAAGCTCCAAGGAAGTGGTTTTCTTTCTACCCCTCTTCTCACTCTGTATTTTTTTATTTTTATTTTGGTTATTCTTTAAGAAATACACCCACTCTCCTCTTGTCTCCATCCTGGCTGTGTTACCACATAGCTTCCAAAAGTGACTGATAAAGGTGAGAGGTAACAAGGGAAAAATCCAAACCTCCCAAATGCATATTTTAAAGAATATCTTTAGGATTTAAATGCTTTGCAATAATGAATTGAATCTTCTCATTAATGAACCTGGTATCACAAAACTGTGTCCTTTCTCTCAATTACAAGTCCCAGCCTCTTTATTCACACTGATTTCAGCTGTTCAAAGTTTCATATACACTTTGCTCTCTGGCACACAGTTTTACCTTAATTGTCCCCGGGGATGGGAGCGAATCAAGGGGCAGGACTAGTCACAGCTATTACTGCTCTCAGTTAAATGGTGTGGTCAGGTGTGCAGAACTCACACGTGTTTCGGGGAAACCACAGTGTGTCTGGAAACAAACAAGAGTTTGGTGTTAGTTTGAGACTTCCAGAACTTCCTGAGTGTAATCTGAAACTGGCCCCTCTGAGGAGAGCAGGGAGAGACTGAAGAAAGAGGCAGAGGCAGCCATCTCTAGATTGGTAGGTGGCACTTTTAATTAGCAAAAGAATTTACATACTAGGCTTGTCTTTGGTGGCCGAAGACAAGTCGACCCCTGCACCTGCCTACCAAATCTTAGAAGTTCATACAGAGGAGGTCCTAACTGGGTTCACTCGAATACACTGTCTAGAGGGTGTCAAAACACTATCTCACTATCTCAAAGCTGTGTCCTTGGGGTGGCTTCTAGAAGCAGGGAATGCTTACAGAACCCATTTCCAAAGACAGGGGAGGGGGGTTAAGAGCTCCTGTTGCCAGGGTCCAGCTCACGAGTCAGCCAGTGACCACATCCTCTCAATGACCTGCCCAACATTTGGGAAGAATCCATTTAATTGGATTCATAACGTTTCAACCTTTATCTCATTGTCAGAATCAGGGTCCAGAGTTCTAATTTGTACATCATGGAATGGTCTTTATTCATTTCTGTAAAATTAATAAGTGATTACAGGTACTGGGCAGTGATCCATGTGTTCTGGCACATTTCTCCCGTTATCCTTTGTAAAGGTCATGATGTCACTATTCTCAGCCCCAGTTTTCAGGTGAGGAATTTCTGAGACCTAGTGTATTTTACTGATCACTCGGTTGTATTTTACCACTCAGGGTTTTATAATAGCCTGTTATAAGTTATAGGAGCCTGAAGAAAAAGTAACATTAAAGAGCCAGAATTTTGTTATTTTGATGAAAACACATTTACATGACACATAGCATCTTCCATCAGCAGCAATCGTCTTTAGGCATATGAATGCTCAGAAAGAATTTCCATAGTCCAGGTGATTCACGTTTTATTTTCATTGAGGTAAAACATACATAAGGAGAACCATATATAGCTTACACACACATTCTCTGCAAACTGTATGTATCTATAATACCACCCACCTGAGGAAAGACAAAAACCTTAGCAGCAGTAAGCCAGGAGTATCTCCCATTGCTCCATTCCCCTCACCAGCCCAGAGTCTTGACTGTTCTAACTGAACAGATTCATTTTTCTGTCTGTGGCTGGCTTCCTTCAGGGGGAAAATAGACAACCAACCTTACTTCCTATCTCTTATGCTTCCAACACTGCCTCCAAAATATATTTTGAGATTTAGATTACTTGATTTGAAAACAATTAACTAGAGAAAGAAGAACTATAATAAGGGATACAGCCAGAATTCTGTGATGACCCCTGTGGTTCCTTTTTCTCTGGTGTGCAGACCTCATATAATCTTCCCTCCTTGAGGGGAAGGAAAAATTCTTCCTCTACTTTTCAAGGTCTTCCAGCTGGTTTAAGAGTTAAATTGATGTGAGACAGATTAACAGGAGAAAAAAAAACCCACAAAGTTCTATTACATATGCCTGGAAGAACAATAATGAAATGGAGAACTTAAGAAATGACCAAGACAGGTGGTTTTTATACTTTTTAGACAAAGAAACAATACATTTTTGAGGAATTGACAGGAGAAAGAAAACAAATGTTTGGGAACTTTACTGAGTAAGGAATTCTAAGTGGAATTTGGACTGAGAGAGCAGATTAGTAGAAAACATAACCAGGTTGTAAATACAACCTTATCCGCTCTTAAATTTTCCATCTCTGGTACAAAAATGTCTTTTTACTTCTTAGTACAGAGTGAGTATTTTTCATATGAAAGATGTATTTCCTGCTTTCAGGGAGACCGCAGAGGGTCTGTTTCCCTAATAGCTTCAATTCAATATATCAGTATGTGACTGTGGTACATTTTGGGACAACCTGACTATGGCCCCTACACTGCCCTGATTGGATTACATTACATGACAAAGTGGAAGGGATTTTTCAGATGTAATTAAAGTTCCTAAGTTAAAAATAATAAAAAAAGAGAGATTAGGCCTTGCAGTTGCTGCCTCCTGGAGCCACCTGTGGGGCCCAGCCATGGTCAGCTCCACTGTGTTCTTCAATGTCACCCTGGACAGCAAGCCCTTGGACCAACTCTCCTTCAAGCTGTTTGCAGACAAAATTCCAAAGACAGAAGAAAACTTTCGTGCTCTGAGCCATGGAGAGAAAGGATTTGGTTATAAAGTTTCCTGCTTTCACAGGATTATTTTGGGATATAAGTGCCTGGGTGGTGACTTCACCTGCCACAGTGGCACTGGCAGTAACTCCATCTGTGGGGAGAAGTTTAATGATGAGAATCTCATCCTGAAGCTTATGGGTCCTAATGTCTCATCCATGACAGACTTGGACCCAACATGAATGGTTCCCAGGTTTCCATCTGCATGGCCAAGACTGAGTGCGATGGCAAGCATGTGGTCTTGGGCAAGATGGAAGGGGGCAGGAATATTGTGGACGCCATGGAGTGCTTTGGGTCCCAGAAAGGCACAACCAGAAAGAAGACTGTGACTTCTCACTGTGGACAAACCTAATAAATTTGGCTTGTGTTTTATCTTAACCACGAGACTATTCCTTCTATAGCTCAGGAGAGCGACCCTTCACCCATCTGCTCAAACCATCTTACAATCTTTGTGCTCTCACTGCAGTTCTATGGCTTCCATATTTTCCTTACTCCCCTGTAAGTCTAGCTGGATTCCAGAGTTACGTTTATGATTGTGAAATAAAACCTAAACAAAACAGTGACAAAGAGGGTGACTGGTGATCCTGGATGGGTCTGACCTAATCAGGTGAGCACTCTGAACGAGGGTCCAAAAGAGACATATTTAGAGGGAGAGGGGCTCTCCTGCTGGCTTTGAGGAAAATAAACAGCTATAATATGAACTGTTTCTGAAGAGTGTCATGTAGCAAGAATGCCTTTAGCAACCAAGAGTCTGAGTTCTAAAACAACAAGGAACAGAAGTTTGCCAACAGTTGAGTGTGCCTAGAAGAGCCTCAGATGAAATTGCAGCCTTAATGACACTGAATTTAGTCTGCTGAGACACTAAGTAGAAGATACACCTCAGCCATATTCCTAGTCTGCTGAAACTATGAGATAATAAATTTGTGTTATTAGTCATTAAATGTGTAGTAGTTTGCTACGTCTCCATAGAACACTAATCTACGAAACTATGTGAACATGGAGATTTCTTAACTGAAAGTCATTCGAGTAGGCTGTCCCTTTTAGAGAAAGAATCATCACTATGAACTGTGACATTCTTAGTATTTCTAGTATCAACAAGAAGTGGGGAAACGAACAGCTTTCTTACGGTGGTTTGCTCAATTTAGCCAGTTGTCAAATATTAGCTTTTAAGGTATCATGGACACTTAAATATTTGTTCTTGGCAATTGGCCAAAGCAGCCCATAGGTCTCATTTAAAATTTTCTCTCACTTGGTTAATCATCCAACTTTTGATCTCACCTCACATCTTGATCTTAGGGTTGTGAGTTCAAGCCCTAGGTTGGGCTCCGTGCTTGGTGTGGCGCATACAAAAGAAAAGCAGAAGGAGAAGAGAAAATTTCTCTCATTTTACAAAATCCTTCTTGCCATTTCACCTCCTGTGCTATTTTCCTTTCTTCTGTTCATGCATGTGTTTTACTTGCGTTTCCTTATGGTTGATAAAATAAGCATTGTGGACAAGAATCAGCTTCCCCACTTACTTGGTACAGCTTGTTTGGTAATTGGACATTAATTCATTTACATGTTTATTCAATAATTATGAACTTTATTTGTGCAAAGAAATAAGATGGGATAAAAATAAGTAAACAAGGAATAAGATCCCAATTAGATCCTACCCCTTCCTTTTCAAATATTTGAGTCTCTCATTAGCTATCTAGTTTTCACTGGAAAACAAGGTTTGGTTTTGTTTTGTTTCCATTTGTTGTCTCAAGAAAGCAGGACATTTGTGTACTAGAAGTTTTCACAACTGAAGTTTACCCATCATTATGCTGTCGTTAACCATGCTTGTATCCCCCTTAATTCTTGTCATTTCATAACTACATTTATAGCCTTCATTAAATTTAGTATGACACGTTACGATTAGACAGGTGCAAACCTGAAGGGGCAGATTTTCCATTAGGGACTGATGCTATAGATGCTCCAATATGGTAAGCATAACTACGATAGTTCAAAATCCTGTATGGAGAGATGAAAATCCTGGAATAGATTTTAGAGCAAGAGAGGTTTTAGAGCAAAGCCGTGTGTATTTCAGAGGCTTATGTCACTTAGTCACCAAAAATAAGGATTCCCCTAATGGACATTAATCAAACAGTCTGACCACAGAGATCTTTGCATTGACTCATTTCAGAAAATATTCCATCTGTATTTCAGAAACAGTTAAGAGATAGTTTGTGTTTCAAGCTAGAGGTGTGTGTATGGAAATGGACATGAAGGCTGTAGGACCAAGTTTAAAAGAGTATTGAGTTAGGGGCACCTGAGTGGCTTAGTGGGTTAAGCCTCTGCCTACAGCTAGGTCCTACTCAGGGTCCTGGGATCAAGTCCTGCATTGGGCTCTCTGCTTGGCGGGGAGCCTGCTTCTTCCTTTCTTTCTGCCTGCCTCTCTGCCTACTTGTGATCTCTCTCTGTCAAATAAATAAATAAAATCTTAAAAAAAAAGAATATTGAGTTAAAAATGTATTGAGACGGATCCACTCAGCAGAGATTCTGAATTCAGGATTTTCATTTAAGTGGCTGGGAATGGCTCAAATATTTTGAGAGGTAGGATGACAGAAAGATGAACCCAAATGTGGCCTACACTAAATGAAGTGGAAATATTAAGAAATCCTTAGTATATGTAGAGGAAGTTATGAAAGCTTTGAGATTATTGGAATTCTAAAGTATTTATTATGTAGGATCCGTTCATCCAAACCAAAGGGTTCCACAACACATGCCTCTCACCATAGCTGTGACAAATAAACTCATGAGTGTAGCCCAGCATCCTAGAAGAGCTTTGTGGGAGTTCTTCCTAC
Source organism: Lontra canadensis (assembly GCF_010015895.1). Lineage (NCBI taxonomy): Eukaryota > Metazoa > Chordata > Mammalia > Carnivora > Mustelidae > Lontra > Lontra canadensis. Next base: position 24,028,393 of record NW_022631015.1, on the reverse strand, counting down.
ACATACAAAATTACATCAGGAGTTACTACCGCTAAACTATAATGCCTAAATACAGTCAGAATAACTTGAACCCAGAAAGACAGGTGCCAAGTGATATCAATCACCAAAAATAAGCGCAGCATGATTCCCCTAATGGACATTAATGAAACAGTCTGACTCACAGAGATCTTTGCATTGACTCATTGGTTATGGTTCTGTAGAACCGATGTATATAAGAGGTCTACTAAAGTCTTACTTGGTCTGGAAAAGGAGAAAATTCCAGGCCTTGTGAATATAAACCTGATTTACATAATATAAATCACTCAGACATCAAGGATAATCACGGATCCTTAATCATTCCCAGACTTGAGCCAGTTCCGTGACCCAGAGCCCCTTGAATGACCAGAAAGATAGATTCTCACGAAGAAACCCTAGCACACAGCCAATAACCATGAATCTCTGCAAAGATTTATTCTATCCCTTTATCCACTCCACAGCCACCATAGTGAATAAGTGTAGGTCCCTCTGTGGGTGCCTGGGGTGGGGGGAAGGTCTCAGTGTATGTTCTTGGCAGTGTGCTAGGGTTTCTTCGTGAGAATCTATCTTTCTGGTCATTCAAG
>NW_022631015.1:23852484-24022794 GCF_010015895.1 Lontra canadensis | reverse complement strand
CTCTGAGTTCCAGGCTGGGAACGCTCTGATTCAAGACAGACGGACAAGGGAAAATCAGGCAAGCATTTATTATCCCTTATTCCTCATGTACACATAGAAGACTCCCAGAGAAAACTGAGCCACTCTCCGAGGTGGCTTGGAACTTGGGCTAAATAAACACCATTGTACTGGAGCAAGGGTACTGGGGGTATTGGCCTTTTAGGAGAAGGTAGATGATTTTTAAGAAAGACAAATGGACCTTAGAAGCATAATTGGGAGGTATGACAGTTTTTGATCAAGTTTGCCTGGGTATGGTGTCCATTTCCTCTCTCCTCTCCTGTGACGAGAGCCAGTCTTCCCTGGTTGATGAAACTCCCAGGGAGATAATTTATGACAATTGAGCTCCTTTAGAAGAATCTGTCTTTAAGCCGATTGGGGAGGGAGGTTTGAGGACACCTCTCCTTGCTTTCCTATTTTCCAAGTGCCCACAGCTCAGCAGACTTAATATACCCAAGTGGCATATTTTGGGGTGGCGTATTCTGCTGACTTCAGGGCTTAGAGATCTTTCCTGCTAGCTGTTGGTTTTTCTCTCTGTTTTTGTGTTTTTAAAAGATTTTATCTTTGATTTGAGAGAGAGGGAGCACAAGCCTGGGTGGGGGCAGGGAGAGAGGCAGAGGGAGAAGCAGGCTCCCCGCTGAGCAGGGAGCCCAGACAGGGATCATGACCCCAGCAGAAGGCAGAAGCCTAACAGACTCAGACACCCAGGGGCCTGCAAGGGATTATTTTATTCCTTGTCTATTAAAGGCAAATGGAACTGGAAAACTGGAAGGACTCCTCTTTTTGTTGTCATAGATCAGAAGTTTTGCCCTACAAAGCTTCAATAACCCCAACTTCTATTATCTAGACTAACTTTCTACCCCAAGAATGAACTTTCCCATCCCTGATGCAAAGGAATAAAAATAAAAATGAGCAAAGGGTTGAGCTTAGACGTGAGATTTGAATTATTTTTCATGAAATCATAGCAGCAATGTGTGAGTCTGAAAAGGCAAGATTTCCCCTCATGTTCTGGGGGAGGTATCCTTATTACTGTCAAAAATTCTTTACTTGAGCAAAAATTAATCAGCCTCCTCAAACTTCTCCTAGACTCCTATGTGCGCTCTCTTGCAAGATCTAGTTTAAGCAAGAACCCTGCCAAGTCAGCCAGACCCAAATCCCCACCTCCAATCTGTTCAGGTTCCTGGTCCCCTGTCACCCCCCAGGTGATATCCAAGTACCGTGGCCTGTCCTCAGTAAGAATCCTGATGGGTCAAGTAAAGACAGAAATCCTAACCTGTGTTGTTTTCTGGTAGTAATTTTTAATTCTGCTCTGAGCCCCCTTGTGCCACTTGGCTCTAAGTTTCCACTTGCCCCTGCTGTGACCTGAATTGAGCCCAGTTTCTCCCTCCATCACTGTAAAATCCCATTCCAGCGTTTCCCTCTGCTCTCCACAGAGGTCCTGAACAAAGTCTGCCTTACTGCCTTGATCAAGCGCCACTGAATATTGTCTTCTTTAGCATTACCTACAGCTGTACTGGCAACCTGATAGAAATACTTGCATAACGCATGAAAAAAATCCCTTTGAGGTGAGTACTGTTTTCATCCCCAATTTTGAATGAGGACCTGCATGCACGGAGGATAGGCCTGAGTTGCCCAATGAGACTTCTAAAGGCAAAAGAAAAAATCAGTAAAGTTCCCTGGTGCAAAAGAGAGATGTCTCACGCTCCCTTTCCTTGGAGTGTTTTCTTTAAAAACAAACAAACAAAAAATTTGAAAATTTTTTCTCAGCCCCTTTGAGATGTAACTAAATTTTTTTTAATATAAATAAGGTTCTTACCCATTTTGCAACCCAAGAGTATTTTTTTCAGGGAACGGTGAGCCACTTTTTGCTACATAATTCTGAAAGTAGATGGGGTCCCTGACTCCCAGCTTTTATGGGAGATTAGGAACCCCACTTCCAGGAGGACCTGATTCCCAAATGATAAAGCTAAATCCTATCATGAAGATCGAGAAACTTCTTATCTTTGGATAAAGCCAATTCATTTACATGGTGTCATCCAAACCAGATGAATGTAGGATGCACTCACTGTGTGTGACAAATGGTACTATGAGGACTTCTGACTTAGGGCAAACTATCATTATCCTGAGAACATGTATGTAATGTGTTGTGTCTGCTTGGCTGTATCAAAAAAATTAGCTTTTTTTTTTTTCCCGTTCTTGCAATCTCTTTAGTAGTTTGGCTATGATGCACATCACATTAAGGTTGAATATTTTTAGATAATAAGTGTTTTCCTTCCCTTTTACTTTTATAGCTAAGTCTCGTAGATTGGCAGGAGATTTTGTTTCTAATTCTTTTTCTCCAATGCTCATAAGTAGTAAGTAAATGGTTGAATGGAGCATGAACCCAGAGACTCTGACACAAGAGCATATGCTCCTCACTCCCAACCAGGGCTCCCTTCCCCTGTTTGATATGTGTTCTTCTGGTCAGTCTCTCTTTCAGTGTGTTCCCCCTCAGCACCACTCCCATGTCCCCTAGGCTCTGCCCATACCTCTCTGCATCTAGATGTGTGTCCCTCCACCTCTCCTTCCACTGGGAGTCATGCCATTGGTCGTAGGTCTGGGGTTTCACATAGATTCCATGGGTTCCCGGTGAAGTGGAGGGAAAGTATTTCCTCTACCCTTCAAATTCTTCCAGGTCATGATCTCAGGGTCCTGGGATGGAGCCCCCTGCTCAGTGGGGAGTCTGCTTCTCCCTCTCCCTCTGCCCCTTCCCCTTCGGATAAGCTTACTAGTCTATACACACACTCTGGAATATTAATCCAAATTGCACTGCAACTTAAGAATGATTTGAGGAAGATATGTTCACCCCTATGTTTATTGTAGCCATATTTACAAAAGCCAGGATATGGAAGCAACCTAAGTGAAGGATGGATAAAGAAGGTGAATGGTATGTGTAAATATTACTGATCCATAAAAAAGAATGAAATCTTGGCATTTGTGACAACATGGATGGTCTTCTAGAGGGTATTATGCTAGGTGAAATATATCAGACAGAGAAAGACAAATACCATGTGAGTTCACGTATAAGTAGAACCTAAAAGACAAAACAAATGAACAAACACACAAAAACCAGAAACAGGTCCAGAAATACAAAGAAGAAACTACTGGATGCCAGAGGGGAGCTGGATGGGAAGTTAGGCAAAACGTGTCAAGGGGAGTGGGAGATACAGGCTTCCAGGTATAAAATGAGTAAGTCATGGAAATAAAAGGCAAAGCATAGGAAATACACTTGATGGTGTTATAACAGTGTTTTACAGAACCAGATGGTAGACACTCATGGTGAGCCCAGGATATGATATGGCGTTGTCAAATTACTATGTTTACACCTGAAACTAATGTAACAGCCAACTACACTTCATTTTTTTTTAAATTTCATTTTATTTACATTCAGTTAATGAAGGTATAGTATATTATTCCTTTTAGAGGTAGAGTTCAGTGATTCACCCATTGACATATACTTCAATTTTTAAAAAGTAGAATTTGGAGAGAATTGACATTTTAAACATAATGAGTTTTTCTTTCCATGAACATGGGATTCTTATACATTTATTTAGCTTTAATGTATACCAATGTTTTATAGTTTTCAATGGAGAAAGCATAAGTGACTTATTTTTTTCTTATAGATTTGATTTTTAAGTTTTTAGTAAAATTTTCCATTATTTATTGTGAATATGTAGAAGGCAATTAGTTTTAAATTGACCTTCCATCTACTGAACTTGCTAGTTTTATTTCTTTTTCACTCTTTCAAGTTTTCTGCACACACAATGTTATTAATGATGACTAAAAAAATATTGTATTTCATTCCATTTTCTTTTCTTTCCTTCCTTTTTTACTTTCTCATAATGGCTAGAATCTCCAGAAAAATGCTGAGTAGAAATGATGATGATAAACGTCTGTTGGGAGCTGCGCAGGGAGGTGGAAGAAGTTTCTGGGATGCAACCGGCGGCGGGCGCTGTTGTGGGAGGAGTGCCGGCGGTGGCGGTCGTGCCCGCGGTGAAGGGCGCCGTGGGCTTCCCCCGCGCCGGAATCGCCGCTTCCTCGCTAGCGGCCAAGATGACGTCCGCTGCCGCCGTAGCCAAGGGGGGTGGGGTGGCTGCCGGAAGCCTGGTGGCGGCGCTGCAGTCCGTGGGGGCACTGGACTCTCCACGTCATCCAACATCCTCCTGGGCTCTCTGTGGTCAGCTTTTGGAGCCTGGCTTGCAGGTTCAAAAAAGGGACCTCCTTCCTCTCCCCCAGCAGAAGAAGAGAAAGGCTGAAGAGAAAGAGCCAAAAGAAAATGAATCCCAAGTTGAACTTCCCAAACCCCCCATCGGGTCAGAGAAGCAGGAGAAATAAAGATCATCTGCAGACACACACACACACACGCACACACACACACACACACACACACACAAATTCTGCATTGAATATGATGTTAACAGTGATTTTCCTGTAGTTAATCTCTATCATATGAAGAAACTTATCTTCTATTATAATTTTCCTGGGAAATTTTATTTATATATTTTTAAAAGATTTTATTTATTTATTTGACACAGAGAGAGGGATCACAAGGCGGAGAAGCAGGCAGAGAGAGAGGGGGAAGCAGGCTCCCCACTGAGCAGAGAGCCCGATGCGGGATTCCGTCCCAGGACCCTGAGATCGTGACCTGAGCCCCTGAGATCGTGACCTGAGCCAAAAGCAGAGGCTTAACCCACTGAGCCACCCAGGTGCCCCTTTATTTATATTTTTAATGACTAGGGGTTGGTTTTTGTCGCGTGTGTTTAGGGCTCTATTAAAATGAATGTATGTACTTTCTCCTTTCGTTGTCTCTATGAGATTCATTATATTCCTTGATTTATTGAATAGTAAGCCCTTCTGGCATTTCTGGAATAAATGTTATCCTTTTTATATATTGTTGTGCTCCATTTGCTAATATTGTTGTGCTCCATTTGCTAATATTTTCTTTATAATTGTTGCATCTACATTCATGAGCAATGCTAGCCTGTGATTTTCTTATCTTACAATGTTCTTTTTCCGATTTCGGTATCAAAGTTATGCTAGTCTCTTAAAGTGGGTTTGGAGGTGTTCCAGGGATTTTGCTCATGGCCAAATTTAGCTCCAGAACTCCCTTGTTCAACTCTCCTTAGTCTGGAAGCTGGTCTAGGATGCTTTCACCCAACTTGTACTATCTGTCCTTCACTCAGGATCACACAGCTGGCTCTTCATCTTTCCTGGCTCCCTCCCTATTTTCTTGAAGGCATTTGCCCTCACCACATCTCTGCACATTTCATTGCGTCTTGCTGTTTGCTTCTCGGAAGACCCAGATTAGCCTACTAGTTCTACAGTACACTTCTAATTTATGCTGGACAGAATTTGTGCTGGGCAAAAAAAAATAATGCTATGTGATGTACCTTTAGCTACAAATGGAATCAATATAAAAAACAGTTTTCCCAATTCCTCAGTGAGCACTGCAGCTGTGAGTCAGGAGGGCATCCCGCTGATCGTCAGAAAGGAGCTGAGACCAGGGTAACAAAATGTCAGAGATAATTTAATATTTAACATGGTGGGGATGCCTGGGTGGCTCAGTCAGTTAAGCGTCTGCCTTCAGCTGAGGTCACGAACCCAGGGTCCTGGGATCGAGTCCTACATCAGGTTCCCTGCTCAGCAGGGAGCCTGCTTCTCCCTCTGCCTCTGCCTACTGCTCTCACTGCTTGTGCCCTCTCTCTCTCTCTCTGACAAATAGATAAAATCTTTTTGAAAAATATTTAATATGGTGTAATTATTTGTCAAGAGGGAGCCTATGCAGAAGGAGAAAATGAAATGTGCCCAGTAAAAGTGGAAAAAAACAGGTCATGAGCATGAGAGCAGTCTGAGTTGCTCTGATCTTGGGGCTGGAGTTTCCTTGAAATCTGGAGCTCTGAAGGGAGAGCACACTCTGGTGATGTTTATATAGACAAAGAGCCATGGACCCATGAGGCTCTGAAAGATGACATTGTGCAGATATCGCCAAATGGATAACGATAAGGTCCACAGGGTTCCCCTCCACCCCCTCCCAGGTCTCATGAGCAAAGTATATCCATGTCGCACCAATAGAAGGAGGTTCCCCCAACTCCAGGTCCAAGAAGTGAAAGCAAGATTATTCCCTGGGTGATCTTACTCCAAATCATGTTCCGACGTCATGCACGGAGCTAGGAAGAACTTTTGAGAGACACAAATAAGTAAAGATGACATAATTTAGGTCCATGGTTTTTCTGTGTCTACTCCAGGGAAAAGAACTTTCAGTTCTGAAGTTTGTAAGTATACACGGTTCTCTCACTCATAAGTCTCTGATCTCATTCTTTGCTCTTTCTTCTTTTCTCCTGTTTCAGTTGATATGGCCATGGTGAGAACTACAGTGTAAACATTCGGCCCAGACATCTCTCATATATTCCACACTAGGACATCCACCTGCCAATCAAAGAGGTCCTTCTATCCTATACATGTACCCCTCGTGTATACATTTCACGTGACAACATTCTTCCCAAACAACAGCTGGGCAAAAGGCAACATCACTCCATCAGTTTCTAAGCTATCATGCTGAATGTCATTTTAGAGGCTTCTCCCTCACTGCTCAGACCCAGTAAATGATCTCACTGTAGAGGGCTGTGTTGGCGCTCCCTCTCGGTCCACTCTACCAGCCTGTACACTCCTCGCCTTCAGAGACCGTGAACACTGGGCTGACAGAGTTGTAGTTTCTCCAAAGAACTGTACTGGGCTAAAGGAGGGTAGTTTCAGGAAGCAGGCTATGCGGCTTACTGCTCTCCCTCCAAGGGCAATAGGAAAGCCCAGACCCCTTGCCTTGAGGGGGTGCTGACTCTGGTAACATTTGTGCTCCCGACTTTCTACCTAGGTGGGGTCAAATGGGAGCAGATTTTTTTTCTCCTGCTTATCCTGTTTCCACGCTCCACCAGCAAACCATCAGAGGAAGAGCTCCGGCTGCATAGGATCCAACCAAAGACACACATCTTACTGACGCACCCTCTTCCCTGTTGTCAAATTTAGTGACTTTCTTCATCAGAATTGCCCCGCCCTGAAGTCTAAGTTCCTCAATAGCTCAGGCTGTGATTTATAAAACCACTTTATAAATGGTATCACTCTTTCCGTTTATCTTCTTTCTATATTATAGTCAAGATGAGCTTTTGACACACAAATTTCTTCCTTTTGCTTCACTGCCTACAAACCCTAAATGGCTTCCCATGTCAACCCTCTGTCTAAACATATTTGTCCTTCCCAATTTGGCCTCTTCTCCTTCTTACCAAATTTGTTTCTGAATGACCTTCACTCCCCAGCCCAGAGATGTGCACGAACTCCAGATGCTAAGATGGTCTTGTCCTCTGCCACCCCCCTTCCCACAGCAGGCTGCCTGGTGACTTCCCCTGAACTCCCTGGGCCCTGTTGCCACGTCTGCTTACCTGTTTCCTTCCTTCCCTCCATGGTGGAGCCCTCGAGGGGAGGTGCTCCTCTGCACCCAGGATCTCCGTTTCCCAGCACAGTGCGGCTAGGAAATGCCCACCGAACTGTTTATGGAAACGTTATGGAATGACACCTATGGTTATGGTCGTAAAACTTCCTGTTACCAAGAGAAGAGTTTGTGAGCCAATTTGGAGAGAAATTTAAGTTGATTTGTGGTCGCTTACAAATGTCAAACTGAATGAGTTGGAGAAGCCAACCCACCTAGAATGACTTGAGTGTTTCTCCAGATGTGTCAAAGCTACACACTTATATGTGATCTGCAGGATATTGGAAAGAGAGTATATATATTTTAATAACTTTTCAAAGCCTCTTGCTTCCATCATTTAAGGGAGAACAGAATGCAGGCTGCACGAATCAACGCATATTCCAGAGGCTTGTGCAGGATCCTTGAAGGGGGGAAATAGCAGTATTTAATACCTACTTTCCTATAATCCAATATTCATAGGCAGCAAAGATTAATAGTTTGATCTATGGGCTCTGGAATTAATTTTCCTGCGTTTGATGTCTACTTCCATTAATTGCTAGCTTTAAGACCTTAGGAAAGTGATTTACTTACTTGTTACTTTCTCAGCAATAAAACAATGGTAGTAAAACTAAATTATTTAAAATTTGTGAAGCATTGTATAAATGTTTGATGTTTGAAAGAGTAAAATCTCAGGGCGCCTGGGTGGCTCAGTGGGTTAAAACCTCTGCCTTCGGCTCAGGTCATGATCTCAGGGTCCTGGGATGGAGCCTCACTCTGCTCAGCGGGGAGCCTGCTTCCCTCTCACTCTCTGCCTGCCTCTCTGCCTACTTGTGATCTCTCTCTCTCTGTCAAATAAATAAATAAAATCTTTAAAAAAATACATTAAAAAAAAGAAAGAGTAAAATCTCAGACTGAAAGAGTGAAAATCAGCTCATGCTGAAAAAGAAAAAAAAAATCCACGTTTATCAGGCTGAGAGAATATACACAGATAAAACAGGCTGTAAAGTGAACAGGTAGCACCCTTTCCTCCAAGGTCATGGAGCAGCTAAAAACACTGTAAATGCCCCCCCTTGAAATGACTACTACTTTCATACCATGATGCCCCAAACCAGTTTTGATATATCTGTTACTGGGAATACCCAATTGCTAAACCACTTTAGACTCATGATTGTACTCAGTTCTTACTTAATTTAATGCCGGCTTCCCCTAATTACTAATCCCATCTCAGAAACATTAGCCAAAAAAAAAAAAAAAAAAGAAAGAAACAAGATGGGATCAGGAGGGAGACAAACCATAAGAGACTCTTAATCTCACAAAACAGGCAGTTTTTTTTTTTTTTCTTTTTCAGCATGAGCTGATTTTGTTTTGCTGGGGGGAGGGAGTAAGGAGAGGGTGGTTGGGTGATGGACATTGGGAGGGTATGGGCTATGGTGAGTGCTGTGAAGTGTGTAAACCTAGTGATTCACAGAGCTGTACCCCTGGGGCTAACAATACATTATATGTTAATTTAAAAAAAATAAATTAAAAAAAAAAACATTAACCAGTCATGCTTCCCTGAGCCCCTACTCAGAATCCTTTAGCAGAAACCCGAATATTAGAAAAGATGCTTCATATCTTTCACTTATAGGAGAGACCTTATATGGCTCCTCTGGAATGTTCTTCCTCTACTTCTTGACTGACAAATTGACTTCTTTAGCCTATAACTTTGTTTCTAGAGATCTGATGGTTCCTGGATAAAGCTGCTCCAGCGTTAATGTGTTGTTATAGGAGGATGTACGAATATCCTTGATTTGTGTTCAATGTCCCCTTGATCTGTATTTTTCCCATATTTGTGTTTCTCATTTCTTCTTCTTTGTCTTTTTTTATTAGATTTTTGGTTTTGCTGATTCCCCCCTTTATTTTACTTTTCTTCTCCTCCATTCAGCCATGTGGTATACATGTTTTCAGTTCTTTGTGGGCTCATTATGGATAATTTCATTGTGCATGGTTGACTTTACAGAGCCTAAAGTCAAGCTGCTTCATAACCTTCTCCAAGAACTATAGCACTTTAACACACTTTACATCTAATTGCTTCTGTCTCTTAAACTATTCTGAGCCAGTATTTTAATTCCTACCTTTTTAATCAACAAAGGAGACATCATTTGTCATCATCACTACCCTCTTATACTGGCAATGTTTGCTTATGTTTATCTATTTACCAGTTTTTTTTCCTCCTACAGTATAACTCTCCTAGATATATATATATATATATATATATATATATATATATATATATATATTTTGTAATTCTCAAAGAGTGAACTTGAAACATTCCTTAGTAAAGTTTGTCAGTTGTGACATTGCTCTGTTTTACTTCATCTCCTATGATATTTATTTTATCCTCATTCTTGAAAGATAAATTTACTTTGTATAACCCTCTGGGTTGACAGCATTTTTTTCCCTCAACAGTATCAAAATACATCTTGTCACTTCAGACTTTTATATTTTGCTTCTAAGAAATCATTATCAGTCTGCGCATCCTTTCCTCAGAAATCTTTTTTCTGGTTGCTTTAAAATCTTTTACTCTTTTGTATTATGAATTGCACTACAGAGCATCTGATGAGATCACCTTCTATTTAATCTGCTAAGACTGTGTTGTGCTTTCTGTGTCTGTGGGGATCCTATATTCCCTCACTTCTGGAAAATTGTTCTCTCCCATCCCCTTCCTTATTACAATGGTGTTTAGTCTAAGTTCCAAGCCACCTCAGAGAGTGGCTTGGTTTTCTCTGGGAATCTTCTATGTGTACATGAGGAATAAAGGATAATAAATGCTTGCCTGATTTTCCCGTGTCCGTCTGTCTTGAATCAGAGAGTTCCCAGCTTGGAACTCAGAGAGTAGGAGGAAAACCATTTTCCACCAAAACCCAATGTGCCCAGGAGGATCGTGGTGGTTCTTGTCTTCTCTGGATCCACGCTTGTGATGTGCTCAGAAAACAGAATCTCCAGCCATCCCCTTTGCTATATCCCTGCACATAAAGAAAACCTCAAGAAAGAAAGGAAAGTGACTTCCATGTGTCTGGGAGCAGGTCCCCATTCAGATTCACAGCCTTGGGACTTAGGGAAAGTGAGGAGGATCAGAAAAACGGGAAAGCCTGGATCCGGAAGCCTCGCTAATTGCTCATTTCCCCACCGCACATCCATCCTAGGAATATAATTAAACCTAATTAAGACTGACAACACTTCTGAGCCAAACACTTGCTGTAATTGTGGAGGGACAGGGAAAGCTGTACTTCAGGGACTGAGATATCCTGCCGAGGGTTTTCTCCTCCCTGACAGGCTGACAAGTTTGCAAAGTGAAGTCTTGCTTTCAGTGCCTGTTAGCCAAGAGCTCATCACATCCAGAGGGTACAAATATGGCTTGGGGTGTGGGGTTCACCTGCCAGAAGGAGCGACAAAGGGCTGGGCTGCATGGCTGGGAGCAGGTGAGCACACCTGACCTATCCTAGTCTCACTCCCTGTGCCAGAGGAACTTTCCCTCAGATGCAGGAACTTGCTTCTCTCTTTGACTAAGGAAGGCAGTTCGAGAGAGGTTCTGTGAGCCTGAGCCTCTGGTCTCCTGATCTTGCAAAGGTATGTCCCCCGGGGCAGAGAGATGATGGGGACTAGTGCCCCAAATGTGCCTCCAGACATGGGGGAGCACTGTGTCCTGAGTTCAGGATGTGGTCCCATGGGAGAGCTCTGGGGTGGCCTCTCAGAGAAAGGACCCACGTTCTTTAACCGGAAATCGAGAAGGGTCAGAGTGTGTCCGGTTCCCAGGAGCAGCTCTGCCTCTTCATTCTCCGCGGCCCCTGCATTATGCCTGTGTCAGCATCACTCACAGTGACCAAATCTGTAGCCCTCATCTGGTGCATTCCTGTGTTTTGCAAACGAGCCAGCTTTGTCTTCCCCAGCGTGTTCCAAATCCCCCAAGTGCACGTGTGTAATTGGAAGGTTTCTCCTGCATCTGTCCTTAAGCCTCCGGCTCCGAATATTAACACCATCCATGTAAGCCAACTTCCCCCACCACATGCCAGCTGGATGGGGCACTGTTAGTAGCCATGAGGACTAAAGTGACAGGGGCTGTTGGCAAATCCCTACTTTTGCATCGCCAGCTTGTGAATAGCCAGAGGCCTCCCACTTTCCCTTTACCTTCGTCTTCCCTAGCAGGAAGCACTCTTCTCATTTCTTTGTGGAGAAAACAGGCTGAGAGGGACGCACAGAGTTGGCCCAGCTGGTAGGGGTTCTATCCAGAATGGGCGTTAAGTATAGGCAGAGTGTAAATCGTGTCTTTTAAATAGTTTACTTGACCATTTGCAAAAAGTAATCTGGGAGAGTATCATCCCTCCCCACTGTGACACTCTTCCTATTATTCAGTCAGAAAGAAAGAGCTGTGGTTTATTAGGTGATACAGAAAGTGGACCCAATTTGGATTCAAGCTTTGAAATCTGGGGAAGATGGAAAGAAGGCTCGAAAAAGGGGAAACGTTTTATACAGAGGAGTATTGAATATAGGCCATTAGATTTTTACAACTTTGGGAGGGTATGGGGCAGAGTGGAAAGGCTTCTCAAGTGTACAGAATCATGTAAATCCTGGAAGTTTAAATCAAACATCCTGGTTTCTTTCATTTGAGGAAAATTGTCAGCAGTTTTATATAAATTCTAGGTGAAAAATGAGATTGTTTAGGTTAATGATGAAAGAGTAACAAGTTTCTATCCAGGCCTAACAGGTTGTCAATGGGCTTGGACTAGTAACAATGGAGTCAGTTCTGTTGTTAACCAGGTTGGGAAAACTGGAGATGGGTAAAGCTGACTGCTAAATTACCTGAAAACATTGTTTCTCCGGGGTCATTCAGGAGTGGTGAAAGGCCATTACAACCCTTGGTTTTAGTGATTTCTCTTTTCTTACGGAGGATGCCCCTCTCCGCTTTGCTTCCCTTCACCATTATTAGGGATCCCTAATTCAGAAACTGCCCTCATTTCCTGACAGCTCCCAGCTCCTTGTTAATTGTCTTTTCCTAACCCCCTACCCCTCAGGGAAGTAGTAACACCTCCTGAACCTATCCAGGCTTCCCATAGAGTCTCCTCCGATTCCTCAGTGAGACTCAGACCTCCTATAATGACCCTTGCAGGCAGTAATCCAAGGTCCCTCCAGACCATTGCCCAGGCTACGCCATGCCAGATCTGTTTTTGTGCAGCCCACACACTGTTTCTGGAGGTCTTAGGCTTTAAAAGATGGGGGTCCTATCTCAAAAGGCGATGCTGTTTTTGATTTGATGTTGAGAACTAGGAAAACCCATTGAAAACTTGTAAGCAATGAACTCACAGAATCATTTTGGGCTTTAAAAGACAAGTTTGGAAATACTAAAGTGTATGCATCAGAGATACAGAAATTGGAATAATCAGGAGGCAAACCAGGAAATTGTCATACTAATTAAACTGCGGTATGTGTTGGATGCTGAACAAAAGAAGGGGCGTGGTGACAGACGAGACAGGCTCAGTTTGGACCTCTGAACGACATGGAAGCAAGAGGGGTTACTAAGTCTCTGTTGTGGGGTGTGGGGAGGTGGGGATATTATGAAGACCCAGACTTTTGTGGAGTTGGCTGATGGTAATATCACACGAGAAAGTAGAAAACACGGGGTGACACAGGTTGGGGGACTTTTAGTTCAATTTCGCACATGCTGAGATTGAACCTATCTGGGATACATAAACTATCGAGCACATAGGTTGTCTTTGCTGGCATGGAGGGAGCCAGAAACCAAAATCTAGATTGCAAATTTAGGTTTTTGTATTCTTGTTCCCGATATTGCATTTGTAGCTACATAGAATAACCTACAAAGAGTGCTCCCAGGGAAAGGAATAGAGTTCTTGGCACAAAATTCTGCTCCATTATGTGTACCTTGACTGTCCTATATACAGTAGAAAAGCCCTTTGATATGAATTATTCTTTGCAGATATATATCATCATTCCTGTTGCTTTCTTCAAAGGGTGCTTGCCGGATTCAGACATTTCTGCCCATGTGATAAGAAATGGTTGTGAACGATATCAAAGGACCAGGATTTCTCTTTCTCAGTGGACCAGGCATTGTGGGGAATGTTTTTGTTGCTGTGAATTACATGTGCATTTTCTTTTGGGACACTAAAAAGAAATCTACACATCTAATTCTCATCCACTTGGCTTTTACAAATATCATAATCCTTTTTTCCAAGGTAATGCTAAAAACAATAGACACTTTTGGCTGGAGAAACTTACTGGATGGCACAGCCTGTAAAATCCTTGTGTATGTGGCGCGGGTGGCCCGGGGTCTCTCAATCTGCACCAGCAGCTTCCTGACTGTGGTCCAGGCCTCCACCATCAGCCCCAGAGCCTCCAAGTGTGCCAGCTTCAAGCCAGCATCTACATGGTGTATCCTTCCCTTTTTCCTCCTCTTCTGGGTACTCAATTCCTTGGTCAGCGTGAACTTACTCTATTACATCAAAAACGTCAGAAGGCTAAACAGATCACAAATTGGTGAAAATGATGGCTACTGTTATTTCCTACCAGCAAGCCAGATGATGAAGTGGATTTTTCTCATTCTCATGGTCTTGAGAGATTTCCTGTTTCTGGGTCTGATGGGCTGGGCCAGTGTCCACATGGTACACGTTCTCCGTAATCACCACCAGCATGCCTGCTACCTGTAGAAATCCAAGGTTCTCTACCACAACCCCCCTGAGATAAGAGCTGTTCACAGTGTTCTTCTGCTGATGCTTTCTTTTCTTTTCTTTTATTTGATAGATTGTATTATTTTATTATGCTTGAATTCCTTCTTAGAGAATAATTCTTTCCTGTTACATATTCAAGAATTTCTAACTCTTGGCTATGCAATTGTCAGCCCGTTCGTGCTGATTCACAGAGATAGACACGGGGTTGAATGTTTGGTACACTTACTGAAACTAGAAAAATGTCTGTTTTGTCATTGATCCTTTCAGTAAGGAGGTTTGAAATAGCTATTTTGCTGTGCTGCGTTTAAAAATAAAATGGGTACAGGTAACATGAACATGTAACAAATATGTTAAAGATGGAATGAAACTTGTTCTCATACAAGAAACTGAGGAACTTGGGCCCCGAGCTGACACAGGAAACCATGACCAGGGACTCAGCCTTCATGTTTTCCATTCTGACCCCCTCAAGAAGTAGCTTAAATTCTCATGTTGGTAAGATGGTTCCTTCACTGCCAAGACTCCAGGAGTAGGAAGCGAGAAAACAATTTGGCCAAGTTTACCAAAATTACGAGCACATTTACCCTTTGACACAGTAATGCTACTTCTAGGACCTCCATCCCATAAATATAATGGTTTATGTGAGAATTCCTGTAGAAACATACTACACATTTCAGAGTTGTTGTTTAAGAAACACCTTAAATATCCAGCCAAAGAGTTTATTTTTCTAGTTATTTGAAAGCATCCCTACATCCATAAATATCCATCCTTCCAAAGGGATTTTATGAAATTTATGAAAGAATGAGCAAGTTCGAAAGTACAGATAGGTTGTGACATCCATGGGAGATTTTATTCAATGAAAGAAAAGCAATTCCAGAGTAATAGTATCAAATGGAATAAAATATAGTTAATTTGATGTTATATACATGAATAATCTCTGGAAAAGTAAAAGATAAACTGTAAGAATGGTTTCCTGGTTTGAGAAAAAGCAGGTAAATGGAGGCCTAGTTGGCAGAAGTTCATTTTATATCATTCTGTACGTTCTGATTTACTAACCATGTGAATGTATCTTTTTGTTTTTAGTTTTTTTAGATTTTTATTTATTTATTTGAGAGAAAGATAGCGAGAGAGAGAGAGGGCACAGCGGGGAGAGAGAGAAGCAGGTTCCCCCTGAGCAGGTAGCCTAATGTGGAGTTCAATCCCAGGACCCTCCAACAGTGACCTGAGCCTTAGGCAGATGCTTAACCAACTGAGCCACTCAGATGCCCCAGTAAATGTATCTTTTTAAATGAATAAATAAACTAAGTTTGAAACCAGTTTATGGTTTGTTTGTTTTTTTTTAGACATCATTTGTGAGTGCTCTGGTACCCCCACAATGCAATCTGTGTCTTTATTATCAAAGAACACAAAATAATCTGGCTTTACATTAATTTAAATGAAGAATTAGTTCTTAACTTCTGAAATTAGAATTAATTATAGGCATGTGTGTACAGTGTATGGTTCTGGCAATAGTGTGTCTGATGAAGCTATCTTGAAAAATAGCTGATACTTTCTTATTTATTACCAATGTTTATAGTATAAAATCTTAGAATTGATATAAATAGACTTTCCCTCCATTTCTAACAATCTCTTTTCAGTTTTGTTTATGCACGAATGTGGGTATTATTCTGTTCTAAACACTGGTAATTACCTACTTCTTTTTGACTTCATTATACCATGTACACACAGCTTTAATAACCTACTTCCATTAGTATGTTATACTGGAAATTTTTTTAAAGCTTATTTTCCTCATAGTATTGTGGGTGCCCAAGGGCTCCAGAACAGAGAATTTCATAAGCCTGGAGTCTTCTCAGATCTGTGTAGAGCAGAGGAAGCTGAGAATCTTGACCAGCTCTCCAAGGACAAGCCTGTGGGTCCTGAAGGAGGACATCAGAGGTCACAGAGAGAAATGAGCTCAGGCTCACCTCGAGGAGGTGTCAGGGTTGCACGTGTTGCTCTCACCCATTCGCCATTTCTCTTCATTATAAGCAACCCAAAATACTAAATATATTCACAGGCAGGGCTATGAGGTTTTCAGTGGTTATTGTACTAGGGGATGTGAAAGAGGTGCTACGAAGTTTGTTTCCTGAAGATAGAATCCTTTCCCAAGGAGAGGAATTGGAAAAAGCTGGCAGACAGGAGGTGCGAGGGCTGGGCCAGCCCCTAGAGGACAGTCCTAAAGCTCTGAGATGAGTCTGAGAATATTTTTATGTTATTATTTCCAATTTTCAGTGTGTTTTTAAATTGCTATAACAAAATGCCTTTACCTTTTTTTAAAAGAAGATTTTAGAAAAATATTTTTAGTAAATTATCTTAATATCATAGTTTTTAAACAGAAGGCAATGTAATAGCACAACCTAGTTGACATTTGAGGAGGGAAAAAAATTCCAATCATGTTCCTGAATGGATAAATCTCAAACATCTATCAATCTAAAACCTATATTTGATTGTTATATAAATATAAAAAACGAAATTTCTGTTATCCTGGAGAATCTGACTTACTCAAGTATCAGTTGTAACATTGTAAACAACAAATTTGGAAACTGGCCAATCTGGCGGATTGCTAAAAAGATTTGACCAATTAATTCTCCTAATTCTGAATAGGTTAAAAATAAAAGCCCTTCAAGGAGTATGCTACATATCAAAAGAATAGATTCGATTGGGTAAAATTGAGTAATAATCTGCAAAGTCTGCTCTAAAAAATTAAATGTCACAAATGCAGGAATACACCCTTAAGGAAGGAAGGAAGGGGTGAACAGCAGAGGTCTTATAGTCAGTAAAGATGAAGGTAACCTTCTCCAGCTGACACTCAGGACACCGAACAGATTTTCTTTCTCTCTCTCTCTTTTTTTTTTTTTCTCCTCCTTTAAAAAAAAAAAAAAAAATTATTGATATGAGTAATCTGGACACCAAAGCGGGTATGGAACCCCTGAGTCCCAGATCAAGAGCCAATGAGCCGGCCAGACGTGCCCTGAACAGATACCTGGGGGGAGCATATCCCCAAATGGAAATGCCAGGAGGAGACTTTTGAAAATATTCATGCATCTGTCACAGCAAAAGCACACAAGCGACGAAGGTGGGACTTGAACCCACGCGTGCAAAGCACAATGGATTAGCAGTCCATCGCCTTAACCACTCGGCCACTTCGTCTCCACACTCTGCCTTCTCGTGTCTTTTATTCCAGAGTTGACACTCGGGAACTCCTGGCTGTCTTAGATGGAAGGACACGCAGTAGGTGGCTCGGGGACGTCCAGGGGACCTGGGCATAGCCGGGTCCTATACGAATGGACCAAGAAGTGGACTGGAAAACTCGCCATGGGGAAAAGGCGGGATTAGCGCTCCCAGGAGTCAGGACAGGGGTCGAGAGGCGACAGCAGCAGCACATCGGGGGTCAGGCTCCTCTGCGCGGGCGGCCGGTCCCCGAGGGGCGCGTGCGCGCAGGCGGTGGGCGTGGCCCGGCTGCGCGGGAACCTGGGGGCGGTCGGCACCTGCGCTCCCAGGGCGCCGCCTGAGCCCCCCGCGCGCAGACGCGCTCCCGGAGCCTGTGTCCCAGGAGCCCACCTCAGGGCTCTGGCAACTCGGGACCGGGGACTCGTGGTAAGTTAGTCTGGGAGGTTAGACGACGGGTCCGAGCGCGGTCGTGCTGCGTGTCTACTCCGTGTCCTCACCGCCTCGACGCTGCCGGGTGACAGTGCGCAGAGAAGACCCCTTAACTTGTGGGGCTCTTTTCCCGCTGCTCCGCCTCAGAGAAATGGTGAGTTCAGTGTCATAATAGTTTCAGATGTACAAGTCCGTGACTCGGCACTTCATACAACCCCCACGTCTCATCCCAAGTGCCCTCCTAAACCCCCGTCCCCTATTGCCCCATCCCCCCACTCACCTCCTCTCTGGTGACCGTCAGTCAGTGTGTTCTCCAGACATCAGAGTCTGTTCTTGGTAACCCCCCACCGTCCCCACGCCTTGTTCCTGTGTTTTGTTTCTTAAATTCCACAGGTGAGTGAAATCATACGGTATTTGTCTTTCTCTGACGGACTGATGTCGCCCGGCGTTAGACTCTCTAGCTCCAGCCGGGTGGTGGCACATGACAAGATTATTATTATTATTTTTTTTTTTTTTTTGTGGCCGAGTAGTATTCCATTGTGTGTGTGTACACGGCCTTTCTTCCTTATCGGTTCATCAGTGGATGGGACTGGGTGTTCCCATAGTTCGGTAACTGCAAATAAAGCTGCTCTAGACATCAGGGTGCGCGCACCCCTTCGAAGTGATGCTTTTGTCTCCTTCGGGTAAACACCCAGTAGTGCAACTGCTGGGTTGCTCAAGACTAACCTTCGGAAAAGAGAACTGCCCTCTGAAGGTTAGTCTGGAGCAAGTTTTCTCGAGGTGGCAGGGGAGAGGGTATCCCGGGCTGAGGAAGGGGCTGAGCAAAGGCAGGGAGGCTCCCGGTCCCAAGAGGAGTGCTGAGGAGTCCCTGAGAGTTCACGCTCCTGAGTCACAGCCCCTCAGGTTCAGTATTTGCCTCCTGGACTAGTCACTGTTATTTTTTTAAGGTTTTTTTTTTTTTTTAATTTAGAGATTGTTACAAACAGTAAAGTTTGGAAGATCAATTTATAGCACCAAGTTTATTCTTGTGTATGGTGTGAAGAATAGATCTAATTTTAGTTTTCTCCAGACAGGTATATAATTGAATCAAAAGGCTTTATGAAAACCTTTTTCTCCAGGATTTGAAATACCACTTTGATCTTGGACTAGACTCGTATAGGTAGTTGTAACTGTGAAATTTCCATTCAGCCCACTGTCTGGCTGCCTACTCATGTGCCAGTAACGTACTGTTGATTAGAGATGTTCCGTTGTATGTTTTAACCAGGGGACCAGTTTCCCTTAAAGGTTTTCTCTTCGGTATTTTCCTTATTAACTTAATGGTAAACTTTTCGAGCTCCATGAGGTAGCTCACTGGATATTTTTATTGGGATCCACTAAATTTGCTAATGGCTCAGGAACTCTTTCCTCCAGTTTCCCTGCTACCATAATGGTACCGTGAATGTCCTGGCTGATGCTCTCAAGAGCATTAACAGAGCCGAGAAGAGGCAAACGCCATGTTCTTATTAGGCCAAGCCCCAGCTGTTTCCAGCTGTGATGATGAAGCGTGGTTACATGGCTGAATTTGAAACCACTGTTGATCACAGCGCTGAGAAAATTGTTGTGAACCTCACGGGCAGGTTAAACAAGTGTGGAATCATCAACTCTCGATTTGATGTAAAACTGAAAGATCTAGAAAAATGGCAGAATAAACTTCTCCTGTCCCACCAGTTTGGTTCCATTGTCCTGACAACCTCAAGTTGGTATCGTGGACCAGGAAGAAGTAAGATGAAAACCAACAGGAGGGAAACTCCTGGGATTCTTTTTCTGGGGATGTAATGCATACATGCAAATAAAGTGCCTCAATGGACAAATACATTAAAATAAATAACTTGGGGAGAACTCAGTTCTTGATGATGATGTGACATCCTAATCAAGAAGGAGGGTTGTCTTTCCATTTGTTGAAGACTATGTCTTTCAGTAGTGTTTTAAGTTTTTGCAAAGAATTTGTTTGTTGTTTTTGTAAGTGAGGTTTCCTAATGCACTGTCCCCCTAATTAGTAATTATTTGGGTATAGAAATGTTACTTTTTAAAAATTTCTTTAAAAGACTTATTGATTGATCTGAGAGAGAGCGCAAGCAAGCAGGGAGAGGGACAGAGGGAGAGAATCTCTCATGCAAAACAGGCACTGAGCTCAGAGCCTGACGTGGGGCTCAATCCCAACACCCATGAGATCATGACCTGAACTGAAACCAAGAGTTGGATGCTCAACCAACTGAGGCACCCAGGCGCCCCAGAAATGCTGTTATTTTTACATGTTAATTTTATATTGTCTTGCTGAATTGTATTCTGGTTTATTTGAATTAGCTTTATCATTGATTCGCTAGGGCAGCATTGCCTAATGGAAATTTCCTTGGCAGAAATATCCTGTGTCCACACTGTCCAGTGTGGTAGCCACCAGCTACCTGTGGCTGTGAAACACTTGAAATGTGTGACTGAGGGAACTGAATTTTTATTTTATTTATTTTATTTGATGAGTTAATTTAAGTGTAAGTAGCCAAGTGTGGCTAGTGGCTTCTGTCTTGCTGTACGTCTAAAGCTTCCCCTGTATACTATATGTCACCTGTAAATATATTAGTCTATCTTCTTTTCCAGTTCTTACACCTATAATTGCTGACTTTAGTCTATCAGGAAAATGTTTCATATGTAGTGAAAATAACAAGCATCCTTGCATTGTTTCTGACATTAGTGCAAATGCTTTCAGGGTTTCCACATTAAGATCTTGGCCTTAGGATTAAATTATGTATTTTTAAATCATGCTAAGGAATAATTAATTCTTCTATATTTTCTCAAGGGTTTTTCTTAAAAATGGGTGAATTGTGTCTGAGGCGTTTTCAGCATCAGTGGAGGTAATCATGTAATCATGTGGGGCTTTTTTCCTCCTTAGAACTCTTAATTTGGTGTGATAGTAATAGCTCTCCTAATGCTGAATCATTGTTCTATTTCTAGTATAGACCCTGCTTCTTCATGGTAGGTTAATATTGGGTAATGTTTTATTTTCTCAATATTGACTAACATCTTATTTCAGATTTTGCATTGGTTTTCAGAACATGTTGATCTGAAATTTTCTTTTTGTGCATATGCTAACTTTATCAGGTTTGGGTATTAATATTATACCAGTTCATTAAGAGAACGTGGAAGTTTTCTCTCATTTCCTATCAACTGAAACAAGTTACATAGTATTGGGACTGTTTGTACCCCAACAGTCTTGTGGAATAGCCCTAGTGAAACCATCTGAGGTGTTTTGTTTTGCTTTGTTTTGTTTTGTTGGTTATGGCATTTTCTTGATTACTTTTCATCTTCTGTAGAAGTTTAGGATTGCATCTTCAAAATGCGTGTTTTTGAAGATTTCCCAGACTTCCTGTGGGTCAAACAGTGTTTGGAAGAAAATATGTTTTTCAGAAACTGTTTGTTTTGCTGTGAGAGGCCCCCACAGAATATTTGGTTGATCACATTGCTCTTCTCTGCCTCCTCCTTACACTCTAATCTGAAACTAGAAGATGTAGGTTGAAGTGATGACTGTCCTTTGGCCTTTGTTGCTTGTCTAGTTAATAGGTTAGCCATAGGTCAGAGTCTGGCTCTGGTGGAGAAAACTGACTTTTTTCAGAGTATATGCTTCACGGTGAGGATTGTCCAGTTTTTAAAGTACTGTCACCAGCTAATTACTAAGGGAAATTAGGAAAGTGAGAACACCTGAGTTATGAACTATTCCAATTTAAAATGTATTCAATTGATTATCCAGTGTTTACAGTTGGATTTCTAGCTTATAAAGATATCCAAGCCAAACAATTTATAGTCTCGAAGGCACTTAGCTATCAGTAATAAGTAAATACTTACAATCCATTTCCTTTCTAGACAAGCAAGGTTATGTTTCTCTTCTTCATCTGTGTACCTACAAATTACAGCAGATCTTAGTCTGAGTAAAACTGTTGCATGAGATTTCCTCCTCAGTCGCTGCCAAACACTGCACCTCCCTGTGGCTCTCCAGGCTCCTTCGGGTCACCACTCTCCCCAGCCAGCATGCCCTAATCTGTAGGCCAGTGGGGCGATGCAGCACCTTACATAGATACGGAGAGAGGGACAGTGATCTAGAAACATACACTGTTTCTCCAGCACTGTTTGTGCAGTGAGTCTACCAGATGGTGTCTGCTGGTCAGAGTCCAACTAGGAGGCAGAAACTACCCCAGTTCCTTGCACAGGGTGAATTTAATATGGAGAATCACTCCATCATGACAAGGTTATTAACGTGGCAACTCTGAGTATAAAAGACAACATGAAGGTTTAGCAAAGGCAGCAACCCTAGGAAGCAGCTGGTAACCCTAGGCCTAGGGAGCAAAGAAAGAGGCTGGAATGACTGATGCACTAACAGCCGAGAAGCACCACGGAGCTGACACAGAGGGTGAGGGCTGCTGTGACTGATCCTGGACAAGGGGACCCAGGACCTGGGGCTAAACGTCAGATGAGGAGAGAGATGAGGAGGAGAGTGGGAAGCAGCTGCTGCCCCTGCCAGGGCTGGGGAAACTGTAAGGAGGATGCTCCCCCCGCAGGAGGGAGGTGCTGCTCCAGGCTCAGAGGTACGTTCCCAGCGCCCACCTGCCTCCCCTTGCCCTTTCCCCCAGGTCCCGAGGGGGAGGGCCGCCCTGAGCCTTCTTGTATTGTATCCCGTCCTTTTCCCATAGTTGAGCTGTTGGGTTCTGCACTCACAGGAGGCTTCCCAGGGCCAATTCACCGGGGTGAAAGGACAGCGAAGAACAATCCTTCTTTCCACTCTTGCCGGCGGTGGTCTGCATGGAGAGCTCCGTGGGTCCTGGATCCCTGCGTCGCTGGGGCCTCATCTCCTTCCGAGGCTCCGCAGGTGCAGGGGAGCCAGGCCTCCAGCATGTTTGGTCCTGGAAGCCCGGGAGTTTGGGAGTTCTGAGGGAGGTTGGTTGTCTCCAGTCTCAGCCACCAGGGGAGGCCAGCAGGTCGCAGCCCTCTGATCGGTCACCGCAGTTCAAGTCCTCCTCTTGGCCTGCGTTCAGGTGCCTTTTCCTTAACGGTGAAGGAGGGTGGGTATTGTGGCTGGGGACAGGGCTCCTCTCTGCCCTGGTCTCGCTGGTCTCTGTTCCTGGGGCTGTTCCACATGTCCCGCGCGGCACCCTCCCCACACTGCAAACCTCAGCACTGTGACTTATCATCCATCAGGTTCCAGGCAACCAAATTCCTGGATGAGGAGCCCCGAATTCCCTTCCAGATATTTGCAAGTCCAGGGATAAAGGTGTTTTACCCTCAGCAACTGCAATGTGGTCAACCACCTCCTGTGTGATGGGACTTCTTGAGCCCTTGTTGAGTTATGGGCAAAGTCAAGCCCAGTCGAGATGCAGCCCCCACCTACACCCCTGAGAACTGCAAGTACCCCCAGTTTAACCCCACTTTGGGAAAACTCCTGGGAGCTCCTGTAGAGTAAAATTAACAGAAAATATTATAGTAGGTTCAGGTGTACAACATAAGATTCAACAGTTCTGTACATTACTCAGTGCTGACCACAATTCTGTCATCATCTTCTTGCTGGGGGAGGGTCTTGCTTTGGTGTTGATGGTGGCTGACTAATCAGGGTGGTAGTTGCTCAAGGCTGGGGTGGCTCTGGCCATTTCCTAAGATAAGACCACAGTGAAGTTTGCCCCATCTTCCTCTCACAAATGCTTTCTCTGTAGCATGTGATGCTGTTTGATAGCATTTTACCCACAATAGAACTTCTTTCACAATCGGAGTCAATCCTTGCAAACCCTGCCATGGCTTTATCAACTAAGTCACTGTAATATTCTCAATCCCTCATTCTCATGTCAACAGTTTTCACAGCATCTTCTTCAGGAGTAGGTTCCTGCTTACTTTCTTTGACTCATCCTTCAGAAGCAAGTCCTTGTCTGTCACAGTTTGGTCATGAGATTGCAGGAACACAGTCACATGCCAAGGCTCCACTTCTAATTCTTCTCTTCTTGCCATTTCCACCACCACTGAAGTCTTGAAGCAGTCGAGGTCATCCATTTGTTGGAAGTAATTTCTCCCAAACTTCTGTGAATGTTAGTATTTTGACCTCTTCCCATGAAACTCAAATGTTCTGAATGGCTCCTAGAATGGTGAATCTTTTCCAGAAAGTTTTCAATTTGCTTTGTCCAGAGCCATCAGAGGAATCACTATGTATGGCAAGTCTAGCTTTACAAAATGTATTTCCAAAATAATAAGACTTGAATTCAAGTGTTTTCCTTCATCCATGGGCTGCAGAATGGATGTTGTGTCAACAGGCCTGAAAACAAGCTTGATCTTATACGTCTCCATCAGAGCTCTTGGGTGACAAGGGGCATTGTCAGTAAGCAGTCATATTTTGAAAGGAATTTTTTCTTTTTTTCTTTTTTTAAAGATTTTATTTATTTATTTGACAGACAGAGATCACAAGTAGGCAGAGAGGCAGGCAGAGAGAGAGAGGGTGAAGCAGGCTCCATGCTGAGCAGAGAGCCCAATGTGGGGCTCGATCCCAGGACCCTGAGATCATGACCTGAGCTGAAGGCAGAGGCTTTAACCCACTGAGCCAACCAGGTGCCCCAAAGGAATTTTTTTCTAAACAGTAAGTCTCACAGTGGGCTTTAATATTCAATAAAGCTTGTTGTAAAAAGATGCAGGCTTTGTACCACTTATAAGACCCAGGCATAGTAGATTTAGCCTAATTTTAACAGGCTCCAGAATTTTCAGAATTGTAAATAAGCATTGACTTCAACTTAAAGTCACTGACTGCAGTAGCTCCCAACAAGAGAGTCAGCCTGTGCTTTGAAGCATTAAGCTTAGGCATTGACTTCTCCTCTCTAGGTAGGAAAGTCCTAAATGGCATCTTCTTCCAATAGAAGGCTGTTTTGTCTACTTTGAAAGTCTGCTGTTTAGGGTAGCCACCATCATTACTTCTCTCAGCTCGATCTTCTTGAGAATTTACTAGATCTTCCCCATCAGCACCTGCTGCCTCACCTTGCTCCTGTATGTTATGGAGATGGCCTCTTTCCTTAACCTACCAAACCAACCGCTGCTAGTTTCAGTCTTTTCTTCTGTACCTTCCTCATCTTTCTCAGCCTTCACAGTGTTGAAGAGAGTTGGCATCTTGCTCTTGGTGAGGTGTTGGCTAAAGGGAATATTGTGCCTGCTTTGATCTTGTCTCCAGACCACTGAGACTTTCTCTGTATCAGCAATGGGGCCATTTCACTTTCTTATCATCCATGTGTTTGCTGGAGTAGCACTTTTCATTTCCTTCAAGAACTTTCCCTTCTTGTCTACAACTTGGCCAACATTTGGGCACAGGAGTCCAGTCTTTCCGCCTGTCTTGGTTTTAAACATGCCTTCCTCATTAAACTACACCATTTCTAGCTTTTGATGTAAAATGAGGCATGTGTAACTCTCAGAACACTTGAACAATTTGAGGCCAGTATATGGTTATTAATTGGCCTAACTTCAATATGGTTGTGTCTCGGGGGATAGGAAGCTGGAGGATAAAAAAAGAGATGGGGGAAAGGTCAGTCGATGGAGCAATCAGAACACACACATTTATTAAGTTCACCATCTTACATGGGTGCAGTTCCTGGCACTCCAAAACAATTACACCAGTAACATCACAGATTACAGATCACCATAATAAATATAATAATAATGAAGATGTTTAAAGTATTGTGGGAATTGCCAATATGTGACCCAGAGACACAGGTGAACAAATGCTGTTGGAGAAATGGCGCCAACAGACTTGCTGTACAGAGGGTTGCCACAAACCTGTAATTTATAAGAAATGCGGTATCTGTGAAATGCCACAGAGTGAAGCTCAATAAAACAAGGTGTGCCTGCCAGTAGGACAGCTCCATAATGTTGTGATCTAATCAGATACCTGCTGAATGTTAAGCATATGCAGCTGTTTTTAGTTACCCCTCTTTTTTATATCATAAACATATATTTGTTTTGACTAGAGAGGATCTTGAAATTCAAAGATGGTTTAGCTGTGAAAGAAATCCTAAGCTCATTTTTATTCTCAATCTGGCCAGCAAAAATGACATCAGGGAAAAAAAAAAAAACCATAACCATAAGGCTTAAGAATCTATAGGCAAGACATAATTTCAGCAACAGCTTTCAAATACAATAGAAAGAAGGAGTAATGAGCTTTACCTTTGTTTTTAATAAGAAGCTTTTAGTAAAAATCATTGAGAGTATCTGAAAACCTAGAGAGTTAGTAAGAAACTTTCATGATAAAACAGAGCTTTTGCTTTCTGGGCAGAAAATAACTTATCTATTTTATTTTAGTTTACTTTTATTTAAATTCAATTAGCCGGGCTCCTGATGGGTTAAGGCCTCTGCTGGCTCTGGTCATGATCCCAGTGTCCTGGGATGGAACCCCACATCGGGCTCTCTGCTCGGCGGGGAGCCTGCTTCCTCCTCTCTCTCTCTCTCTCTACCTGCCTCTTTGCCTACTTGTGATCTCTGTCAAATAAATAAATAAAATCTTTAAAAAAAAATAAATTCAATTTGCCAACATATAGTAATACATCATTAGTTTTTGGTGTAATGTTCAATGATGCATTAGTTGCTTATAACACCCAGTGCTCATCACATCACATGCCCTCTTTAATGGCCATTACCCAGTTATCCCATCCCTCAACTCACCTCACCTTTTGCAACCCTCAGTTTGTTTCCCAGAGTCAAGAGTCTGTCATGGTTTTTCTCCCTCCCTGATTTCTTCCCATTATAGTTTTCCCTCCCTTCCTCTATGATCCTCTGTGCTAATTCTTATTTTCCACATATGAGTAAAACCATATGATAATTGTTTTTCTCTGATTGACTTAGTTCACTTAGCATAGTAACCTCTAGTTCCATCCATGTCGATGCAAATGATAGGGATTCATCCTCTCTGATGGCTGACTAATACTCCATTGTATAAATGGACCACATCTTCTTTATCCATTCATCTGTTGAAGGGCACTTTAGCTCCTTTCACAGTCTGGCTATTGAAAATATAAAGGACTTACTATAGGCAGATAGTAGATACACTAGCAGATATCAATCCCCTGTTATAAATCTATAGTAATAAAGCAGTATACATTGTTCCAAGGATAGGTAAACTGATCAATCCAACAAGACACTGAATCCAGACTATGAATTTATAATAATCTGATTTTTGACTGGGGCAACATCTCAGTGCAGTAGGTAAAAAATGGTCTTATGTGAATTATGTTGGGTCTGTGAAATATCCATATAGAAAAATGCACCCGACCTCTTAACCTACATCATACAATCAGTTAGAGATGGATTTTTTACTAAGCAAAGTAATAAAGATTTAGAAGAAAATGTAAGAGAATGTCTTTATGACTACAGAGTAGACAAAGATACTTTTTAACAAGTCAGGATGCCAAACAAGCTAAGCATTAAAAAAGAGTTATAGGGACACATGGGTGGCTCAGTCAGTTAAGCATCTGCCTTCAGCTCAGGTCATGATCCCAGGGTCTTGGAATTGAGTCCCGCATAAAGGAGCCTGCTTCTCTTTCTGCGTGCTACTCCCTCTGCCTGTCCTCTTTATCTACCAAATAAATATATAAATAAATCTTTACAATTTTTTAAAAAGAATTATAATTTGGACAATATTAAGATTAAGAATTTCTATTTGTCAGCATTCATCATTAAGAAACAGAGTAGAGAGGGTGCCTGGGTTCCTCAGTTGTTAGGCTTCTGCCTTCAGCTCATGTCGTGGCCCCAGGATTCTGGGACTGAGTCCCACATCAAGCTCCCTGCTCTTCAGGAAGCCCGCTTCTCTCTCTCCCACTCCCCCTGCTTGTGTTCCCTCTCTCCCTGTGTCTCTCTCTGTCAAATAAATAAATGAAATCTTAAAAAAAAAAAAAGAAACTGAGTAGAGAAACCACAGAGTAGAAGATATGCGCAATACACATTACTGACAAAAGACTCAAGTCTAGAATATATGCAGACACTTACACATCAGTAAAGAAAAATAACCCAAAAAAGGTGGCAAAGACTTGAACAACCACTTCCACTAAATGATATTCCCCTTTTCCCCCCTTTTTTGTATCATTGACGCACAAAGTTATATTAGTTTCAGGTGTGCAATCTAGTGATTTGACAAGTTTATACCTTATACTATGTTCACCATAATGTAGCTACCATCTGTTCCAGTACATGGTCATTAGAATATCATCGACTATATTCCTTGTGCTCTGCTTTATATTCCCGTGACTTACTCCTTCCATAACTAGAGTCCTGTATCTCCCTCTCTCCTTCTCCCATTTTGCCCACCCCGAGCCTCTCCCCTCTAGCAACCAGAAGTTTGTTCTATATATAGTTCTGATTCTGCTTTTTGTTTAATCATTTTTTAAGATTCCATTTATGAATTGAATCATACATTTGTGTTTCTCAGTCTAATTTATTTCACTTAGCATAATACACTTTAGGTCCATCCATGTTGTCTAAAGTGAAAAATTACGTACCAATAAACAGGACAACTAGAAAAAATGGATCGATCTCTGGAAAACATGCAATCTTCCAAAACTGAACCAGGAAGAGATAGAAACTGAATAGACCTACTACAAGTAAGGAAGTGAGCACAGATGTACCATATTCAATTTCATCCCTCATCACAGTGTTCTCTTAGACTCCTACATTTCTGTGGAATCAGTTGACACTTCTCCTCTCACTGCTCTTTCTATTGGGGCATATGCCTCTGTCTTCCCATTTTGCTTAACTTTCAGTGTTTGTTTTTATGGATTAGATGAAATGGCTACTTCTCCTGGAGTTGAAGTAGTGGTCTTGTGTATGGTGACCCCCGTGCAGACGGTGTGTGCTTGCTGGCTGTTGCTGGCTGGCTGGAACTGTGGCCCCATGTGCTTAGTTACTCTTTTGTATGTTTGTTCTATGATTTTAAGATTCTACTTATTTATTTGGGGGGGAGGTGCATATGTGAGACTGGGGGAGGGTAGAAGGAGAGAGAGAAGCAGATTTCTTGTTGAGCAGGGAGCCAGGACTCTGGTTTGGATCCCAGAATCCTGAGATCATGACATGAGCTGATGGCAGATTCTTAATTCACTGAGCCACCCTGGTGCTCCGATTTACTCTTTTAAACCCTGGCTTTTTACAGAGACAGTAAACAGAAAAAATAAAAGGAAAAAGCAATAGGAAAAGAAAATAAATAAATAAAAGCAGAAAAAAAAGAGAAGAAAAACGAAGATTAAAAAAAGAACAAGAGGGGAGCCTGGGTGGCTCAGTGGGTTGGGCCTCTGCCTTCGGCCTGGGTCATGATCTCGGGGTCCTGGGATCAAGCCCCGCATTGGGCTCTCTGCTCGGTGGAGAGCCTGCTTCTCCCCTCTCTCTGCCTGCCCCTATGCCTACTTGTGATCTCTCTCTCTCTCTCTCGTCAAATAAATAAATAAAATCTTTAAAAAATATATTAAAAAAAAGAAGAACAAGAAATAACAAAACCAAAAAGAAAAAGACAAATTTTAAAGAGTAAAAATAAAATAAAACTGTAAAAATTAGAACAAAAACCAAACCCCCAAACCAAGGCCTGTTTTCTGAGGCACAGCACCACCGGGCAGCTGGTGGGGGCCTGTGGACCCTGGTAGTGGGGGGGGTCACAAGCTCCCTATGGTGAATGGACCTCCCCCTGTGGCATCTAGACCCCGCTCTGGTCTGGGCTAATAAGTTGGAGTGTAAGAGATTGTTCTTGCTCCTGGGCCCTTTTAAGCCCTGGCTTTGTATCCCAGTATCCCAGTTCAGGCTGGGGCTGATCTGGGCTTGTGGACCCTGGGCTTACTGAGGTGGCAAGCTCACTGGGATTACTGGACCCACCCGTTATGCTGTCTGGACCCCGCTGAGCTCCAGACTTCCAAGGTGGGGTGGGAATACAAACCCTGTAGTTCTCTGGTCCTTGACATGGAGAGCTTTCCTATAGCTCCTTTGTCTCTTGGCAGAATTCTGGTGTTGACAATTTTATAGGCTACTTGCTCTTTTAAACCATAGGATTTGTTTTCTTGTGCCCAAAGACAAAGGGATCTGTTCCTGGGTCCTGGGTCCTGTCTCACCCCAGTGCCATTCACAGAGTTGAGAGTGAGGGTTCCCTTGGCTACATTCTCTGTCTCTGGTCCTTCAGATGCTGCCCAGTCAGCCCTAAGCTCTGCTTCAGGAGGAATTGTTCCATTAGTAAGTGTCAGTGGTAGGTTCCTTCCTCGCCGTCTTGAACCAGAACTCTCCATGGGCATTACATTTTTGTGGACACAGGACAATCACAGGATGCCTTTCTTCATGGTAGACATTCTCTAGGTCTCCTGGAAAATAGAAATACTTATGCAGTCAGGCTTGAAATTATTGCATCTAATTTTGCTCAGACAACCATTCCTGCCTAATGGAGGTTATCTCTCCTTTGTTCTCTCCAGGACCAAATTGTCTCTAAGACAAGCTGTCTCTAAGCCTTTGGAAACTTTGAACCCTGGCCTCTGGGCAGTGGCTTTATGGGATGCAGGTCCCTCTTGCTTCCAGTCCTTATGCTGGCTCTCGCTCACACGACACTCACATTGAAGCTTCTGAACTCTGGATGTTCCTGTAACACTTGCTGAGTGTCCTACAATGAAATGCAATCCGGACACTATCCACATGGAGATTGCTTCACATCCCCCAGGGGAAGGACGCAGCCCCACCGATTGCCCTCTCCTCTTCTCCTCAACTTCAAATGCCAGCCAGTTGCAAGTCCAGCTTATTACCTGGGCTTCTGACCTACCCAGCTAGACCCTGGAGGTTCCATGACACCCTCCTCAGGTTTGACTCATTCTTAAGTGGCTCACAGGACCTAGGAAACCTTGTGTACAAGAATGTAACTTCCTTGTCCTCACAGAGTCGGCCACTCTCCCTACACCACCACATGTTCACCAGCGCAGATGCTCTCTGACCCCGCTCCCTTCCCGGTTCTCATGGAGGCTTCCTTACTTACCATGATTGGTTAACTCTTTGGGCATTGGTGATTTAATTTAATCTTATGCCCTTTTCCCCTCCCCAGATTTCAGTAGGTAGACATGGGGAAGCCTGAAAATCTCAACCCTTTAATCCCTTGGATGGTTGCTTTGGCAACCAGCCCCCATCCCTAGGATCATTCTAAAAATCACTTCAGTAACCATAAGCTCAGGTATGCTTGAAAGTCACTTGTTAGAACTAATAAGACACCTTCATCCCTCTCATACTTAGAAAACTTCACTGGTCCTAGGAGCACTGTGCCAGGAAATACCAAATATATATTTCTTACTATAAATCACAATCTCATCTTTTCAAATCTATGATCCATCTTGAGTTAATTTTTGTATACCTTATGAGATATAGGTCCAGTCTTAGTTTTTTTGTACATAAAAAAGAGAGTAATAGTAAGTAGCTGTTTGTAGAATGGTTGTAAGAGTCAGGTGAGTTCAGGGGAGCCTGGGTACTTCAGTTGGTTAAGCATCCATCTTGAGCTCTGGGTGGTGAGTTCAAGTCCTACATGGGGTGCAGGCTGGACTTCAAGTAAAAAAAAAAAAAAGAATCATGTGAATTCAATAAATGCAGCATGCTTGCAATAGCACCTGATGCATTGTAGACAAAATTAAACTGTGGTTGTTGTTACTACATGATTGTTAAGATAATGGAAATTGTGGGACCACCTGGGTGGTTTAGTCCATTGGGCATCGGCCTTCAGCTCAGGTCATGCCTGAAGCAGAAAAACACTTCTATTATTCAGAAAGCATTCAGCCTTAATGTGATGCGCATCACAGCCAAACTACTAAAGAGACTGCAAGAAAAGGAAAAGAAAAAAGTTCATTTTTTTTTATATAGCCAAGCAGATACAACACATTACATACCTGTTCTCATGTAACTTGTCCTTAAATCAGAAGTCTTGACAGCACCATTTGTCACACACAGTGCATCCTACATTCATCTGGTTTGGGTGACACTATGTAAATGAATCGACAATCCGAAGAGATAAGAAGTTTCTCGATCTTGATGATGGGATATAGATTTGCCATTAGGAATCAGATCCTTCTGAAAGTGGGATTCCTAATCTCCCATAGAAACTGGGACTCTCCTTTCAGAATTATATAGCAAAAAGTGGCTCACGCCTCCTTGAAAAAAATACACTTGGGATGCAAAATGGGTACAAACCTTATTTAGTTATTTTTTTAAAAAATAATTAGTTACATCTCAAAGGGGCTGAGAAAAAATTTACAAGTTGTTTATTTATTTGTTTGTTTGTTTTTAAAGAAAACACTCCAAGGAAAGGGAGCGTGAGACATCTCTCTTTTGCACCAGGGAACTCTACTGATTTTATCTTTTGCCTTTAGAAGTCTCATTGGACAACTCAGGCCTATCCTATGTGCATGCAGGTCCTCATTCAAAAGTGGGGATGAAAACAGTACTCACCTCAAAGGGATTTTTTTCATGCCTTATACAAGTACTTTTAGCAGGTTGCCAGTACAGCTGTAGGTAATGCTAAAGAAGAAAATATTCAGTGGTGCTTGTTCAAGGCAGTAAGGCAGACTTTATTCAGGACCACTGTGGAGAGCAGAGGGAAATGCTGGAATGGGATTTTACAGTGATGGAGGGAGACACTGGGCTCAATTCAGAACACAGCAGGGGCAAGTGGAAACTTAGAGCCAAGTGGCACAAGGGGGCTCAGAGCAGAATTAAAAATTACTACCAGAAAACATCACAGGTTAGGATTTCTGTCTTTATTTGACCCATCAGGATTCTTACTGAGGACAGGCCACGGTACTTGGATATCACCTGGGGGGTGACAGGGGACCAGGAACCTGAACAGATTGGAGGTGGGGATTTGGGTCTGGCTGACTTGGCAGGGTTCTTGCTTAAACTAGATCTTGCAAGAGAGCGCACATAGGAGTCTAGGAGAAGTTTGAGGAGGCTGATTAATTTTTGTTCAAGTAAAGAATTTTTGACAGTAATAAGGATACCTCCCCCAGAACATGAGGGGAAATCTTGCCTTTTCAGACTCACACATTGCTGCTATGATTTCATGAAAAATAATTCTAATCTCACCTTTAAGCTCAACCCTTTGCTCATTTTTATTTTTATTCCTTTGCATCAGGGATGGGAAAGTTCATTCTTGGGGTAGAAAGTTAGTCTAGATAATAGAAGTTGGGGTTAATGAAGTTTTGTAGGGCAAAGCTTCTGATCTATGACAACAAAAAGAGGAGTCCTTCCAGTTTTCCAGTTCCATTTGCCTTTAATAGACAAGGAATAAAACAATCCCTTGCAGGGCCCCTGGGTGTCTGAGTCTGTTAGGCTTCTGCCTTCTGCTGGGGTCATGATCCCTGTCTGGGCTCCCTGCTCAGCGGGGAGCCTGCTTCTCCCTCTGCCTCTCTCTGCCCCTACCTAGGCTTGTGCTCCCTCTCTCTCAAATCAAAGATAAAATCTTTTAAAAACAAAAAAAAAAACAGAGAGAAAAACCAACTGCTTGCAGGAAAGATCTCTAAGCCCTGAAGTCAGCAGAATACGCCACCCCAAAATATGCCGCCTGGGTATATTAAGTCTGCTGAGCTGTGGGCACTTGGAAAATAGGAAAACAAGGAGAGGTGTCCTCAAACCTCCCTCCCCAATCGGCTTAAAGACAGATTCTTCTAAAGGAGCTCAATTGTCATAAATTATCTCCCTGGGAGTTTCATCAACCAGGGAAGACTGGCTCTTGTCACAGGAGAGGAGAGAGGAAATGGACACCATACCCAGGCAAACTTGATCAAAAACTATCATACCTCCCAATTATGCTTCTAAGGTCCATTTGTCTTTCTTAAAAATCATCTACCTTCTCCTAAAAGGCCCATACCCCCAGTACCCTTGCTCCAGTACAATGGTGTTTATTTAGCCCAAGTTCCAAGCCACCTCGGAGAGTGGCTCAGTTTTCTCTGGGAGTCTTCTATGTGTACATGAGGAATAAGGGATAATAAATGCTTGTCTGATTTTCCCTTGTCCGTCTGTCTTGAATCAGAGCGTTCCCAGCCTGGAACTCAGAGGGTAGGAGGAAAACCATTTCCCACCAAAACCCCACATGCCCAGGAGGATCGTGGTGGTTCTTGTCTTCTCCGGATCCACGCTTGTGATGTGCTCAGAAAACAGAATCTCCAGCCATCCCCTTTGCTATATCCCCGCACATAAAGAAAACCTCGAGAAAGAAAGGAAAGTGACTTCCATGTGTCTGGGAGCAGGTCCCCATTCAGAGTCACAGCCTTGGGACTTAGGGAAAGTGAGGAGGATCAGAAAAACGGGAAAGCCTGGATCCGGAAGCCTCGCTAATTGTTCATTTCCCCACCGCACATCCATCCTAGGAATATAATTAAACCTAATTAAGACTGACAACACTTCTGAGCCAAACACTTGCTGTAATTGTGGAGGGACAGGGAAAGCTGTACTTCAGGGACTGAGATATCCTGCCGAGGGTTTTCTCCTCCCTGACAGGCTGACAACTTTGCCAAGTGAAGTCTTGCTTTCAGTGCCTGTTAGCCAAGAGCTCATCACATCCAGAGGGTACAAATATGGCTTGGGGTGTGGGGTTCACCTGCCAGAAGGAGCGACAAAGGGCTGGGCTGCACGGCTGGGAGCAGGTGAGCACACCTGACCTATCCTAGTCTCACTCCCTGTGCCAGAGGAACTTTCCCTCAGATGCAGGAACTTGCTTCTCTCTTTGACTAAGGAAGGCAGTTCGAGAGAGGTTCTGTGAGCCTGAGCCTCTGGTCTCCTGATCTTGCAAAGCTATGTCCCCCGGGGCAGAGAGATGATGGGGACTAGTGCCCCAAATGTGCCTCCAGACATGGGGGAGCACTGTGTCCTGAGTTCAGGATGTGGTCCCATGGGAGAGCTCTGGGGTGGCCTCTCAGAGAAAGGACCCACGTTCTTTAACCGGAAATCGAGAAGGGTCAGAGTGTGTCCGGTTCCCAGGAGCAGCTCTGCCTCTTCATTCTCCGCGGCCCCTGCATTATGCCTGTGTCAGCATCACTCACAGTGACCAAATCTGTAGCCCTCATCTGGTGCATTCCTGTGTTTTGCAAACGAGCCAGCTTTGTCTTCCCCAGCGTGTTCCAAATCCCCCAAGTGCATGTGTGTAATTGGAAGGTTTCTCCTGCATCTGTCCTTAAGCCTCCGGCTCCGAATATTAACACCATCCATGTAAGCCAACTTCCCCCACCACATGCCAGCTGGATGGGGCACTGTTAGTAGCCATGAGGACTAAAGTGACAGGGGCTGTTGGCAAATCCCTACTTTTGCATCGCCAGCTTGTGAGTAGCCAGAGGCCTCCCACTTTCCCTTTACCTTCGTCTTCCCTAGCAGGAAGCACTCTTCTCATTTCTTTGTGGAGAAAACAGGCTGAGAGGGACGCACAGAGTTGGCCCAGCTGGTAGGGGTTCTATCCAGAATGGGCGTTAAGTATGGGCGGAGTGTAAATCGTGTCTTTTAAATAGTTTACTTGACCATTTGCAAAAAGTAATCTGGGAGAGTATCATCCCTCCCCCCTCTTGACACTGTTCCTATTATTCAGTCAGAAAGAAAGGCATTAGTCTTTCCATTTGTTGGGGGAGGAAGAGGAGGCTGATGGCCATAACCTATGTTCCTCAAGTCCTGAGGCCACCCGGTACCAAACCGGACCAGGAGCCTGAGCTCTTACGGTTCATGCGGACAGACACCTGCAGGCAAGGACGCATCTAAGGCCAGGCCTTAAATGGGGGAGGACACGGTGCGGGGAGAAGGTTGTGGGAAGCTTTGCAAGTTTATGGAACCTATGCAAATTGGAGGTTAGAAATCCTGGTTTCTTTGGTTGGGGGGAAATAGTCAGTTGTTCTCTAGAATTGTCTACCTATGAAGTGAGGTTCAAGGCTTAGTAGTGAAAAGGAATTCTTACTCAGGCCCGGAAGCATGACAGTCGGGTTGGACTGATAAGGATCAAATCACTTGTAGTGTCAGCCAGGTTCAGAGAATTGATACCGGTCACACGGACCCACTCGCCTGAATCATTTCTCCGCAGGTTCGTCAGCAGCTGGGAAATGGCATAGTGAACCTGTGTTTCAGTGAACACTCTTTTCTTCCCAAGGATGCACTAACTCCCTTCACTGTATGTCCCCAAATTTGGGGATCCCTCATTCATAAACTGCCCTTGTCTCCCGGCAGCTCCCAGCTCCTCATGATTAGCTTTGCTAACCCTTTGGGAGATGTCAAACATCCTGAACTAATCCAGGCTTTGCCTAGTGTCCCCTTCGATTCCTCAGTGGGACTCAGACCTCCTATAAACACCCTCGCTGGCAGCAATCCAAGGTCCCCCAGGCTGCCCAGGATGCTGCAAGTCATAGATCTGAGTTTGGGCAGCCCACAGGCTTGTTTCTGGAAGTCTCTGGCTGAGGAGCATTTAAAAGTTGGGATGTATGCAGCTTCACTTGATCTTGAAAACTAGGAAAACTCACTGGAAATTTTAACAATGAACATACAGAGAATGTTTGGGGTTTTGAAAGACAGCTCTGGAAATATTAAGGTGTATGTGTCAGAGATATAAAGATTGGAATCGGTAGGGGCGCTCAAGTGGCTCAGTAGGTGAGTGCACAACTCTAGATTTTGGCTCAGATCGTGATCTCGGGGTCCTGAGATTCAGCCCCGCATCGGGCTCCATGCTGAGTGTGGAGCCTACTATGATTCTCTCTCACTCCCTCTGCCCTTCCCCTCCCCCACCTCAAAGAAAACCCAAAGAAAAACAACAACTGGAATCAGGAGACAAGCGAGGAAATTGTGATACTAATCAAACTGAGGTACGTGTTGCATGCTGAACAAAAGAAGGGGCACGGTGACAGACGAGACAGGCTCAGTGCTGTGAACGACGTGGAAGCAAGAGGGGTTATTAAGTCTCTGTTGTGGGGTAGAGGGGGTGGGGAGGTTAAGAAGACCCAGACTTTTGTGGAGTTGCCTGATGGTAACATCACAGGAGGAAGTAGAAAACACGG
This sequence comes from Lontra canadensis, assembly GCF_010015895.1. NCBI lineage: Eukaryota > Metazoa > Chordata > Mammalia > Carnivora > Mustelidae > Lontra > Lontra canadensis. The sequence continues at coordinate 23,985,862 of NW_022631015.1, read as the reverse complement.
GGTGACATCAGGTTGGGGGACGTTTTGGTTCATTTCCGCCCATGCTGAGATTAAACGTTTGTGAAATACATAAGGATTTGAACAAGCTGGTTGTCTTGCTTGGATGGAGCACAGAAAAAATTCTTAGTTGCAAATTTAGATTGTTGTTTGCTCATCCCCCAAACTGTATTTCAGGCTCATAGAATCACCCACAGTGAGTGCCCAGAAGGACAGAAATAGAGATCTTTGGACAACACCTTCTCCTTTGCATATATCCCGACTCATGGCTCAGTGTCCCTGACACACCAGGGAAGCCCTCTGATGTGCATTATTCTTTGCAGACACATACCATCTTCACTGTTGCTTTCTTCAAGAGGTGTTTGATAGATCCAAAGAGTTTCTGCCCGTGAAGTAAAAATGTTTCCAATGATTATTAAAGGAACAATATTCCTCTTTGTAATTGGACCTGGCATTGTGGGGAATGTCTTTGTTGGGACATGTACATATTCTTTTGGGACACTAAAAAGAAATTTACACATCTAATTCTCATCCACTTGGCTTTTTACAAATATCATAATCCTTTTTTCCAAGGTAACGCTAAAACAATAGACACTTTTGGTTTGAGAAACTTCCCGGATGATGTAGGCTGTAAATTTTTTGTGTACCTGGAGCGGGTGGCCCAGGGTCTCTCGATCAGCACCACCAGCTTCCTGACTGTGGTCCAGGCCATCACCATCAGCCCCAGAGCCTCTGCGCGTGCCACCTTCAAGCCAGCATCCACATGGTGCATCCTTCCCTTCTTCCTCTTCTTGTGGATACTCAATTCCTTGGTCAGCAGCATGAACTTACTCTATTACATCAAAAACATCAACAGCCTGAAGAGATCACAGGTTGGTCACAGTGGCAGCTACTGTTACTTCCTACCAGCAAGCCAGAAGGTGAAGTGGATTTTTCTCATTCTCATGGCCCTGCGAGACATCCTCTTTCTGAGTCGGATGGGCTGGGCCAGTGTCTACATGGTATGTGTTCTCCGTAGGCACCACCAGCATGCCCGCCACCTGCAGAAATCCAAGGTTCTCTACCACAAACCCCCTGAGATAAGCGCTGCTCACAGTGTTCTCCTGCTGATGCTTTGTTTTCTTTTCTTTTATTGGACAGATTGTATTATTTCTTTATATTTAAACTCTTTCTTTAATAATAACTTCCTAATATTATTCATTCTAGAAATTTTAACCCTTGGTTATGCAACTGTTAGCCCGTTTGTGCTGATTCACAGAGATGGACATCTGGCTAAATGCTGGCACTTTCATTAAGACTTGAGAAAATGGCTATTTCCTTGATCCCTCAGATAGCAAGTTTCAAATAAGACATTTTATCGCTGGGAGTAAAAAATATGAAGCGTAGCTTCAAAAATTAAAGTATGATGTTATACAACAAAGCTGATGACCAGTAGCCCTGAGCTGACACAGGAAGGAGATCATAATGACCTCTGTGACTTAGCCTTCTTCTGTCCATCCTGCTCCCCTCGGGAAGGGTAAGCCAATTCCAGAGTTCCTGCTTGTAAGATGCCTCTTTCTCTACCAAACTTCCTCCGGGAAGGAGAAGAATTTGGCAAATTCCTTCAAAATGCTAATGTATTTTCTCTTTGACTTGTAAGTTTCACTTCTAGGAGGATTGCTCAAATGGAAATTGCAGTATAAAGATTATTATGCATTGCGGCGACTTTTAAAAATCATGAACTAAATTTCCAGCAAGTAGGCTCTTTTGCTGGCTATGTGGAAATATCCTAGAGGATCCAGCCATACAAAGGGATTTTATTGAGCTTCTGAAAGCATGGGTGAGTTCAACATGTATTGAGTGGAATGATGTACAAGGTGTTTGTAATTAACAAAAGACAGGAATTCAAGAGCAATGACACTCAAAAATGGAATGGATTATTTTAACTCGATCTTACCTCCTTTTCTGCAAGAGTGCAAAGGAAACTTAAAGCAGTATTACTTGGTTTCAGAGAAACAGGGTAAATGAAACAAGTAAGTACAATTTCCTTTTGCATCTTTCTGTATTTTCTGAGTCATTAAAATCTTTGAATATAGCTTTTTAAAGATGAATAGGGCACCTGGGTGGCTCACTTGGTTGAGCGACTGCCTTCGACTCAAGTCATGATCCCCGACTTCCAGGATCGAGTCCCATATCGGGCTCCAACCTCCCTGGGGAGTCTTCTTCTCTCTCTGACCTTCTCCTCTCTCATGCTCTCTCTCACTCATTCTCTCTCAAATAAATAAATAAAATCTTTAAAAAATTTTCTAAAAATAAAAAAAGATGAATAAAAAATTAACTTTGAAAATAACGTGCGGCTTGTTTTGAGACACATTTGTTAGTGCCCTGACATTGCCAGTATCCCAGCCTCATACTGGTGTCCCATCAGAGAGCTACACAGTAATTCAGTTTCTACAGTAATTAGAATAGGAAATTTGGCCTATATTTTTCTTAAATTGGAACCCAAATATGTATTTGGGTAGAATTCATCATTCCGGCCATAAGCTATGTCCTCAAACTGTTTTGGAAAAATACTGGACGCTCTTTTACTGATTTCACATCTTTTATAATGCAAAATCTTTGAATTGACATGCACATTTTCTATCTCATTTTTAAGAATGCTTGTACCATATCTGTTTGATTGACCTTGTAGGCATTTGAGTTTTTTACTTCTCTACTAAACTCCCCTTTGGTTTTGTGTCAACACAGTTTTAAATAACTTATTTAGGTTATTATATCATATTGTAATATGTATAGGAGCTTAACTTCCTGATCTAACTGTGCATGCTTAAAGCCAGACTATGCTATTTATCTCAGTCCCATAACTTGCCGATGACATCTTTTTCTGTCATAGAGAACAGGACAAAAAAAAACACTCCCTGAACTGGTCACTGGTAATTGACCCAAAAGGAAGGGATGGGAGAGCTCGGAAATGAAAATGAGAATAGCATTTTAAAGTTAATTATGAAGAAGAGATTATTGAGCAGTAAAAATAGCAAGTATCCAGATGAACACGGAGACGTGTGATTGGTGACAAAATTTGGTTCGGATCGTGGGTTAGTCGGGGTCCTCCAGAGAAACAGGACCCATAGGAAGCATCTGTATCTATACATCTGTGTCTCTCTGAAGCGATAGGAGTTGGCTCCCTCCGTTACGGTGGCAGGGACGTCCCACATTCTGCTGCGTGCAGCTGGACACCAGGAAGCCGGTGGGATAGCTCACTGTGAGTCCCAAGGCCTGAGAAGCAAGGGCTCCTTATTTAAATAGCCAAGTCTGAGGGCCCGAGAAGCAGGAGCACCCAGGTCAGAGGGCCAGAGAAGATGGACTTGCTAGCTCATGAAGAGAGAAAGAAGGCACCCTTCCTTTGCCTTTTTGTTCCATTAGGGCCCCTAATGGATGGGCGAGAGCGCGTCCCTACTCTGTCCACTGAGCACATGCTAATCTCTTGAAGAAATACCCTCATGGACAAATTCAGTTTTACCAGCTATCTGGTCATCCGTCCAGCCATCAAGTTGACACACAACATTGCCATCACAGAGAGCCTGGCATTTGGGTTCTCGAACAAGTGCTATTTTGTGCTTCCCTCAGAAAAGTTAGATGAGTTGAGGAATTGAAATTGAAAGTAAATTCTGCAGAAAGTAATTTCAAGTTGAGAAACACATGGTGAAATTGTCCCCCACGGACAGGAGTGGGAGGTAGGAAGCAGAGGCTGGGAATACGGATGAGTAGCTCTCCCTGACATGGCTGGGAGCCCCATCAGCTATGGCTCGCCTCTCATTCATAGTTTTGTTACCAGGAAAACAGAGCAGGAAGGGGAAGTCAGCATCGATTTGGCCTGTGAAATCTTATGTAAGTTTTGAAGTAATGATAACTGAAAATGTCTCAGATTTGGTGAAATACAAACTTCTAGATTCAAAAAGCTAAGAGAGTTCTAAGCAGTATGGACTCAAGAATGTTTATATTCAGATCAGTTATAATCCAATTTGTTAAAAATGAAAATGAAATATCTTGAAAACAGGCAGAGTTAAACAATATATTCCCACAATTCTTAAATGACAGTGGATTTCTCAGAGGAAACCGTGGACCTGAGACAAGATTTTATTGACCATCCAACCCTATTAAGTTCCTCCTCTGCTGGTGATCCAGGGAGACTTTGGGTCTCCAGGAAGTATTGTCACTTCAGCCAATAACCATGAATCTCTGCAAAGATTTATTCTATCCCTTTATCCACTCCACAGCCACCATAGTGAATAAGTGTAGGTCCCTCTGCGGGTGCCTGGGGTGGGGGGAAGGTCTCAGTGTATGTTCTTGGCAGTGTGCTAGGGTTTCTTCGTGAGAATCTATCTTTCTGGTCATTCAAGGGGCTCTGGGTCACGGAACTGGCTCAAGTCTGGGAATGATTAAGGATCCGTGATTATCCTTGATGTCTGAGTGATTTATATTATGTAAATCAGGTTTATATTCACAAGGCCTGGAATTTTCTCCTTTTCCAGATCAAGTAAGACTTTAGTAGACCTCTTATATACATCAGTTCTATGAACCATAACCAATGAGTCAATGCAAAGATCTCTGTGAGTCAGACTGTTTCATTAATGCCCATTAGGGGAATCATGCTGTGCTTATTTTTGGTGATTAAGTGATATCACTTGGCACCTGTCTTTCTGGGTTCAAGTTATTCTGACTGTATTTAGGCATTCTAGTTTAGTGGTAGTAACTCCTGATGTAATTTTGCATGTGTAGGAAGAACTCCCACAAAGCTCTTCTAGGATGCTGGGCTACACTCATGAGTTTGTCACAGCGATGGTGAGAGGCATGTGTTGTGGAACCCTTTGGTTTGGATGAACGGATCCAACAAAATAAATACTTTAGAATTCCAATAATCTCAAAGCTTTCATAACTTCTTCTACATATACTAAGGATTTCTTAATATTTCCACTTCATTTAGTGTAGGCCACATTTGGGTTCATCTTTCTGTCATCCTACCTCTCAAAATATTTGAGCCATTCCCAGCCACTTAAATGTAAATCCTGAATTCACAATCTTTGCTGAGTGAGTCCATCTCAATACATTTGGCCTTATCCACTTTTCCTCTCTTTTAAGCTTGATCCTACACCTTTCAGATCCATTTCCATACACATATCTCTAGCTTGACCCACAAACTATCTCTCGGCTCTTTCTGAAATACAGATGTAGTATTTCCTGAAATACCCCTTTTGATCAGGGCTATGACTTCTCAGAAGTGTCCTCATAAGGGAAATGGGAGTCATAGCATTGTGCCAGCCAGAGTAATGCTGTGGGTCAGAGGTTGGTGCAGGCAGATCCCCTAGAATAGGGCCTGGGCAAGAGGAACCACTCAGGGAACGTTTGCTGTGTTCCCCCAACCCTTGGCCTCTGTGCTTGTCACAGGCAGTGAGTGTGTAAATGAATAAAGGAAACCTCATTTAAAGCTGAGCAGGGGGAGTCAAGAGGGCACTCACCTGCACATGGCCCTTCTCGTGTCCTGCATAAGCTTCAGAAGGAAGATCCCCCCGCTCCAGAAACAACGCAGTAACCCACACTTGCACCAAGGAGAAATCACCTCAACCTCAAACTCTTGTTTTTCTCCAGTGAACTTGGATTCAAATCAACCCTCCCCAGTTGGCTCCTAAAACCTAATGAAAGCTGACCTTTCCTTTGTCTCTTCAGACTTGTCTGTGGTGCTTCCATAGTTCACTTGTCTTACATTGTCATTCCCCTGCTATTCCCAAAGAAACTCAATTTTGCTAATAAAATAACGGGCCATTTTATTTTTGAGGTTGACATCACTTCGTGTCAGAGAAGTGGGATGCAGAGAAGTGCCCCAACAACTTCGAGGCTGGTGAGCAAACATGGGCCAGGACCCACTGGGTCCATCAAGCTCACCGCTTTCTCCCAACCCTGGAGTTTGAGGGTAACTCTCCTCCTGGATCCAAGTTTTTCTTGCTTTGCATTGTTTAGGCTCTGCAGGCTTTATCTGGGATCTGTTCAAAAGGCTTGTCCTTTTTGTTTTTATAAAGGCATCACTTTTCCTGATGAGTACTCTTTGGTTTCTGTTCTTGAAGCTTCCTGAAATCACCCATCCTGTTCAAAAAACACATTGAGTTGCAGTGTTTTAGAAGAGCTATTGGAAAACAGAGCCCTCGTAATTAAAATACTATACGGACTCCAGAGGCAAGATAGGTTCCATCCACTTACCTAGTCCCTGGGCCAAGCTCTTGTGCCTTTCTGGGAAAATGGGTGAACTTTTGAATAATTTGGAATTATACTTGCCATTATAAGGAACATTCTAACTGGATAAGATCATTTAAGAAGTGCGCTTATAAGCAAAAGCTTCAAAATTCCAAAACTGGTTTCATTGAAAGCTTCATTGCAAAAACAGCTGATTCAAAATTAAAGACACAAGAAGTACCTAATACAAAAGACTGACATAACTCTCACTGCCCCTTCCACCCTCCTTTACCTGAGTACTCATTCTGCCAATCCTCTGCCTCAACTGCCTTCACAGGACCATGAACAAAAGTCTGCCAAATTAATCACCTACAGACACCCCTATATCTACTTTCAAAGGAGGGTCTTAATCCGGGCCCCTCCCAGAATTGACAAAACTGAGAGATTTTCTGGTAAACCAATACATTATTGCCTTAAACAATCAAGGAGAATCTGTAGTAGATAACAGAGCCTGCAGAGGGGATCCTGGAAAAACTCACAAAAGCCAGAAAAGGGTTAAATTTCTTACCAGAAACCACTTTTCTGAATCTGTCTGTAGTACTCCATTGAGAGAGGGAAAAAATTTCACATTGTCCCTTCCTTTCCAAATCCAGACGCATTGGTTATTGATTCTTTGTCTCCCAGAGATGGCTATTGCTTCCTAGATCTTATTTTATGTCCTAAGAACTTGGCTTGGCTTTCTGCTGGAGACAGCAGTTGGTTCTTTTCTTTGAGCAGTCTTTGGGAGTTGCTCTGGATCTCGGGAAATTAATATCCTGTGCACCCTCTTTGGGGTCCTGTCTTATCCTCAAAGGGCATAATTCCATACTGCCAGAAATATGTATTATTTGTTCTAGCTGAAAAATGATAAGACATTTAAAATAATTTTGTTGGGAGCCTGGGTGACTCAGTGGGTTAAGCCGCTGCCTTCGGTTCAGGTCATGATCTCAGGGTCCTGGGATCGAGTTCTGCATCAGGCTCTCTGCTCAGCAGGGAGCCTGCTTCCCTCTCTCTCTCTGCCTGCCTCTCTGCCTACTTGTGATCTCTCTCTCTGTCAAATAAATAAATAGAATCTTTAAAAATAAATAAATAAAAAATAAAATAAAATAATTTTGTTGGGGCAGCTGGGTGGCTCAGTGGGTTAAAACCTCTGCCTTCAGGGATCAAGCCCCACATCAGGCTCTCTGCTCAGTCTGCTTCCCCCTCTCTCTCTGCCTGCCTTTCTGCCTACTTGTGATCTCTGTCTATCAAATAAATAAGTAAAATCATTTAAAAAAATAATTTTGTTTTAAGTAGATCTGTGGTCAAATGTTGGCCAGGTTGGAAACTGATATTCAGAGACTGGTAGGAATTTTTCAAAGTCTTACTCCCTACATTAAATTAGAACTAGGTACCCAGAAAGAAAGTAGCAAACAGAGGATAATGAAGTTGGAGAGATGAATCTATGATGTCATTTAAGTTACAACCCAATTCTTTGAGAAAGTGGGAGCTACTCTCTTTACCTTACAACTTGTAAAATGAGAAATGAGGCTCTAGAGGCAGGTCACATTCTACCCACTCACTTCCACCAGTCCCAAAAGCTCCCTGATTTATCTCAAAAGGCTTGTAACCTCTTCAAGAACTCTTATCTACATCATCCCCAATTCCTAAGCCTGGAGAGAAAAGCGGGGGTGGGAGGGTGGGGAGATGGAAGGGTGCAGGAAGACCTTTTAGAAGCTCCTGCTCCCCCATCTAGCCCACAGTTTCCATGAGGCTACTTGTCAAGGACAAATACAAATTGTCAGTGTCTTCTCCACAAATACCAGTTGAAAAAGTTTCTGCCATCTGAGCAGCTAACCTCTGTTTATCGCACCTGCCACAAAACTTTGGATCTGGCTACTCTCTTATGAACTAGTGAATTCCGCATTGTTATACCCTTCTCATAGCTTAAACTTGAAAACAATAAGGTCTCTGTTTGCGTCTCTCTGTATGTCCATATATCTGTGTGGTACATATATGGTATTTTCTACCTCCAGATGGCACTGCCAAGGTTAATTTGTAAAAGAGGATTAAGGAAATTAAGCACTTACATAAATTAAATTATCAGAAATATAATAGAGACGTAACCCAAATGTTTTTAGGTTCACATGATCTAAATTAATCTTTAATAAATAAAAGCTATCTGAAGTTTGTTGATTTAATTAAAACAGGTATGTTTTTAGAGTTGTTGGCATTAAATATAATACCTCTATCTGGGTTTACTAAAAACCAAATAAGCTTATGTTATCTCAAATTACAGAATTTGTTAGCAAGGAAGATAACTTAAAAATGATGTTGAGCTGTTTAGTGTCCATGTAATGTTCATAAGTCATCTAAACATAATTATTAAGAGTGAATTAAATAGATGTAAGGTAAAAGTATACATAAATTTTTCAGCAATATTTATGTGTATGAAATTAGTTTCCCCACATCTTTTTGGTCTTAAAACATTAGAGTTACACTACATTAAATTAGATGATGTGTAGTTGTTCAACATGTACACTTCCAGATAAGATAAAATGCTGAGACATTATTAACTGTACTTAGGCTTATTTACTTTTGGCTTCTTATTACAGAGAAACTAAAATATATTTGGATATGTTGGTGTTACCTTGGAGAATTTTTTAAAAAGGCATATGTTTCTAGAAATTATAAAATGTATTCATAAATTTCTCAATCTAAAGAATGCTGGTATAACAGACAGTTCACAATTGCTTACTATTTGGTTTTCACTAGAAACTAAGATTTCTAAAAGTTAAGAATTCTAATTAATATATATAATTAAAGCTACTAGAAATAGTTCAACAGTTGTATATGCAAGGGAAGTTAAGATGTTGGTTTTTGGTTTCTTGTGTGGTTTTGTTTGTTTGGTTTAGTTTTTGGTAAGAATAAGTAGGAGAAATGGTGGTATATTTTTGGTTAGGGAAATGAATGGAATTTTGTCCTCAGGTTAAGCTGGTTATTTTTGAATGGGAAAGAGAACAAGAGACAAACTAAAATGGGCATAGAATGTTGTAGAATTTTTGTGAAAAAGGAATCTTGGGAAAGGAATTTTAAGTGTGATCAAGGGGGATAAGATTGAATGAATTTGTTATAAGGGTTTGTTTGTTTTTAAGAAAAAAACTTTAATAGCAACAGTGCACTTATGTACTACTAGATCTTTAATTTCTTTCATCTGTAAAAAAGACAAAGTTTATTGAACTGTTGTTCTCCACTTGGTAAGAAATCAAAAAATATTTTGGGATTGTTAAAATATTTTTTAAAGTTATTTGCCTTGAAAAGAAGGATTCTATGTTTTGCCAAAATACTTCCCCATATTTTTCAGGTCTTTGATTATTTAGGAAAATAGAACCTTCTTAATATTAAAAAAGCTGATTTTTGCGAACAACCATGTGACCTCCCATATTTGCCTTTAAAATCTTTTATTATCACTTTGGTTAAGTAGGTAACAAAGTGTTGCTTCACAGTGAACTTTGATCATATTTGACCAAGTGCTTTAAAACTTTTTTGGTATTTTTCTCAAACTTCACAAAATCAAATTCTAAATAGAGTCTTTTGACCTGGAAGAACTTTGTGATTATTTCCAGAGCGTTCTGGGAATACTTCAAAGCATGCATTAAACTCATCAGGTCTATTTAATATGTTAAATTACATGGGCATTTCAAATGAGTAGTACTGAGCTTTCTTTATGTTGTATTTGCATAGATATATAAGTGTTCTAGAAATTATGTAAAATTCTCTTACCTTCTGAAATTGTTGTCATCAAAATGGAGGCTCACACCAAAATGACTAAAGCTAAGTATTGGAGAAACACCCCAGCTGGCTTTCATGCAAAGTCAACAGTAATGTTCTATAAAAGTTGTGGCACATATGCATGAAGTCCATTCTGCTTCTGCAAAAAATGGCCCCTCATTGCCTGACTTTTCCCATCCTGATGTCTTTGTAACATGACAACAGTATGCTCCTGAATCAGAGAAATTAACATGAGTAAGCATGGTTATAGAACATGCCTAAGAATGAAAGTGGACCATTTCCTTACACTATACACAAAAATAGATTCAAAATGGATGAAAGACCTAGATCTGACAGAAATCCATCAAAATCCTAGAGGAGAACACGGGCTGCAGCAACTTCTTGCTAGACATGTCTCAAAGGCAAGGGAACAAAGGCAAAAATGAACTATTAAGACTTCATCAAGATAAAAAAAAAAAAAGCTTTTGCACAGCGAAGGAAACAGTCAACAGAACCAAAAGACAACTGACAGAATGGGAAAAGATATTTGCAAATGATATATCAGATAAAGGGCTAGTATCCAAAATCTATGAAGAGCTTACCAAACTCAACACCCAAAGAACAAATCGTCCAATCAAGAAATGAGCAGAAGACATGAACAGACATTCCTCCAAATAACAAATACAAATGGCCAACAGACACATGAAAAAAATGCTCCATATCACTTGGCATCAAGGAAATACAAATCAAAACCACAATGAGATACCACCTCACACCTGTCATAATGCCTAAAATTAACAAGTCAGGAAATGACAGATGTTGGCAAGGATATGGAAAAAGGGAAAGCCTCCTTCACTGTTAGTGGGAATGCAAGCTGGTGCAGCCACTCTGGAAAACAGTATGAAGATTCCTCAAGAATTTCAAAGTAGTACTATCTTATGACCCAGCAATTGCACTACTAGGTATTTAACCCAAAGATACAGGGTAGTGATCCAAAGGGACACCTGTACCCCAATATTTATAGCAGCAATGTCCACAATAGCCAAATTATGGAAAGAGCCCAGATGTCCATTGACAGATGAATGGATAAAGAAGATGTGGTATATATATATACAGTAGAATACTACTCAGCCATCAAAAAACGAAATCTTGCCATTTGCAACAACATGGATGGAATTAGGGGGTATTATGCTAAGTGAAATAAGACCATCAGAGAAAGACAATTGTCATATGATCTCACTGATATGTAGAATTTAAGAAATAAAACAGAGGATCATAGGGGAAGAGAGGAAAAAAATAAAAGAAGATGAAATCAGAGAGGGAGAAAAACCATAAGAGACTCTTAATCACAGGAAACACTGAGGATTGCTGAACAGGAGGTGGGAACGGGGGAATGGGGTAACTGGGTGACAGACATTAAGGAGGGCATGTGATGTACTGAGCATTGGGTATTATATAAGACTGATGAATCACTAGATTTTACCTCTGAATCCAATAATACATTATATGTTAATTAATTGAATTTAAATTTAAAAAAATGGGGGAAAATCCAGATGTAAAAAACTACATGTTTACATATTTACATGAAATACCCAAAAATTCAAATCCATCAAGACAAAAAGTAGATTAGTGATTGCCTGGGGTTAGAAGTGGGACTGACTACAAATGGGCACAAGGGAGAGATGGAAATCTCTCTTTTAGAGAAATGGAAATGGTCTAAAACTGGTTTGTGGTGATGATTACACAACACTCTAAATTTACTAAAAATATTTTAATTACAGACACAATGGGTAAATTTTATAGTATGTAAATTATACCTTAATAATACTGTTTGCAGAATAAGGGGTGGTAAGAGTAGGCCTCTCTGGAAAGATGATAGTTGAGCTGTGACTCAAATTATGAAGAAATCATTTGTTAACACCACTATGTGGAAGGACAAGACTTTAAAACCACCAACTTGGGGTGTCTGGCTTGTTCAGTCAGCAGAACATGTGACTCTTGATCTCAGGGTTGTAAGTCTGAGCCCCACTTTGGGTGTAGAGATTACTTAAAAAATCTTACAGTACAAGCAACAGCGAGAGTAAAGGCCTTGAGGCAGGTATGAGCATGAGGTGTAAGAGAAACAGAAGGCCTGTGTGCAGGAGAAGAAACAAACTGAGTGAGGAGAAGAATGGTGGCAAAATAATCTCAGTAAAGGAAGTCAAAATGACAGGATTTAGTCAACAACTGAATATAAAAGAACAGACATGTGGAAGGTCTTAATTATGTTTTCAGCATCAATCATGGGACAGTGGTAATTTTTATCAAAGATGAATGCATGGAGAAAAGGTTTCAGGGGGAAAATAATAAGAAAGAATAAGAACACATTAATTTTGAAATACCTGTGTGATGGCTAATTTGATATGTCAAGTTAGGTAGGCCATGGTACCCAGATATCTGATCAAAACACTAGTCTAGATATTGCTGTGAAAGTGTGGTTTAGATTAGATTAACATTTAAATCAATAGACTTTGAGTAAAGCAGATTACCCACCATAATGTGGGTGGGCCTTGTCCAATAAGTTGAAGGCATTAAGTGAAAAAGATCGGTCTTCTGAGGAAGGGGGACCTCTGCCTCCAGACTTCTTTTAAACTCGAACTGCAAAATCTTTCCTAGGTCTCCAGACTCCTGGTATGATACCTATATCTATCTCTGATACAGGTATTGATATATTGATATAGTGCCATGTATATATTGGTTCTGTATCTGTGTGGAGCCCTGACTAGTACAATGTGGAGTGTACAAGTGGAGAAATCCAGAAGTGAGCCAGAGTTAAGAATCTGGTGCACAGGAAGGTGGTCCTTCTTAATATGATACAGGATGTCATCTTAGGCCATATGATTGTACAATATAGATTTATGGTTCTTAAATTTTATTCAATGATAACATATACAGAAAAAAAATTTTTTAAGATTTATTTATTTGACAGAGAGAGATACAGCAAGAGAGGAGACACAAGGAGGGGGACTGGAGGAGGGAGAAATGGGCTTCCCGCAGAGCAAAGAGCCTGATGTGGGACTCAATCCCAGGACCCCAGGACTATGACCTGAGCTGAAGGCAGATGCTTAACAACCGAGCCACCCAGGCGTCCTACACAGAAAATTTTACACAAAATTTCAGCAGATGACAGATCTTTGAAAGTCATTAATATAGACCCACATTAGCTTAATATTAAGAAGTGGACCAAGGACAGAATCTTGGAGGGAAATGTCATAGAGAGAAGGAGAAAACAATGGGATAGGAGAGTTAGAGAAGGCAATAGAGAAGTTCACCAACAAGAGATTAGTCAAAGCCCAAAACTTGTTGAGTTCAAGTTAGAAAAAAATCTAGGGTTGGTGGGATTTCTGCGAGGAGGTCACCTGAATGTCCTTAATGAACAGTTTTAGGAAAATGTTGGGTGGATGCCAGTTTGCAGTGGGTTAAGGACCAGAAGGAATGGAGAGGTGTTCATTCAGATTTCTCTTTCTGGAAATAAACTTTAAAGAGAAGAGAGAAGGGGCATTATATTGAACTCGGCAGTATGGATCTTAGTTTTTTCTCTTCAAACACGGTGACTCTACTGTCAACTCTTCAGAGAAGCCTTCCCTGCTACCCCATATTTTGTGTGTCTTTTTAAAGATGGCAGGCTGGTGTATATATACATATCTTTACGTTAAGTTGTCAGTAGGGAGTTGGAATTTGGAGGTGTGGATGAAGACTTTAGTCTCTGAAAGAGAGACAGAGAGATTTTTTTCCCTAGGAAGATGAGGTGGCAATTGTGAAATCTGGAAGGTGATGCAGATGAATTATAGATGTATATTGAGATAGGGTTGGGGGAGAAGGTGATGTGAATCAGAAGAGCTAGTTTCTCTGAAATAGAAGGGAAGATCACTTGCTGAGAGTGAAGGCACTGTCATGGGGTTGGGCACTAATGGGAGTTGAAGGAACATGCAGAAGGAACAGTTTTTACTGTTCTGGGTGGATGGGAGGCATCAGGCCTAATATTGCCATAGGCTCTCGGGTTATATTGCCATAGGCTCTCTGGACCAGCTCTATGTGGTCCATAACCATGAAAAGCATATGGAATTAGTCTTACTTCCCTTTTTCCTCTAGGTCAGGTAAGATATGATAAAAATAAAAAATGGGAAAATATGGACATAGTGATGATGCTTACATATTCTGTCTTTTTCTAATGATTTTGTGACTATGCATCAAGAATTGAATTATGAACTCCTCTTAAGATGTCTGTGATACTTCAACAAAGACAGAATGAAGGAGCTAGTCATTGATGCCTAATAAACTATCCTCAAAGCTCAGTGGCACACAGCAATAATTACTGATTTCATACAGGCTGGTTGGGGAAGTCATCTGACCTAGGCCTGTTCCACTGGGAGACTCTACTTCTATTTGCAGGCAACAGGAACAACCCGAGAGCTTTTCTCTTTATGTCTCTTGTCCTCCTGCTCACACCACTGAGCGAGCTGGGTTTGTTCTTATGTCAAGGAGAGAGGTACAAGATAGCAAGTGGAAATAGGCAAGGCCTCTTAAGGTCCAGGCTGGGAATAAGGACGCTATTGATTCTGTCACATGTTGAGTGGCCAAACCCAAAGTCAAGGGACCATGTTTTTCAGTTATCTATAAAACCGGGGCGGGTGGGGGGCGGGGAGACCCACCTCAAATGTAGTAGGTTAAACACTGCATCCAAATATAGTGACTTAAAACAGTGATTATTTATTATGATTTTTTAGCTTGGGCAGGGATTGACAGAGATGGCTTCTCTCTCCTCCATGGGGTATTCGTTAGGCTTGGAATATCTGCGATGGCCTTCAGGTTTGATGTTTCAGCTGGAATGTCTGGAACAGCTCGGAGCTGGTCAGGAATCTCTGTGTAGGCTTTCCCTGTGATTAGCCGGAACCTCTTCAGAACATCACAGTCTTAGACTTCTTACATGGAATCTAGCTTCTCCCTAAAGGCAAAATGGAAAGCTGACATATTTTCTTAATGCCTGGGCTCACAAGCCCCAGAATGTTGCTTTCACTGCATTCCATTGCTCTAGAGAGTTGGCAATCCAGTCCAGCTTCAAGGGGAAAGGAAACAGAGTCCAATGATAGGTGAGGCGGTTCCAAGGTCAAATTGCAGAAGAGAATGAGAACTATTTCAGAACAATAATCAACTATGGATGGAGACCTACACTTCACACACAATCTGGGTATGGATACAGAGAGGGACCAATAATTTAATCAACTGCACAGCCTAATATAAATGTGTGTATTAAGATTTAAGAGGATTCTAGGGTCAGGCCATTGTGTGGTTATATCACAATCTGGAGGATGGTGAGTTGGCATCATAAAGAGAAATGCACAGTGCAGAAGTGACCCCTAAAAAGATTTCTATTTTCTTTATCCTTGACTAATATCAGAGACTCTGCTAATTAACATAATGAAATATTAGAAATTGATTTTCTTGGGGTGCCTCGTGGCTCAGTTGGTTGGGCATCTGCCTTTTGCTCATGTCATGATCCCAGAATCTTGGGATCAATCCCCACATTGGGCTCCCTGCTTAGCGGGGAGACTGCTTTTCCCTCTAATCCCTGCTCTTTCTCTCTCTCTCTCTCAAATAAATAAAAAATTTTTAAAAAATAAAAATAATTTTTAAAAACTGGTTTTCTTTAGTGAAGTTTATCCTTGTTAATCAATTAGGATATTGGAAATATGGTTGTACAGGGTAAATTAGTTGTGCCCAAGAATTGTGAATTCGATATTCAAGAGATTCTGTCCAAAGACAGTAAGAACTAAATGAGCTCTGTAGTCTTTAACACGAGAGTCGGTGTCCTGCACTGGAGCCTTCAGTGGTCCTGTGTCCTTCTGCTGGTTTTCCTGCCTCAGGGTTCATGAAAAGTAGGTTTTTTGGCATGTGGGGTGGAGGGGGTGGAACCCAGCCCATACATACAGTGAACAGACTAGTGGTTGACAGACGAGTGATAGAGGGGGGTGCAAAATGGGTTAAGCGAGTCAAAAGTCAAAAATTACTATTTCCTACATACCTCAGGCACAACAAATGCTCACTCCTGTGACGTTCTACAGACTTCTGGTTGCTGGGGCTCTTTATCACTCATCCTGTTCCGGCCCCAGACAATTGGATCATCTGAGGACACCAGGTTGTTTCTCAGTTGGCAAAAGCTGCTATATCGTCCCTGGTTGTTGGTTCATCAGGGTGGACTTAAGGGTGGTGGGGGACAATACTAGAGGTGATGCCGCCATCTGAAATCAGAAATTTCATTGTTCTCCCAAGCTGGAACTTTAATCAGGTTGGGACCTCGTACAATTTCTCACTTTTGAGCTCCCTCTCATGGAGTTCAGTGCTTACCACTGCAAGCACTTTCTAAGTATGTGCCAGGCGCTCCCCGAGGAACCATCACCATTAGAGCAAAGAGGGAAGGCGGGGTGTCAGGAGCTGTGCATGGGGGAACGCTTGCGGGACCCGGTGGGGATAAAGAGAGAAACTAACTCACTGCAGCGCAGCAGATTCAGTCTATAAACGCTTGACATTGTTCGATTTCACAAGCGCCGCGGAGAACGGCGAGGACACAGGATTTAGAACAAATTCAGAAACATCAAAGATGGTGCGACATGGTTCGGAAGGACCTGGGGCAGCAGAGGAAAGGGTCTCCCTCGAGGGATGTAGCCTCTGGTTGGAAAACGATGCTCCAGGTGAGGCTCGAACTCACAACCTCGGCATCCCTCGCACACATACTGCTGTATAAGTACCGCGCGCTAACCGATTGCGCCACTGGAGCACCTGCTCCTCACTTCCGGTCACCGGCTACACGGCCTACGCAGACACGGCCGGCGTCTCTGGGGGGGCTCCCTCTGGAGCGCCGCGGCCGCCTCTCGCACACCGGGGCAGGGCTGGTCCTGACGGCCCGGGGGGCACCGGGGCCGGTCTGCGCGCGGAGACGCCGGAGGCCACTTAGCAGACGACCGGGACACAGAGGAGCGGACGCTCGGGCGACCCCGACGGGCAGACACCTCCCCGCCCCGCTCCCCGCCTCGCTCCCGCTCTCCACCAACCAACCGGTTGGAAGCCGAAGGATGTTAGAGGCTGTTTGCTGCTGCGAAGGGATCCGAGCCACCGCTGGTGGGAGAGGAGCCCGCAGCAACCCGCCCGCGGGCATCCCTCTCTGGGACAGACACAGGCCCGAGATTGGGGGTCTCGAGTTCCCGGTGTCTCTCTGCTACGTTAAACGAGGGTTTAAAAAAAAAAAAAATACCTCATACTTCGCAGAGTTTTGAGATGGGAGGATGGGGAAGGAGCGCTCTACAGGGGCGCGCGCGCGCGTGTGTGTTTTTACCCAGAGGGTGGGCGATGTGGGAGAGATTATGTAGAATTCGCTGGCATTTCTATCCTAGTTTCTTTTCTTTCTTCTCTTGAAAAAAAAAAAAATTACCATTGTTCATGGATAGGTGCCTAGGATCTGTCAAACAAAAACTGTGGTGTAAGATGGAAAAATGTGGAGAGTGGTGTGAAAGGTGCTGTGTATATTATGTTCCAAGGAACAAAATGCCACTGCAGTCTTCTTGAAGTTTTTTTTTTTTTTAAATCTTTGTTTCTTTTCTTTTCTTCTTCTTCTTCTTCTTCTTTTTTTTTTTTACATAGAGAGATCACAAGTAGGCAGAGAGGCAGGCAGAGAGAGAGAGAGGGAAACAGGCTCCCCACTGAGCAGAGAGCCCGATGCGGGGGCTCGATTCCAGGACCCTGAGATCATGACCTGAGCCGAAGGCAGAGGCTTTAACCCACTGAGCCACCCAGGCGCCCCCTTCTTGAAGTTTTTATATAATATTTGCTCTTAATCTTCCAACTCTGATAAAAGATTTCCACCGAACTAAAGGGCACTGAGCAATGTCCCACGACCCTCAACAACACAGATAAAGGGGATTTGGGCACCAGAGGGAAAGTGTACGGAATTTTTTATAGATACCTAGACCCTGAGAAATCCTAAGCTTTTCTTTTCTTTTTCCTTCTTTTTTTCTATGACCTGAGCCATAATCAGGAGTCAGACACTTGACTGAGCTGCCCAGGTGCCCTTTATTTTTTTAAGTCATCTCTACACCCAAAGTGAGGCTCGAACTCACGACCCCAAGGTCAAGAGTCACATTGCTGCATGGACTGAGTCAGCTAGGTACCCCTGGGAAATGATATGTTTTAAAAAACACACACACACAAACAAAACAAAAAACAAGGGCAGCAGGGTAGGATTTCACCTTTTCGTTGGAAGGCAGCATTCACAGACTTATGATGTCACTGAATGTTCCTACCAGTGGGGACACAGGAAAGGACAACAGGGTTGTACTCTGGAAGAGGAGGTTAGGATGTACTCAGTGTAAAAAGGTGTTGTAGAAAACAGAGTGCAGCCAAAAGATGAATGCTGAAACAGATTACAAGAAGAAATAAGAGAAAAGGTAAACTGGGATCATTACCATAGTAGAAAGGGGGAAAGGGGCTGTGATTTCTGGGAAGTGACCATGTCAGGGAGTGCTGAGCCTCACAAACAACCTTACTTCTCTTGACATCACCAAGGAATGCATTTGGCATATGCCATTTCTTCCCCCCTTCCTGTTAACAGTTATTCACTGAGCTCCTCCTGCATGTGAAGCAGGGGGCTAAGTGTGATACTAGGGAGACTATGTCAGGGCTACTGTCCTCCAGGGACTTCTAGGCCAGGTGGTGAGACAGGGCACCAAGACACCCAGAAAAAGCGTAGGAACACTGCAAGGCTGTGTTTCACTGAGTGGGGGCAGGGGGACATAAGACCCTACTGGCGAGGGTCACAGGGTCAGCATGGGGCTGGAGAGGCTTGGGTTAGGGGAAGAGGAGGTAGGGGGAACTATGCCCACTGAGTATGAGAAAAGGCAAGGAGGTTGGACTCTCATAAAGGTCTTTAAGAATGGGGAGAATTCCCAAAGGAACTGAGAAAATCAAATGCATTTGCCTTCCCTTCACTTTTTTTTCCAATCAGCAACCTTCTGTGTGGCTGCACCCTGGTGTGAGGGACTTGCTGCCTCTCCACCTGGGCGAGGAGAGAGGCCAGGCAGCTCTCAGCTCCAATCCGTGCTCCCTTTTTCACCTGCAGTGGTGAGGTCACAGGTGGGAGTCCTTCATCAAAATCAAGTCAGTTCTGGCCTCTAGAGGGAGGCCCCACACCAACCCTGCTCCTCCCAGAAATAGTCAGCCTCTTTTTCTGCCCCATCCCTCCCAGCAGGAGCAGTGGCTCATTTCAGCGTGGGGGGAGGGAGGTTTGGGTCAGGACTCTAGGGACACCACCCCAGCTAGAATCACTATTCTAGAATCACCTTCTAGATCATTTGGCAGCTTCCTCTCCCTCCATCCCTCTGCTTCCACCAGCTCCCATTGGTTCCCACTCTGTCCTGTTTAGTGTTCTGGGGATTCAGACCCAGGAAGGAAGGGGACCTTAGAGGGAGCTGTTGGCCTTTCTCCCTTCTCCCTCCCTAATTCAGACTTCACATTTGGTCGAATTTTCCTGATCAGCTCCCTTCGTCTCTCCTTCTTCCTGAGTTTTATACTCCTGGCCTTCCCTCAGTCCCTTCCTAATACCTGGAAACAGGACTTTGTCTTCACAGTCACCTTCATCCTAGAAAAGGGATGGGAGGAAGAGGAGCCCCTTGACCACCCTGGCTCTGGGCTGGGGTGGGGTTCCTCTGGGCAGAGCCCCTTAGAAATTGGTCAGGGACTACTAAGGAAAAAGATAACCCAGTGTAAATGAAAGGAGAGAAACAGAGTTGGGGAGCTAACGTGACAACATAAGGTCTTGGGACTTTGCCCTAAGGCCACAGACCAAGCTGACCAGACTCACTGTGGCCCTTTTTCCTGACAGGTGTCCCTGTGTTCCTGGCATGGCTGTTGCACATTCCTTATATTTTGAAAGAAACTAGCTCACACAAGGAAGCAAAAATCACCTTTCTCTACCTCTTTTTCATCCTCTCACTCAGCGCCACGCTGGTTTTCTTATCTGGTGAGTGTTTTAGGGGCTTTGGGAGTTCTTGGGGGCAGGTCCTGAATCCAGAACCATATCTGTGGGTTTTCACACTTTCCCTTGAGTAAGGTTGGTTCTGGGCACGGATTCGATGCTATGGCATCTCGCTTGCTTGTTGCACCTGTTCTTGCTCTATAATGTAAAAATTTTGCCTACATAGAGGACCTAGAATCCATTTCTTCCAAACATTCTGTAAGAACCATGTTCTGGAGGTGAGAGAGAATTTATAAGATAGATTATAGCAGGTGCAGGGTGGGTGGGGGAAAGAAATGGGAGAGACAGAGGAGTCTCCTCTCTGGCTTCCTACACCACACCACACTCCCATTGGTCAAGCTTGTTTTTAAAAAATTTAGAATTGTTAAATTTCTTAACATTTATCAAGAACCATAGTCATTTCTCTTCAATAGGATCATTCTCCCATCAGGAATTCTCAGATTCGTCAGCTCCCATCACTATTGGCTTCGGTGAGCTTTACAGCAACAAATCCAAGGGGAACCCAAGCAAATACCAGTGGCCAGTTACAATGGTAGAGGAATCTGGGTAAAGATTGGGTAAAGATGGCTAGCCTGACCTCAGTGGTGGTGAGAAGGCCAACTTTAATTGAAACATCGTGTCCAACCTGTTAATTCAAGACTTCGCAGCTACACACATATTCGTGTTTAATCACTGTGTAAGACTGGAAAGAGTTGGCTTGTTGCTAATCCTTGTTCAGATATGGGTTAGGATTCTAGAAGTTTAGGTTTTCATAAGAGAGAAGACACACTTCGGGTGTGGGGAGGGATGAGTATGCTTTGGCTCTTGGGGACTTGACACGAAAACCGTCTCATCTTGAAGATTCCCTAGGTCCACCCCTCAAGACCCCACTGACATTCCTGGTCTCCTGGAAATAGTTCCCTAAAAGTAACCACAGCTCATTCTCCACCTGTGAATACTGAGCTTTGACAAAAATGCTCAGCCCTCTGGAAATTTCACGAATGGAATCTTCACTGTTTTACTCTTCAAGACTCTTTGTTGCAGGGAACAAAACCTTATTCAAACTACCTTAAAAATGACAAAAGGCTGGATTTATTGGAAAGATGCAGGGATAGCTCATAGACTCAAAGAAAGTTCTGGTAGAATCAGGGCTACACAAGAGACTTTGGGGACTAGAACCTGGAGCTCATATCCTTCAGGATACTTTTCTTTTCTTTTCTTTTCTTTTTTTTTTTCAGTATTCAGTGAAGGTTACTGGAATTTCCTGACCCATAGATACAAGCGTTATCCTCAATACACTTGCTCATCACTTTCGATGAATCACCAAGGTCTGTCCTTTCCACCCCAACCAGACCTCTGTTCCCCTTTCTGAGCCCTCCTCACACTCAGTGGCCAGACCAGTCCTTGTCATACCTGTCCAGACTACCAGGTCTCCAAATGTGGCTTCTCCCCCATGGCAGTCTGCCCTAGTGGTGCCTGGCTCAATCTTCCCAAGACACAGAACTGAGAACATTCTCCTTAAAAACTCACTTTGTGGGTCTCTGGGTGGCTCAGTTGCTTAAGCACCTGCTTTTGGCTCAGGTCCTGATCCCAGGGTCCCGGGATTGAGCCCCACATTGGGCTTCTTGCTCAGTGGGGAGCCTATTTCTCCATCTGCCTGCAGCTCCCCCTGCTTGTGCTCTCTCTCTGACAAATAAATAATAAAAAAAAATATATATATATATATATTGCCTTCTTGCCCTCAGGATAAATTCCTTATCTTGATAAAGTTATTCACAAGTTGACACCAACCTATCTCTCAAAATGTTTTAATTTTTTATTACGTGCATGCCATACGTGCAAAAAAGTATTAAAATATATAGGAAATGAACCACCAAATCTAGAAAAAAATATTGTCATTATATGTGAAGGGCCTGGTCTCCCCCAACCCCTGCCTTTCCAGCCTCTTTCCCTGCTGCTCCAGTTTCCTTTCCTCACGCCCATCCAAACCTGGTTCTACCACAGCAAACTGCTTTCTTCCAGTATGTCAGGCACCTTCTGCCACTTTTGATCTTGCACAGCCTGAACCTCTGGCCCTGTATTTCCTTCTTCACAAGGTCAAATTTGTTTCTCCTTCGAGACTAAGCTTTGCTGCGATCTGGTCAAGGAGAGCCCCCGCCCCGACTTCCCCTCCAGAGTTCATTGCTTCACTTCCACACCACTCACCCATTTTCTTCTTAATTTCTGGGGTAGCACTTCTCCTGTTTCATTGTAATTACGAGTTTAGATTGGTCTCTCTGACTGGATGTTAGTTCCTTGAGAAATGAGGATGAAGCTTTGTCTGGGAATCCTTAGGGGTCCACATTTTGCTTGGCAAATGAATATGCAGTAAATGCCTTTTGAGTCATTGAGATGAAATTTTAGAAGGCAGGGACGGAATTGGACATTGCTGTCAATGATGATGACATTTTATTGACAGTTGAAATATCTGCCAGGACTTTACTGTGTCCTACTATTTGATCTCACAACAAATCTGCAATGTGACGATCGTCCACATCTTGCAGACAAGGTCATGCCGTGACTGAAAAGTTAATTTGTCCAAATTCCACACAGCTAATAAAAGACGGAGTCAAGATTTTAACCTGGGTCTCTCACTCCACCTGCTCTTGCTTTCCACATCAACTTTCTTCCCATGAACAATGATCAGAATAGCGAGTAAAATTAAGACAGGAAATGTTAAACTGTGGTTGTGCTGGAGATGAGCAGACTGTGATAATGAAACAAAAATATCAACAGCTATGAAGACGCTGCAGAAATAAGTGTGCACTGAGAACATAGATGTTATAGACAAATGTAGGTGGCATAAATTACTGATTTCTGGAACTAATAACATAAGACACCTGTTCTGCCCCCAGAGAAGTGGGTGGAGGCCTCGGTTCCCAGTTGAGCGCCAGCCCTCCATTCTGTGCTGCACCCATTAGCCTCTGACACCTCACGTCTAGAAACCATGGGATCGTTTTACAGAGCAGTTATAAAGATCTGGGATGTCTGGCCTTATTAACAACCACAATTATACAATGTCAATGTCAGAGTCCATATGTAATCATGTACAATTAATGTCATATACAAGTCATGTACTCACACCGAATACAGTACTAAACACAAACTGTATAGGTCAAATTCCTTCTCTGAGGCTCTGGAAGGATCTGGAAATCTAGCTATGGTCTAATGTAGGTTAATGTAATCTCTCTGCTCTCAAAAATGCTTTAAAAGTAATTTGATTTCGGATATGGGGCTGGAGCAGCTGACATTGCTTGGCCAAGCCACACCAGTGCTGGCACCACTGCCACCAGGACTTCTTTCCAACAGAAACATACTTGTAGTCACATAACCTTCTCTCTACTTCCTTGGCTTTGGAGGAGATGGACCTTACTGTCAGCCCCAAACAAAGAATTATGATTGACCAAATCAGTCACAGTGGTCCTACTCTGGGAAATAATTGGATTAAGTGAGTGTGAGATGCAAATCTAGCCAGTGTGGGGGACATCTACTGGGCGCATATAGAGAAGGGGTCCTCAACAAGATACCAGAAAGAAGCCTGTCTGTTTTCTTTCCTGTGTTCCTAGGCGCTGGACTTTATTTTAAGATTGTGAGAGTTTGGGGAACTGCAGGGAAACCAGCTGGAATGTGAGATCCATTGGTTGAGAAAGGCAGAGTACAAAGAATTAGTTAAAATGTGGTCCTGATGACATCATGGGGCCACTGAATTAACAGGCAGACAGCTTGCCTACCCTCTGGACTTGTTATGTGTGATAATAAAACTACTTTATTTAAGCCATTGAATGTCGTAGTTTCAATCGTTGTGGATCTACTGCTGAATTTCCCATTACTGGGGAAGGATCTTGAGACGCCCAAAGTTTTGTAATAAGTTTTGCATAAGCTTTATGTTCTAAATACCCCTGATCACTAGCATTAGGAAAAACTCAAAACCAGCCACATAAATGCTATGAAAAATGTCAGTCTGGTGAGCATTTGGTTCACTAAGCTTTCTCATTCTTCTCATCAGACTAGACAGTCTCTTCATCTAGGAAGCCTACTTCTCTCAGCCTCTGGCTCTGGCCGTCACTAGCTTTAGCCTTAATGGACACACCCAGCCGCAGCCCCTGAGCACAGAAACTGTGAGCCTCCAAGCCGTATTCAGGAAACAAGACTCCCCTGCTGGACAGTCCTCCGCTGCTCTTAGAATAGCACAGAATCACAGACGTGGGATGTCTACCTACCCCACAAGCTAGGCCTTTGTCCTGAAGTTCAGAGGCACTTGTCTCAATTCTTCATGCATGCACGCAGACTTTTAGTGGAAAATCAGTTCCTGTAGACATTGAGGATGCTGCCCTCAAGGCATATACAGTTCAATGAGGAAGACCGCTGAGCAAAGAGCAGTTCACGGCACAGGCCCCAGGTGCTGGGTGTGCTCTGCGCCTAGGAACACAGGAAAGAAAACCCAGACTGGGTAAGAATCAGTCCCATTAGGTCTGCAAGAGTGTTTCCTTACTCTGTCTGTTCACGCTGGTCCCTGATTCCCGGCTTCCACCAGTTCTCCAACAGCTAAGCTGTAAAAACGCCATCATCTGGGGCTTGGCAGGTGCTTCTCTACTGAGGTCTATGACCTGAGGTTGGCAGGATAATGAACTAATGAGTCTTCAAGACCGACCACAGATCTTTACATTCTCTCAGCTGGGAAGCTGGAGAGCAGAAAAACCGGATGGGGGCCGGGTGCACTTGGGCTTCCGCCGTGCCTCGTAAAGACTAATTAATGACGTTTTAGAAAACACCACTGCCGGTAGGGCCAGTGGCGCAATGGATAACGCGTCTGACTACGGATCAGAAGATTCCAGGTTCGACTCCTGGCTGGCTCGGGATCGCCCCTTGTTTTGGGAGGAAATAGGGGTGGTATGCTCTGTTATTTATAACCGTCGTGTATCAGATCAAATAATCCCTCTGAAGCCGTTTCATTATGAGGAGGGCCTCATAAAAGTTGCATTATACCTCCACACCCTGGAGGAGGACTGAGGGCAGAGGAGGGGGGAGGTTGGGAAAGACGCCCAAAGGAATAAAACAAGAATTTGGCTCAAATTGACTATCTTCTGTATCAGCGCATTTTGCATGAGAAAGTCTCCCGTTCAGGAACGCTTGCCTCTTTGTTACTGCTCTCTTGAGAATCCCGCTTCATTTCCTCCGGGGTTCAGCTGTCCAAGCCCAGGCCAACACAATCTGCCGCCGTCCCATAACCGACAGAGCAGAGAAGCTGCTGTAGGATGACGGCAGAACGCGCGGGAATCACAGATAGGAAGGAAAAACCTCCCGGAGGAAGTAGCAGCTGGGAGGCTATGAGCCCTTCACAAGGCGACAGGACCACCTAGATCTCGTGAGTACCAAAGGACCAGGGTACCGGGCTGGGCTCGGCTGGGAGCGGGTGGCGGCCCAAAGTGCAACGGGGCTCCCCTCGCAGGTGTTCGCAGAACAGCCACTCCACGCGGCGCCCGCGGCAGGTCCCGGTGGCTCCCGCCTCGAGCACTCGTCCCCTCCGGGGCCACAGAGGCACCCAGGAGTGGGGCCGGTGACAGAAGGGCCCAGAACAGATCCTGGCCAGCAAAAGGACGAATTTTCCTATCCTAGTTTGAAATGGACGCTGGAAGAGCATGGGAGGAGGCCCAGAGAACTTGAGTGTCAGGAAATAGGAAAGAAGGGTCTAGGGTCCGCGGCTCCTTCCATCCTGGCTCTGCTATGACTTGGTAGGATAATGGAGCCCAAACTTAGACTTTTAAAGTTTGGAAGAGGAGACACTGGAGTCAAAACTCAGACGCCACCAACAGCACTGCCCTGCCAGTGACAACCACCATTAATAGCACTGGCATGTCCCCTGAAGAAGAAAAGTATTTAGGAATTTGCTCAGGCACTGCCTTTCTACTTGCAGTCTCATTGGTACCAGACCTCCCATTGTATTTAGGCTTCAGTCTGCTTTGGAAATTCCTAACACAGTCATGGCTATCTCCAGTACCCGATCACTAGCAAGGTCATGGATATTAGCAGTGCGCTGTAACCAATCAAACTTTAAGAAAACTAACACTATCATCAGATCTCTCAAGCATTTCCCTGAATGGTGAATAATAATCCATGTTCTAGAGGGACTCTACCTCCCCCTTCAAATGCATTTAGAAGCCTAGAAGACTTTATCACCTTCTCTTTAATATGCCTCAGCTTCGGACTGCAGTCCCAAACCTGCTATTTGTAAAAGGGACTGTGGGAGTGTATGTTTTCTTAACGTCTCTGTTGATTGGATTCATTTTGTTCTTGAAACAGGTAAGTCGATTGATGTTTTCTACACAGAAAATAAACTCGCTTTGAAACCCCCACACTGGGATCTTCAGACCAGAAGAGGTAAGTTCCACCCAAAACCCTGCTGGACAGAGTTGGTGCCTCCAACTTCAAAACCGAGCCCCAGTTCCTCTTCCTTTGTGCCACCCTGCCTTAGGGAATGTCATTTCTCCACTAGGAGCAGTGGCTCCTCATACCTCTCCATGTAATTCAATATGAGGTCAGATTTTGAAAGGGTTTCTCACCCAAGGGCCATGGGCCAGTGCCACCTAGCAGCTATCCCTGAATCCCAGGGGGCATGCTGACCCCCCACGCTCCAGAGTCTAGGAGTATGCAGTAGGATATGTGGAGTGAATGAAGGTGTCTAACTCCAACAGAGTGTGTGGATTCTCTGCCCAGACCACTATGATATGATTTGACACTCCTCCCTCCACTTTGCACTCAGCTCTTAGTTCCACCCCTGTTGGAGGCGTGCTAAGATGCAAATTCAGTTACAGTCCAGACTAAATTAATTTACCAGAAAACTTAGCTAAAGAGACCGTCCAAATACTTTATTCTGGCACCAAAGCCATTCATGAAGAAGCCTGGCCTGTCCAACAGCTTCACTCCTGGAATTTTATCCCATTCAGACTCTGAAAAAAGTAAGTCACTCTTAATTTACCTTCAAAACCTGTTCTCTCATTTTTCTGAGACTTTGCAAATTCATTTTGGTATAGCAACTGAATGACCTCTCATCCTTAAAATGTAATTATGGGGGTGCCTGGGAGGGGCAGTTGGTTAAGTGACTGACTCTTGGTTTAGGCTCAGGTTGTGATCTTATGGTTTTGATCTTATGGTCTCTAGATGGAGCCCCATGTCCGTATCAGGCTTCCAGCTCAACATGGAACCTGCTTGAGATTTTCTCTCCCTCTCCCTCTGCCCCTCCTACTCATGCCCTCTCTCTCAAATAAATAAATCTTTAAGAAAAGAAAAGAAAAAGGCTGTGAGCACTGCCTTGAGTGGAGGTGTAAAGGAAAAGAGAGCAATAAATTGAGAAAACTCGGGTTTTCTTTCCCTTTCTTGTCTGATTTGACAGCCAGTGACCAGAAAGGAGCACAGAAATTTTCTCTATATATTTCTTCTGCATGCAACAAAACCTAGCTTCCAGTCAAAGCCTCAGATTCGGTTTCAGGGCAGAGGGAGTAAAAGCAGAAGATTCCAGACTACCATAATCAGATTCCCACCAATGTGCTACAGTCATAACCAGAGTCCTTAACACTATCTGATCACGCAGGCCACTAAGAAAAGCCGATTACTTCTACTTTGTATGAGTGAATCATTGCAATTGCCTTCTCACTGAATCAGTAAGAGCTCCAAAGGGTGTCCCGTATGATTGCGAAGCAGAAACAAGTATCCAAAAACGTCACGGGTGAAGTAATCTTTCTTCTTTCCAGCTGTGCCCATTTACCTTGTCCATTCCAGAAAACCAGAGGGCCTCACAGCTGCCATGTTGCCTTAGTTTAAGAAATGTTTCTCCTTGCATTTACCCTCTGGAAGAACACAACCCAGAGGAAAGCTTGTCCCCTCTGTGTCACTAAGGTCTGAACAGGCAGTAACTGAGAAGAGCACCCTAACTCTAGACCCTGAGAGGATGGAGGCTGGCAACCTGTCCAGAAGCTTATCCCCTAGAGGAAATATAGAAAATAAAACAATAATTTAATATCCTTCCCAAGACAGAATTTTATAAAGATGATGAAGAGAGAGATAGGGAGGGCACTGATTCCTCCAGAGAGGTCCAGGAACAGCTCTCTGTGGCAGTAACATTGAAGTAATGGCCTCAGTGATGAAAAAGAGTACGGCTGTGTCCAGTCTGGAGCAAGAGCAGAGGGAAGACTTGAAAGGCCCGCCACTAGGGCAGGGGCCTCCGTGCACAGCAGGAAGACAGCTCCTCAACACAACCAAATAGGAGATTTTTCTTTTCCTCAGTCCTCCAGGCTGGACATCATAGTCGTAAAGCAGTCTTGGGTCTCTGAAGATCCCCTCTGTTCCCAGAAGCCCTTGCTAGAGCCTCGTGTTGGGCTCTCTGTGTCTCTAAGGCTTAGGCTCAGACTCTCACTAGATCTGTCAGTTGGGGAGGGCATTACCTGACAGCATTTCCTGCTGGGCATTTACAGTGTGATTGGGTCAATCTGCAGCTCAGTGGTCAGTGGGTCCCTAGCGAAAAATCTGTCTTGGGACACAGGTATGACCTTGGAAAGGGTCCTCATGGGTTCTGTTTTATCATGTAGTACGCCACCCGGAAGAATTTGTTCTGTTTGTCATTAAAAAGTGGGCTTACCACAGCAATGGGCCCAGGCGGCGGCGCAGGGTGACGACCACCTGTAACTGCCTGCGAGGGGTTTTCTCGGAACCCTGGTAGGTGCCAGAGACTTCGGTTCCCTTGCTCTCGGATGTCATGTAATCTCTCCGTGCCTCAGGTCCACGCATTTCCACCTGGATCTCACGTCTCCAGGTGTCACGCTTTCCCCTCTTATTTCCCAGGCTCAACCTTCTCATAAATCTCAATCTCCAGGAGCCGAGAGCCCTTCCTGCCACCACTGAAACCGGCTCCCCTCGGTTCGGAGAACCGGGAACGGGTGTCCCCGCTGATCCCCTGGAACTGAGGGCGCTCAGAGCCCAAGACAAAAATGCCCCTCCCGGCGCGGCTGGGAGCGCCTTCTCTCTCCCCGGGATCCCAGTCCTATACCTGCAGCGTCCCCTAGGCTCCTCCCCGCCTTCCTCCACCTCCTACAGCCCATCACTTTTGGTGGGAGCGAAGTCACTGCCTCCCCCGTCCCGTGTACGCTCACGGAAGAAAAAAAAAAAAAAAAAGAAAGCAAGAAAGAAAAAAAGAAAGATCCAAGGTCCGTTATTTTCCAGATTTAAACTTGCAGTCCCGGGGTAAGGCCCCGCGGTTGCCATCGGGTGGTGGAGACCGCGGGGCAGGCGGGGGACAGGAGGGCGCGGAAGTGGGCACAGAGTGCGCTGGCGCGCCGCGGCCACTCCCCGCCTAGTGCGCGCGCTCCTCGGTCCCGCTCCAGCTTGCCCGCAGGCTCCGAGGCCGTTCGTTTTTAATTCAAATAATTCAACAGGCATCGCCCCCCTCACCCCCACCCCGAACAATTCCTACTACCGCGCGGGCTCGCTTCCCCCGGGGTTCCCTCCTCGTCTCCGTCCCGCACGGTTCAGCCTTGGTTCCTGAGCCCGGATGTCCCCGTGCTTCCTGGCGTGCTTCTTCGGGAGCCCTTCGTGGGTCCTGCTGTGACTGCGGCTCGACCCACTTTTCCCGCGGCGAGCGCGGATCTCAGAAGTACGAAACAGCACCCTTAGCAAGCGGTTTCCGTAGTGTAGTGGTTATCACGCTCGCCTAACACGCGAGAGGTCCCCGGTTCGAAACCGGGCGGAAACACTCGGTTTCTTTTGCCGCCACAGCCCACCACGGTCTCCACCGCCTGCTCGCAACCCAGCATGGTCTCCACCGCCTGCTCCCGGATGCCGTAACTGCGCGGAGCCGGCGGTCCCCACCCCGGGAGCGCCGGGCAACCCCATGGCCGCCCTGCGGGAAAGCGCGCGCTCCTCTCCGGGAAAACGCGCAAGGGGCAGTTTCGGCGGCACCAGGTCTTTGTATTGGCGACTTTCTTCCCTTTTCCTCCCGCAGAGGAACCCGTGCCGCCCCGGCCCGGGGCCGTCTGGAGAAGATGCGCTCTGCGCTCAATCCTGTTCTGCGTTAATGGCCTTGCATGCCCTGTGTTCTCGGCACCAGAAACAGTGAGTAACGAAGCGGAGACTCGTGCATCGACTCCTGGAAGGAAAATTGGAAGACACAGAAAACGTGGTAGGGGAATTAGCTCAGGTGGTAGAGCGCTCGCTTAGCATGCGAGAGGTGGTGGGATCGATGCCCACATTCTCCAGCTTTTTGTCCGCCCGAGGCACTCCGGGAGGAAACTTCAAACCTTCTAGCGCCCTCAAGAAAATGAGCAAGTGGCGGGCATTTAACACACAGTAGTGTTTTGGCCGTTTCTTTGAAGTTTGACGTCTGGGCATGGTCCAGCCAGGGCTAGTGACGGCCCTACCAAACGTACTCATGTAGACGGCTGGTTTGTAAGACATGTTTCCTCGGCGGAGACGCGATCCCGAAAGGATGAGGCATACCCTCTTGCTGTTTTTCTCCCTGTGTTCCCCTGCAACTTGGCCCTAAATTCAACCCAGTCCGAGAAAGTGCAAAACACATAAATCAGATTCAAGAAGTTCAGTAAAGCTCAAGAAGGATAAATCCAAAGAAAAATCGCGTCTGGGCACATCACAAGCAAATCGCTAAAAATTAAAGGAAAAGAAATTGAAAGCTGCCAGAGGAAAATGAAAAGATGTTGCATGTTTGTGAATTTATCAGAAACCACCAGAGCTAGAAAGGAATGGAAGAATATTTTTTAAACGCTGAAAGAAAAATAACTCATTCTGAAATTTTATCGGTAGCAAAAATATCCTTCAGACATAAAGGTGAAATAAATACATTCTCACTTGAAAGCACACTGAGAAAATTCATTGGTAGCAGAACAGCTTTAAAAAAAAGATTTTAGACTGAAGAGAATTGAAAGGAAATTTGGAACATCAGAAACGAGAGAACAATAGCTGAATAGGAAATATCTGGGTAGATACAATCGACTATTCTCCGGGGTTCTTTCAAGTTTTTTACTATTTTTTAAGTAAGCTCTTGATGACTGACAGCAAAAATTATAACACATCATATAAATATACTATATACACAACACAAAGGGGTTAAAATAAAGGTGATAAACAGTGATAAAGTTTCTATATTTGACTTAAATGGTATAACACTCATTCTAAAATAGACTGTAAAATGTTAAGTATGTATATGGTAATACACATACCAGTCACTATTAGTAACCTAGACTAATTGCTAAATAGCTATACAGAGATATAGTAAAAAATATATATAGAATAGTAAATATGTTTTTAAAAAGCGAAAAGGAAGTAGGAAGACAGAAATAGAAGAATGAAAAACAGAGGGAACAGACCATAAACAAAGTAAAAATAATAGATTTATATACAAACATACCCATGATAATGTTACATGTAACTAGTATAAACACATCAGCTACATACTGGACATAGTCAGACCATATTAAAAATAAAACATGGCCCAAATATGTGCTGACTATAGGAATCTCACCTCAAACAAAATGGCTTAGATAGAGTATAAGTAAAAGAATGGGGGAAATTAAACCCAAAGCGAAAAAAATTCTGATACAAACATGTATCAGACAAAGTATATTTCAAAGCAAAGCAATTTTCCGCATTGAAAGAGAGATGTTATACAATTATTTGGTGTATGTTACCAAATAGATGAAACTGTTTTAAATGCCCATACATCTGGCCATAGATCTCCAAAACTGAAACAAAATTGATAAACCTAAAAAAAAAAATAAGATAAAGTAAGAAAATCCACAATTATAGTTGCAGATGTTAACAGTCTCTCTATTGGGGCACCTGGGTGGCTCAGTCAGTTAAGTGTCTGCCTTCGGCTCAGGTCATGATCCCAGGGTCCTGGGATCCAACCCCACTTCTGGCTCCCTGCTCAATGGGGATCGGCTTCTCCCTCTCTCTCTGTCTCTCCCCCACTTCACGCTCTTCTCTCAAATAAATAAATAAAATCCTAAAAAAAAAAAACCTATCAATTGATAAATTTAATAGAAAACAAGTTAAATATATTGAAGAACTAACCACCACCATCCACCGATTGACCTTATAGAACAAAATTATGATGTAGGTAAGAAAAAATGGCCAAAAACTGCGGGAAAAGCAAGATCATATCGAAACTAAAAAATCAAGAATGGCAGTGTGCAAAAGAGAGTGATGTTATTAAAACTGATATTTTAGAATGAGTTATTTATCTGTAGATGTCAGGAAGACAAAGCAGTGAACCTGGGAATGGATCCTTTCTTGTCCGTACTCACCCTTCCATCTCTTGAGGTCTGGAACTCATCAGATTCCTTCTGAATCCCCTGAGCCTAGCACAGTGCCTGGCAAAGAACAGCTCTCCAGCGAACATGCACTAAAGGAGTGGAAAAGAGGTCCTAGATTCAAAATAATCGCACAAGAACAATGTTCAGTAATTATTAAGTCACTGGTGGGATTTGAAGGAGGCAATGAGTCGGTATTGACTTGAAAGTCTAAGCCCAAAAGGCCAGCATACAGGAAGCAGAAAGTTAGATATTTGTAGATCAATGAATGAACCACTGTGGAGAACAGAGACGTCTTGAGTTGGAGCAGAGAAAGAGCTTACATATTGGAACCTAAAAATCTGCTTCTCGGGTCAGGTTTTGCCACTTAGGAGCAATACTTAACCTATCTGAATCTCCATTATATCTGGGAAGTGCAGATTTTGATAGTTTTGTTGCCAAAATCCAATTGGACCCTATGAGATAATCTCCGTGAATCTCTCAGTATAACTAATGGTACCTGACAAAGCAAAGCGAACAGCGAGATTTCTATTAAGTTCAGCTTCTTTGTTTTGTAGGGAGAATGTCTCTAGTCACGTAGATGTAAGTGGAGATAAAACAGACTAAGAGAAGTTTGGGCTGTAGGCAAGTGTGAGGGTTATTTATTCGCTTATTCATTCATTCAGTCAACCAATCAGTGAACTAATGTTACCTAAGCGCCTCCTATGTTTACTTTCAACAAAGGAGACCGCTGAAGATGTAAGATCACCTGAGATCTCTGAGGGCAGAAAAACCACATCGTTAGAACACCAGAGCAGCAAAAGACAGGCATACCTGCCCCCAGTCCCGCAGCCCCGACGGACCTATCCTTGCGTGAATCCCAGAAAGGCTTGGATTTCACTGGTCTTGTGTGTGAAATCCTTTGGATGCACCATTGGATTTTATGGAGTAATTTTCAAGTAGCATTGATTGTATTCCTTTATGCTGGAAACTAATAAAGCAGCGGTGATGGGAAAATAATACTTGATATTTCACTTTAAATGGGAGGAGCCATGCCAAGCTGCCCTCTTAGCGCAGTAGGCAGCGCGTCAGTCTCATAATCTGAAGGTCCTGAGTTCGAGCCTCAGAGAGGGCAGGCTGGATTGTTTTTCTTCACAGGCTGGTTATTATGGTTAGAAAACAGGAACAGAAAGTAAAGTTGTCGAATATTGCCTGATAAGGATTTTTGAAGACTGACGCAGTATTTGCAGAGGATAGTTAAATCAGTTTTGTACTTCTTTGGGCTTCCCAGTAGTTTCAGGAAAATGAAGGCGAAGTAATTTAGATTGCATCAGAAACTACAAGCTATGCTGTATTTGCGGTCTTCCTCTCTGTTTTATGGAAGAAGCAAGGGAAATTTCTCTCCCCACTTCCTGCTCTGAAGGTCACTCAACCAGTTAAGGGGTGAAAGAAGTGTAAAATCATTTATTCTCTTAATCATTCAACACATATTTCTTGATTACATATCTTATTAATGGAGGGTTCTGGGTGCAGTAATCACAGAGTGAAAACAAGGCAAAAATTGCCTGCCTCCTGGAACTCCATCCTAGTTGGGAGGTGTAAGGGAAATGGACAAGAAGCAAATAGGAAAATGCATAATGCACTAGTGATAATGTTTAGTGTGGGGTGATCATTAGCCAGTTGAGAGGTCAGGAGTGTGGAGGTGGCTCCTTCCACTTCCTGGGAAGAGGAGAGCCCTCACCATGAAGATACTTTCTCCTTCCTTCTTGATTTCATTCCACAGTTTGAAAGGCATATGCACCTGCATTTTTCTCTCTTGAGCTCAGGCAAGACAGGAAGAAAAGTAATGTTAAGGTTTTCTTTTGTGGTGGAGAAAAAGCCTTTCCCCTTCATTCCTGATACAAAATCTCACTATTTCTGACAGATAATTAGAGTGAGAAGGGATTTCTGACGCCCAGAACATCAACTTTTTTGTTGTTGTTCTTTCCTGGCCATTTTTAAATTTCTTTAAAATTAAGTGCTGAGTAAAAGCCAGTTTCAATGTTCTCTTAAAAATTCTTCCTCCTCCTTCCCCCTATCTTATCCTTGTCCCAGGATCCTAGTGTGTCCCTATGCCAGTCTTCTCTTTCTCTGGAAGTTAGGAGACGGATTAAGCCCTCTCCAGTGACCTGGGCCACATTGGGAGGGGATGGTGGTGTAGGTGGGAAGCCCAGAGATGCTTTCCCACATTCTCCTCCATATTTCTAAATCAGGTAACAATCACAACCCTGTTTTTATAGTAAGACACAACTTCTGGGAGAGCCCTATCATTCAACTTGGTCCCCCACTCACTTGTAACCTTTCGTTTGCCTTCTGTCATTCAAGATAGTGAAATTCTTTCAGTGCTGGATCATTCCCATGGTGACATACTGTAGGTCGCCCTTTGCCCCCACAATCCCCAATAGGATTCCTAGTTTTTCACTTGTGCTGAAGTCATGTTTGAGATGATCTACCCTTAGTCAGGGTCCTCTTTGATGGCAGTGAAATAACCCAATGGTACCAGGTTAGTTAGACCCATACAACTAGTTAGGGCATGTGCTTAGAATGACCATAAGTCAAGAAGAGGGTTAAAGCATGGGAATTGGGTCAAATGTTAAAGTGCCTTCTTTGCACTCAGAGCTGGTGGGAAGGACACCTGTTTTCTCCAGTTAGGACCTTCTTCATAGGCACCTGTGGTCCCCAGATCTTCTCTTCTGAACTCAACTCCAAGAAATATTGGACCTTTTTTTTTAAATGACAATTTATACATTTCTGATTCTTATTTCACACACAAGGCGCTCAGGCTTAGTCTTTGACCAATTCTGTCAGAGCTACAGAAAAAGAAGGAAAACCTGAAAAGAGCTGTAGAGAGAGTGACCGTCATCAGCACTGGGCCATGCTGGGCATTTCCAACTCAAGATTCACAATTTTTGGCTAGCAGTAAAGGTAGATGTCCTACTCCTGTTTTCTGGACAGAGAGACCCTGGTGAGAGGAATGCCTCTCCGTGACTTTGTAATTGAGATTTATGGGGTCACTCAGCCTGAGGACGCAAAGAAGGCTGGTGAGGGTCACTGAGAGAGACAGGATGCCAGAGAGAATTTGTTGGTCTGAGGTCTCTGAGTAGCATGGGTCCGGAGGGGATCACACAGACCCAGACTGTCAGGGGAAAAAAAGGTTGTGGAACTAGGGGAATTCTTAGAGAAAAGACATGAAAAGAGAATAGAAGTAAGATCTTTGGGTAGTTCTTTAAGGAGATTCCTAACCTATCTGCCAGGACTCCCTCATTCATTTATGTAACAGATACTTTTAAATGAGTGGATTTATTCTTCCATACATCAGACATGATTTCAAGATCTCTTCTGTATCTGCCCTCCTGGCTCAAGACTTCTAAGTGCCTTTGACTCCTTCTCCCTCAGATCTCTACATCCAGTGTCTTGACAAATACTGTAAATCCTCCCCACATACCTCTCCAGAATCTTTCTCTATCTTCTCATTCATCTATCCCTTCATCCATTCCGTGGTGTTCGTGGAGAATGTATTCTATGCCATGCGGCAAACAGGCACTGACCATACAGACTCCTGCTACTGATAATCTCACAACAGGATAAACCCCTGCCCTTCCATAGCTCTATAACTTCTTTCCTTTCTCTTCAACTCAAGTTTCCTCATTTCCAGCCTCTTTGGCATTCCAAATTAAAAACCTTTCCTAAAATGTGACTTCGATTGTGTAAACCACCTGCTTGGAATTTTTAAAAGGTTTTTAAGCCTCCACAACCCCCCTCTCCTTAACAAACTCTCCGTGTCTATTACACACATGCCCCGCTGCAACTGAACAAGTATATTTCTTAACACAAGAAATCCTACATACACCCTATGTTCACTCCTCATCTGCACCCCTCCAAGTCCATTTTTTATTTTTTCATTCTGATATGATTTCTCCTCTTATTTCCTGTAGGTCTGCCTGTTTGGTTTTGGGGATGTGTTTTGCTTGGGGGTTTTGTTTTGTTTGTAATTTTTTTTTTTCAGCTCTCTCCCATGCTGTGCATATGGCACTGCTTCATGACATGCCTTAGCAAGAACTGAACACTGATCTCGGATTTTTTCAGGAGGCAAGTTTCCGTAGTGTAGTGGTTATCATGCTTGCCTAACAAGTATGAGGTCCCCAGGTGGAAACAGGTGGCTTCTTTTGTCTTGGGGTGAAATCACCTCCTCTTTCTATTCTGGGAAGCTCCAGCTGAAAGGAATGAGTCACGATCGACCTTTGGTGGTTGTGTTCTTGTTTTTTTTCTTTAAAAAAGCAGATAACCATCCTGAGCAAGCTGTGACACCTGTGAGAGTCCTCCCTCCCCCGTGTCCTCTTCTGGTCTGGGCAGTCTAAACCATGCGATTTGGGGGATGCTAGAGTTTTCCTATGGCTGCTTTCTCCTCCTTACTCTGGCAGAGAAATAGTACCCATTGCTCTCTGGCCCCAGTCATGTTGGAGAAGATACACCCTCTTTTCATATTAATGGTTTTGACGGTTCCCATATTTCAGGTTGCTCAGAATAGTGAACAATGAAGTGGAGACAGGGAAGGTGAAAACCTGGAGAAGAAACCAGAGAAGACAAGGGAATTAGCTCAGGTGGTAGAGTGTTCACTTAGCATTTGAGAGGTAGTGGGATTGATGCCCACATTCTCCAGATTTTACCATTTCCACCACAATCTCCGGCTCACAACCCTGCATCTTCCAGCTTATTGAACGAATTGAGAAAATATTAGACATCTTGAACACAGTCATTTGGATGCTTGTTTCCCATATGACCTCTGGGCAAGTTCAAAGACAGGCCTTTGCACTCCCTACTGCACTGGGTAAACAGATCTATCAATTTATCATTTACTTTCTGTTTCTTCAGAGGAGCTGTGGTCCCGAGGGATGTAGCCAGTTGCTCTCTTTCTCCATTTCCCCTGCAGCTTGGCCTTCTATGTGGCTCAGTCCTGAGAAATGCTGGGCAGAGTCAGGAAGGAAGCAGCCAATCTTCTTGTCAGCAGACTGAGACGGTGAGCCCCCAGGGTGACCAGACAATACTGGGGAAGACACATGGAAAGCAAACACGTAAAGTTATTTATGAGCTCTTGAAGGCACTCTTGAGCTTGAGCAAGGGCCTCTGACCCTAAACAATACATTGCAGACTTCGAGAACTGCAGCAGGAGCCCACTGCCCGAGTCCACACTGGCCGCAGGGCTGCACACACTCCGGAAATCTCCAAATAGTATCGTAAAGGCTTTGAAAATGGAAAGGACCTTGAAACCACAACATTTAGAAGGCTGCTTTGTACTGGGAACGTGAACACAAGGCAAAGTGCCTACAAAAACAAAATGGGCAGCATTCGCCATAAAATTTGAGTGAGACACGAAATCTTGCAACATATAAATGTCCTATAGTCCGAAGCTATTCGGTATATGAAGAACCAAGAAAGTCCTAAATCACTGGAAGGAGGGAATCGGCAGGTACCAATTCTGGGATGGCACAGGTACTGGAATCATCTGGCAAACACTTCAAAGGTGTGATGAGTAAATGCTCCAAGAATTCAGGGCGAGAATTCTTTGAAGTGAATTGTTAGAAAATCTTAGCAAATCATCCAAAGATGTAAATCCAAATTGAAATTTCAGAACTGTAAAGTGTATTAGCCAAAATTATGAACAGAAGCACTAGAGCGTGCCAGTAGCAGGAGAGGACTGAGAAAAGTTCAGTGAATATGTAGATAGAGTAGTAACAACCCAATCTAAACGATAGAGGGAAAAGAGTTTTTCAAAAGATGGACAGAGCCTCAGGGACAAATAGGAAAA
The DNA here is from genome assembly GCF_010015895.1 of Lontra canadensis. NCBI lineage: Eukaryota > Metazoa > Chordata > Mammalia > Carnivora > Mustelidae > Lontra > Lontra canadensis. The sequence goes on along the minus strand of NW_022631015.1, from coordinate 23,947,653 downwards.
TAACAAATTCTATTTACATCTTTGGAGACCCAGAAGAGGAGAAAGAGCTTCTTGAAAAAAGAAAAATAATTGAATTCTTAATGGCCAAAAAATTCCCAAATTTGGCAAAAGACATAAATCAGATACAAGAAATTCAGCAAACCTCAAGCAGGATATCCCTGAACAAATCCACACCCACACATATCACAGTTACACTCCTGGAAACAATAGGGAAAAAAATCCTTGAAAGTTTCAAAACAACCATAGGGTCATAAAGAAATGACATCTCATTTATTAAATGCCGAAAGAAAAGACACATTAACCCCAGAAGGCTAAGTGGAGCCAAACTATCCTTCAAATGTAAAGGGGAAAGAAATACATCCTCATTTGAAGGTAAAACAGAGAATCTGTTGCTAGCAGTAGTGCTAGAAAAGAGTCGAACTGTGAGAAAAATGATGCCAGAAGGGAACTTAGATACTAAGAATGAATAAACAAGAGCAGAGATAGGAATTATCTGGGTAAAAGGAACCACTGTTATTCTCTCTTGAGCTCTTTAAAGTATGGCTGATGATTGAAAGTGAAATTACAACATCGTCTAATGGTTTTCTCATCATAGCTACATGTATGACACACATAACATAAAGAGGTTAGCGCAGAAGGTTAAAGGGTGGTGAGGTGGAGCACCTGGGTGGCTCGACAAGAGTCAAGGGTCTGACTTTGGCTCAGGCGTCCGATCTCAGGGTTGTGGGACCAGGCCCTACCAGCACCCCCCACCTCTCCCCCTACCCACCCCCACACTCTATTCCCCTGGCCACAGAGCTTCAAAACTCATAAACAAAAGCTAATAAAGCTGAAAAGAAAAATAGAAAAGTCCACAATTATCATTGCAGACTCAGTACTTCTCATTGTTTGATCGATCCAGTAGAGAACAAATCAACATACATATTGAAGAACTGAACACCTTTCACCAGTGGATCTACTTGACTTTATAAAGCAAAATCACAAGATCGATATGTTGCCAGGACCCTGGGCCTTGGGGCCTCGACCCAGCCAGACTTGAAGGAGTTGCCAAACCTGAAGGAGTTGCCAAAGGTTCTTGGTCCTGTCAGAAGAAGGAATTCAAGGACAGACACACAGCACATCGGATAAACAACACAAGAATGAAAGTTTATTAAAGTGAAAAGTACACACTAGTGATATGGGCGGGGGGCAGAGGTGGGAGAGAGAAGGAGGGGGAGAGGGAGAGAGGGAGAGAACTGGGTGTGCTGGGGGTTAGGTTTCTATCTTGTTGACAGCTGTCCATTATAGGATGGAATATTTATCCAGAGTTTTGCACTTTATCTTCCTAACTAACCCAGCCTTAACAGGGTTTCCCGTTGTGGTGCCGCCATCTTGGGCCTGCCTGGTGGGATCCAGCTTATCAGGGACGCTGCCAGGATGGGCCCCTGACCTTCCCTACAGCCGGCCGTGGCCTCTTCCTTGCTGGCCTCCGGGCCTCCCTTGAGAGCCTCAGTAACTGCCTAACTGACTGACAGAGGGCCAAAGAGTTGAGAGGAAAGCAAGATATCAAAACTAAGGAATCAAGAGTGGTCAAAGTGCGGAAGATTGAAACTGATAGTTTAGAAAGAGTTATTTACCTGTCAATGTCAGGGAGGCTGCAAGAGGTGGAACCAAAAGGGATCTTGCATGTCCTCTTGAGTTCTGACACAGATTCCTCTCTCCCATCTCCCAGCCTCAGCCTAATTCAACCTTCTAGATTTTCCCTGACTTTGGATCTAGAGGAGATGCCCTGTTCTGATCCTGGTACCACCACCTTGATCCTGGGGACATGTCGAGCCTTTCCGAATGAGTCTCAGGGATACATTCAGAGAAATGGGACCAAACGCCATGTACTATAGTATACTGTTCAGTGGACCTCGGTGCACCGTGTTCAGACATCATGATCCCACAGGCCTATAAGGTCCATTTGAAGAACCAGTCATGCTCTTTCCTTCCGGCCTGTGCACATTTCTTTTGTTCTTCTATCACTAATGCAGTCTTTTTAAAGTACTTAGCACCAGGCAATAAGCACCCTGCCACCAAGGCTCTTACAATCTCATGGGGAAGATGGCTGAGCCACAGACATTTGCAACTTGGTAAATGCCACGAAACAGATGTTTTTCTAGATCTCTGGGAATTTTGGAAGGAACACAAGGCAACCTCAGAAGAGTGGGAGAGGCATCAGGGACGAGATGCCTCCTGAAAAATGGTTTTGGGTCTAACAAGTAGCTGGCCAGGCAGAAAGCAGTGAAAGTTTGGGCGATCTGTATGAAACATCTCTTTTTAAGTCCAGCAACGCTGCAGTCAAAGGTGAAAAAAAAAAGAGGAAATAAGAGTGAAAAATGGGGTGAAGCTGGGGCCCGAGTTGCCCTGAAAGGCTTTGCTGGCCCCACTCAGGCCAAGAACAGCCTTCCCTGCAAGTAAGCAGGTGCATAACTAGAAAAATTCACCTAAGGAGCTAGTCATGGTTGAGGAATCTCTGGAGATCGCGGGAAATGTAAGAAGACCACCGTTCCTGTTTTCCACATAGCCCGGGACAAGACTTTGAATCTCCCAGGACAAGACTTTGGAGGCACAAAACCATGGCTGATCTCTCTACACCCTGTCAAGATTAACGAGCATGCATTATTCTACTTCCTGAATCTTTTCCGGATTTTTAGACACAGCATTTTTACGAAGAGGGCCTAAAAGAACGTTACTTGGCCCGTACGGGGATCGAACCCGCGACCTTGGCGTTATTAGCACCACGCTCTAACCAACTGAGCTAACCGGCCAGCTGCTGTACTACCTCTCCTATCAATATTATTCCAATCACTTCGAAAGAAAGTTTTTTTCTTCGAATTCACCTTGGAGCTTGGAAGGAGTTATGACCCCTGGTTCGTTCTAAACCCGAAATTTCAGTTAAAATACAGTATCACACAAGGAAAGTTCAAATGTCGTCTGCTGAGGTGTTTCGTGACCTTGGGTTTTCGTGAGCCCCGTATTTAAAAGACAGCCTCATCCCCCTTCCCTTCATCCTTCCGCTGGCCCATTTTCTTCCCACCTTTCTACTTTGCTTCCAGAGCTCACTCCCACGGGGTACCTGGCGGAAGTCGAAACCACCTCTCCTTGCTCTCCACCTGCTCCCCTACACGTGCTTTCTCGCACAATTCCCACTGGGTCCTCCACCCGTTTTCCCTTAGAGGCAGAATTTTATCTCTTCCCCCATTTTTACCTAATTCGGAAAAGCACGCCCATACTTCTATTTGCAAGTCACTTTAGACAAACACGTCCCACTGCAGTCTTTGGTCCGCATTTCTTCTTGAAACAAGGTAGTCCATGGACACCTCGAACACAGAAGACTCCGCTTTTAAGTTCAGGCTCACGGCCTTTAGACTGAGGGGCAGACCCGCAGGGAGCGCCGCGGATCTGGAGGTGGGACGAGGGGGACGCCCTCCGCTCCAAAGAGGAGCCTTGGGCCGGCCGTTTCTCCCGCGCAGGAATTCGCTGCGATTCCTTTCTGGAAGCGTCTGGGGTCTTGGACAATGGATGGGGCTGGAGCCCGCAGCGATTCCTTTCTGGAAGCGTCTGGGGTCTTGGACAATGGATGGGGCTGGAGCCCGCAGCGGTGCAGAGCAGCGCGGCTGTGCGACGACAGGACCCAGGACCGCGTGGCAGGGTGGCGGTGTACGAACTACGGAATAAATGAAGGAGCTCACATCACCTGCTGTGATGGCAGGTGCGCCGCCTCCCGGCCCGGACCGTGTTGCTGGCGTCCTGCTGCTTTTCGTGGCTTTCGGACTTGACTCTCACTCTCTCCAATTCTCTTTTCACCGGCTGGCGGACCCGCGCCCGGGCTTGGGGATGTCGGGGCACCGTCCCCGCGCGCAAACACCCCGGCTGGTCCTCCCACAGCCGGCCGACGTGCTTCCCGCGGGGACAGCCGAGCCCCCCGCGCCCTCCGCCGCCGCCTCCTCCTCCTCCCCGGAGCCGACGGCGGCCCAGCCTTGGGCAGAGGCGGAAAGGGAACAGGAAAGGAAGCTGCGAGAAAATGAGTGGAGGAAGCTCATATCCTGTCTGTGCCTTGCGGCTGGTCTGAGGGCGGACCGCCAGAAAGGAGAAGGAAAAGACCGAAAAGAGAAACAGTGGGAATCCGCGGGGTTGCTTCGCCTTCGAGCAGAGCCCTCCCGCCCTCGAACCGCAGGGCCGCGGGACTTTACTGCTCAGTCGGCATGATGAGCGTCGTAAACTCAGCACCAACGCGGTGGGTGGAATGAGCAAGTTTTCCGTGCGCCAGGGTCCCACGACTGTTCCAGAATCTCCAGAGAACCCGGCATTGTGCTGCGTTTCCTTAGCATCACCTGTTTGCCTGAGAATTTCCCCCATGAAAGAACATCTCGCAGAGGAAAGCTCTTCCCCTCCTTGCCTCCAAATGTTGAGCTTGGTGACTAAACCCAGTGATCATTTCCCCCCCACCTCCCCCCACCACCGCGGGTCAAAACCCTTGGAATCTGAAAAAAAAAATCGAAACAAATATTTTGAGTCGTCAGAAAAACAAAACAAACATGAGACACGGTGACTAGGATGTGGAGAAAAGGGAACCTTGGTGAGCTGCTGGAGGGAATGTAAACTGTGCAGGCACTGGGTCCAACGGTCTGGAGACTCCCCCCAAAATATTAAGAAGAGAGCTACTGTATGACCCAGTAATTCCATGACCCAAAGGAAATGAAAGCATTAATTGAAAAGATATGTGAACCCCTGTGTTTATTGCAGCGTTATTTACAATAGCCAAGATATGGCCGCAAACTAAGTGTCCATCAATCCAAGAATGGATAAAGAAGATGTGGTGGTTACATATATGCCATGGACTATTAGCCATTAAAAAAAAAAAAAAAAGACCTTACCATTTCTATCAACATGGATGGACCTAGAGCGTATTATGTTAAGTGAAATAAGTCAGAAAGACAAATATCGTATGATTTCACTTACATGTGGAATCTAAAAAAAGCAAACAACTACAACAAAAACAAGACAAAAAACAGACTCATAAATACAGAGAATAAACTAGTGGTTGACAGAGGGGTGGGGTGATGAAACAGACAAAGGTGATTAAGAAGCACAAACTTCTGGTTATAAAATAAATAGGTCACAGAGATAAAAAGCACAGCATAGGGAATATAGTGAATAATATTGTCATAAAGTTGTATGGTGACTACACTTAAGAAGAGCGCCGAGTGATGTATAGAATTGTTGAATCACTGTGTTGTACACCGAAAGCCAACATAGCAGGGTATGTCAACTGGACCTCGGTAATAATAGCAATAAGAGCGCTGAGAAAGAAGGAAGGGGAAGGAAGGACAGAATGAAAGGAAGGAAGGAGGGAGGGAAGGGAGGACAGGAAGGAAGGGTGAGAGGGAGGGAGGAAGACGGAAGACCTCCAGCCTGGGGTGCCCGGGGAATTCCAGGACAGCCGCTCTCTCAGATCGGTAGGGGGGCCTTGAGAGAGACGCTGTCAGGGGCCCCGAGCCCTCTGCGGGCTTTCCACCGAGGGCGGCTGTTTTCCGCGCGCCAGGAGCAGGGCCTGGGAAGCAGACGGCCAGCGGGGATGGAGGCCGCTCCGCGCCCCAGCTGCGCTGTTCTCACCTGGGTTCCCGGTTCTTCCCGCCCGCCGAGCCGAGCGGTCCGCGATCCGTCCGGGAGAGCTCCCCACCCGGCGCCTCCAGGCCCAGGGCTGAAGGCGGCGGGCGATCGCTGGCACTGCCAGGTTCTGCGCGCGCCGGGCGAGGCGCGAACCCCAGCGGGAATTCAGCCCCGGGGCCGCGGAGCCCCGCGCATCTCCGGACACCAAATCCCTGCGGCTGGAAAGAGGGTCGCACCCGGCGGGTTCTGCCACTGACAAAGCCAACTCGGGGTCCCATGCCATCCCTGTTTAGCTTGTGGAACGTTGGAGAAGTCCTTTCACTCCTGGGCTTTCCTGTTTGTCACAGGAGACTATTTTCTCGAGTCGCTGAGGGTTTTCGTAGCCCAGGTCCCCCGACGGCCCCGCATCCTGGGCTGGGTGACCCTCGTGGTGAGTGAAGAGGACAAATTGAGAAATGAGCAAATCGAGAATTCGTGAAAGCCCTAGGACTCACAACACAGAAGCTCACACACCATGCTGAACGACACGAACTCAGCTCGAATTGCCCCCAACACCGGCTTGTTCAGACCCCCTGTTCCAAGATAGGCCCAGAGCAAGCGGATGTCACCCTGGAGTCGTCTCCAGCCGTGAAAAGAATGAGCAGCGTGAACAGGCTGAGTGAACAAACCGTGGGAAAACCAAGAGCAAGATTCAAGGAAGGCTTGTGCTGGGCAGCCGGGAGACAGGGCACGGCCAGGCAGAAACCTTGACCTCAGGCGTCTGGCCTCCGGGACCCAGGGCGTAAACGTGTGTTTTGAGCCCCACCCCCCACCCTACGCCCCACACCCCCTACCCCCCTCCCAACCCCGGCTTCTGGTATTTTGTTATGCGGACCTAGGAGACTGGTAGGATGGAAAGGTCCTATATCGCAATTGCGGGGATGGTTACCTGCGTGTACTTATTTGTCAAAATTCTTTGAAATGCGTGCATGTACAGATTATGCTTCCGTCCTGTTGATACTTTTTTCAAATAGGCACCACAGTATGGACCGCGGTAAACTAAATCACCATAAATGAGTTCCCCAGTCCAGTCACTTCTCTAAGAAAGCATTGCTAGATTCAGTGTATAATTCAGTAGATAAACTCCTAACTCCAGAAGGAAAGAGACAACGGCAGATCTCAACTCCCCTAATGGAGGAACAGTCAAATGATTAATAGATCCCGGAGAAGAGATGACTTATTTGAAGGAACAATAAGTGGAAGTGGTAGGGAGGTCTCCTGAGGGTGGGAGCAACCGGGAAACGAAGTGGCACTGGAATGAAATTTGCCTCAAAGTGATAAAAATAGGCAGAAAAGCAGAGGCGTCAGGGGGAATTAGCTCAAGTGGTAGAGCGCTCGCTTAGCATGCGAGAGGTAGCGGGATCGACGCCCGCATTCTCCAGCTTTTGCAGTCCTGCCAGGCTCCCCCGGTTCCGGGGTTCACCGGCATCGGGGCGATGTGCACTGGGCAGACCTCTCTTTGGCTCAGCCCTTCCTCTGTGAGCTTCCCTGCTGGTTTAAAAGGAAGAAGAAGGAAAGAAAGAAAGAAACAAAGACCGAAATGTGACATATAAAAACAAAAAAGGAACAAATGGGACAGAATGTCTTAGAAACACAGGTTTTGGGACCTCGGCTCAAAGTTGGTAAAAAATGTTGTGTGTCTGGGAAAACCAAACTTTCTCCTTTGGAGTCGGAAGTGTGAGGAATAGCTTGAGAATTGTGTCAGGAGGCACCGGCAGGAGAGTGTGGGTTTTCTGATGTTTTAATATTTTTTCCTTTTTTAATAAAGACAGTTTATATTTTATAAATAGTAAATTTTACTACTTAACTTTTATCGCGATATTGTTTTAGTATTTTATTCACAGTGACAACCCGTGGTTAGGTAGCAGATGTCAATTTGTCTTCTATCAGATCTCTAAGAGTTGGCTAAGTATTAAGAAGAAAGACAAAGAAGGAAAGAGATTTGGAAGATGGGGAAAGGAGTGGGCTAGGCTATTAACTCTGCTGTCAGATTAGCCCTCGCTAAGATGATATGGGGAAAGTCCCTCTACTGTCGCGGTGGGCTGAACTGAAGGTCTAGACAACCTAGGGCGGATGTGGTTGCCAAGTTGGACCAAGAGAAAGTTGGGTGCGGAGGGAGGAGGAAGAATTCAAACAGCCATGCATAGCAGCCTCCATTTGTTTTCTCTTTTGGCCATGAGAGTCTTGAGGTCTGCAGCAAGAAATTTTCATAAGTTTTTTCATGAGGAAATGGAGACTGTAGGCTATCTCTAGGAATGTTCCCTGCAATAGCACATAATAATTGCTCAATAAATTAATACCTATGCTGCAGTGTCTGTGTAGGTCACTCGACTCATCTTCTGGGTCTGGTGCTAAGCAAGGGCTTCGGGAATAAATCTACAGGACAAGATTAAGACTCTCAAGGCACAATCTTGGTTCCCTCCAAGGTTCTTCATCACTCCCTGAGCCCTACAGGAAAAGAGCACTGTGTGCAGCCCCTGGAATGGGGGTTCGCTGAGAAATCTAAGAAATCTCCACTACAGACTAGCCTCCCTGGGGACCACACTGAGGCTCAGATCAATGTTGAAATGGAGGTAGGGAGATCAAAATCTTTAAATGGGATACTTGGACCATAGCAGACGGCCTACAACAGACAATATAGTAAGGTCAAGTGTGTTGATTCTATATCCAGAATTGAAGAAAAAAAAAGTGGAAGAGTGTTTACTGCCTTTAGAAAGGAGAGGGGGAAACTTGGCCATTCTTTCAGGCTAATGGCAAACTATTATTTTGGACTCACTATCCCCACAGATACTCAGTACTGGGAAGGGACTGATGCCGGTGTTTGCCTTCTCTGCCTTTCCTTAAAACTATTATTCCAGCAAACTGAGCAAAGCTTCACTTAGACCTACTGGCCTCAAAATTCTCTCCTAGCTGCTCCTCTCGTCCCCACCCTGGGCCACAGATTTCACCTTTGGAAAGTTGAAGAGAATTAGGTCTTGGGTTTTCTGGGGTTTCTCTAGGAAATGGGAATAGGACTTTCCAGCAGCCTGGCCCAGGGATGTGACACGGAAGGCTTGAGGCCCTGGGCTGGGAGAGGCCGTCCCACTGCTTGTCTTGGGCAGCTGAGCCTGCAAAGACCAGTAATGACCACAACTCTGGAGCACCGTGTCTCGACATCTGGAGCGTGTTCTTTTTACTTCCAGGAGATCAGGAAAGTGATATTGGGAAGTTCTGACAAGGCTTTCTAAGGAAGTCCCCATTCTTCACTCTCCAATGTCTGATCATCTCTGCCCTCCATCCAGTCCCGGCTGGTCCCTCAAGGCCCAAAGTTCCCAGCAGCCCCCAGGAACCAGGAAAGTGAGAGGCCTGTGGTCCTTCTGAGCAAGCCCCCAGGAACCAGGAAAGTGAGAGGCCTGTGGTCCTTCTGTGCATGCTTATTATTCGAGAAGTTCTCTTCCACCCCCCTTCCTTGGTTTGCATATTGCCTGTTCTATTTACAAACCCAGAGCTTCTTACCTGGGAAAAGATCCAAGAAGCTTTGACACCTCTGTTGTACCCTTGTCACCACTCCTCATGGAGACCCTTGGTCCACCTGCCAGCATCCCTCCCTTCCCACTCCTGCCCCAGGCTTGGCACTTCTGAGTACTCAGGTCTCAACTCAAATTGTCCTTCTTCAGACAAGTAGAGCTAAAATGTTGCGTGCACAGTCTCTCGCTCCCAGTTCTATCTTCTTCACAAACATTATGTCCTCCAGAAAGTAGGTTTTTAAGTTATTGTTTTGTTTTTCTCTTTCCTAGAATGGGAGCTTCCTGAGTGCTCAGGCACGGTCTGTACAGAACGCTGAATCTCACTGCGCCCCAGCATCTAGAGCGAAGGTTCACATGGCTACTGCCATGACCGGGTGGAGTGGGTAGTGCAGGCAAATCAAACACCAATGAATTCTTCAAAATATTATCCCACCACATCTCCAAAATCTTTTTTTTTTTTTAATTTATTTGACAGAGATCACAGGTAGGCAGAGAGGCAGGAAAGCAGGCTCTCTGCTCAGCAGGAGCAGGAGCAAGAGAGCCTGATGCGGGGCTTGATCCCAGGACTCTGGGACCATGACCTGAGCCAAAAGCAGAGGCTTAACCCACTGAGCCACCCAGGGGCCCCACACCTCCAAAATCTTAACACAACATCTACTAATTCATTTTGCTTCTTCCTTTCTTCATCTTCCTTTTTTTCTGACATTTCAATGGCAATTTTAGGTCTTGTTTTGTTTTGTTTTTCCAAATGACCAACTAGATTTGCTGTATTCCAGCTAATCCCCATGTTTCTATTTAGGATTCTTTTTTCTGACTTTCTTTAGAGCCTTTCTTTTTCTTATTCCTTATGTTAAATGCACAGGATTTTTACTGTGGTACTCTATAATTAAAGAGTATTCAAGGGTAGAGTTTAAACTAGAGAGCAGTTTCTGCAGAACCTAAGACATAGGTCATTGGAAATTCCCATTTTTATGATCTTTGAAATTCCCATTTTTATGAGTCTGACGGTATGCGTTTGATTTTCCTCTAAGGTGCTCATTTGAGAGTTAATATTTTGCTTGCTATTGTGTTATTCTTTTAATGATGTCTAAATTTATTTTTTGTACCAATTTTATGTATCAGTATATGATTATATACACAAGATATGGATGTGACATTGAGCCCATGTATGAATGTTAATATTGATGACTAAAAAGGAGAAATTCAGGGACGCCTGGGTGGCTCGGGTGGTTGGGTGTCTGCCTTCGCTTGGGCCATGAGCCCGGGGTCCTGGGATTGAGTCTTGGATCGGGCTCCTTGCTCAGCGGGGAGCCTGATTCTCTCTCTGCCTCTGCCTGCCACTCTGCCTGCTTGTGCTCTCTTTCTCTGACAAATAAATGAATAAAATCTTAAAAAAAAAAAGGAGAAATTCAGACATTACACACCTCATAAAGTTATGCTCACAATACCTCTCAAATTTTACTGTTGAAATATTTGAGGCTGAAGCTAAGGGAGCTCCTACCTCTAACTACCAGTTTACAAGAAATAGAGCAATTCAAGAAATATGTCAAGGGACACCAAGAAGAGGCAGTAGAATAAATCCACAAGGTGGGAAATTATGTAGGATAAAAGATGCAGCCCCTCAGCAAATCTGTTGGCCTAAACTACTCTTCTGTACCATACTAGAATAGTGGATACATGTTATACATTTGTCAAAATCCATAGACTATATGACACAATGAGTGAACCCTAAGGTTAACTGTGGACTTCAGTCTATAATAAGAATGTATCAATATTGATTCTCCTGTTATAAAAAATCTCACACTAAGCACAATGTTAATAACGGGAAACTCTACAGGAGGAAGGGTGACATTGTTTATTGGGAACTATGTACTATGTACTGGGAACTATGTACTTCCTGCTCGATTTTTCTTCAAATCTTAAAGTGCTCTAAAAAATAAAGTATATTAGTTAACTAATATAACTAATACATTAGTTAACTAATAACATTTTAAAAAGAAAAGTAAGGGATTGCCTATGGATGAAGAGAGACTTAAAACATTAAAGAAAGTGGATTTTGTTTGGTTTCTTAGTCACTTGTTAAGGGAGGTTGTGTCTGTGACAATCAGAGGTCTGGAAAAAATGTGGATGTTAGATCATATTCAAGATCATTCATTAATTAGCAGCAACCACCATATACACACAGACATAATGTTCTCCTTGAGCTAAGTCCCTAATTCCACTTTCAAGAAGTTGGCACAGGACACCTGGGTGGCTCAGTCAGTAAGCCTCTGCCTTTGGCTTAGGTCATGATCCTAGCTAGGGTCCTGGGATGGAATCCCGCTCAGCGGGGAGCCTGCTTCTTCCTCTGCCTGCTCTGTCTGCTGTTCCCCCTGCTTGTGTGCTCACTCCCTCTCTCTCTCTCTGATAAGTAAATAAAATTTAAAAAAGAAAGAAATTTGCAGATTTCCAGCCTTAACTCTACCACCAAGTTCCAGAAAGAGAAACGTATATGAACCATCCCTCAGTCCACAGCTTACTGCTGGACACTTGAGTGTGGCATTTCATTGAAACTGCCTTCATTCAGGCCACTACAATCTCCTCAAAATTGTAAAATCCAGTGGGAACTTCTTCTGTATTTCATCTTACTTGGGGTTCCAGTTTCTGAAATACCCTCCAGCTCTCCCCCTCCCAAGTGAATGATTTCTTCCTTGGGTTTAGACAGGACCAGTAAGTTCTCCTCGAACTCTTTAGGGTCCTTTGTGTCCCCACTTTTTCTCCATCTTTCTCTATGAATGTTCTCTGAGGTTCTGTCCTTGGGCCACTTCTTATCTTGAGCTAATTGCGGGGGGATCTGTGACCATTCTTTTATTGTATGGATGTAGATCTATAAATGTGACCCTCTTCTCACCAAGAGGTTCAGAACGATTACCTTACACCCATGCTATCCAACAGAGATATGCATCATACATATACTTTTGAACCTTCTAATAGTCCCATGAAAAAAAAGCAAACAGAAAGAAGTGGAATTACTTTAATACTGTATTTTATTTAGCAATATATCCAAAATATTATCAATTCAACAAGTAATCAATAGAAAAATTATTAATGAGATGTTTTACATTCTTTCATGTAAAGTTTTTGAAATATGGCGTCTATTTTACACTTATATAGCAAATCTCATTTCATAGCATATTTCAAATACTTTATAGCCACTTGTCACTGGAAGCTACTGTATCGAGTGTATCCAGCCTGATACAATTCATTTCTCCTTGCTTCATTACAAGCACTATCCATATTCTGGACGGCCATCTCTCCTGAGTTCCAACCTTTATCCGCAATCCCTCACTGATCTCTCCACTTGCACACGAATGAATATTTCAGAACTAATAGGACATGGCAAGAACCTAATAATTTCTTTCCCCAAACCCACTTTAGTGAGAAATATCAGTCTTGCAGAAAAGTACCATCATTGGGGCGCCTAGGTGGCTCAGTTGGTTAGGCATCTGCCTTTGGCTCAGGTCGCGATTCCAGGGCCTTGGGATGGATTCTCCCATCAGGCTCCCCGCTGAGCAAGGAGTCTGCTTCTGCCTCTACCCCTCCCCCTGCTTGTGCTCTCACTCTCTCTCACTCAAATAAATAGATTAAATCTTTAGTAAAAAAATACTTTTTTAAAAAACACCACCATCCAAGCAACGCCCCAAGCCAGAGACCTAAGGACTTCTCTCTCCCTCATCATCATCTGCGTTCAGTTTTTCACTACATTCTGTCAATTCTATCTTTCTGTCTAACTGGAAATACTAGCTTCTTCTCATTTTTCCCTTTCATTAACTCAAGTGAATTTTGTCTTGAGGCCCTTGCATTAGTATTCCTTCTGCTTCAAGGCTCAGGAGTCTTCACAGACTTCCCACATCATTTTCCATGTTATTTAGGCTCACCTCAAAATCATCTCCTCAGAGCACTCTTTCCTGAATCATCAAGTAGTTACTTCCATCATATCTGAAACTATATGGTTTAGTTTTTTGTTTTCACTTTTATCTCCCCGTACAAGAATGTGAAGCTTATGTCTGTCTTGATTGTGACTGAACCCAAAGACTCGTAGGTGATGTGGGGCCCAGAGGCTAACATTTGAGAGAGGCCCTCATGCCTGTATGGGATAAATGAGTCTAACTTGACTGCCAGTGCTTGGTAAAGCCATTCGGTGTCTCTGCCATGTCCACTGATATGATGCCCTCATGCTTCTCCTGAACTTTGAACTCAACCGTCATCTCTTCCCAAGTCATCTTCTGCACAAACGGCAAAGTTTCTCATTTGAGAAACACAGATTAAGCCATGTTGCAGTCCAGGGTAAAATGGTGAAATGGTGACCTTTTGCTGACAAGACAGCACTCAGAGCCCCTCATACTCTGGAATGTCATTCCAACCTCCCTTCTCCAAAAGTTGACCAGTTGTTATTTCTCCATTCCGGTTTATTTTGTTCCTCTGGGACCTTGCCTGTGCCTAAAATGCCCATTTCTAAGTTAGTTGTTTTGCTCTATATCCAATAAAATGTAATTATAGGTGTGGTCTTGAGAAGATGAGGAAAGGGGAAAACGGGAGCAAATGTTCTTTTTAAATTTTCTGATTAGAACAAAGTGCAACTTCCTGCTATTGCCGCCAAAAGTTCAGCTTCTGAGGGAAAGGGGACAGAGGAGAAAACCAGAAGCCTCTACCTGCCCAGCTTGGGCTCAGTGGACTTGAACAACAAAAAGCCCAACAAAAAGGCCATTTCTTTTTATGTCTAAAGGACAGAATGTTTAACTGGCATATTAAACTTTAAAAAAAGTGCTTATCTTGAATTGCATATAAACGATAATTTTTCCTGTATTCATGGTCTTTCCCTTACACATGGACTAAACACACTGGGAACAGATGTGCAAACACAGAGCCTGGAATGGCCTACCCCAAAAGCCACCTCCCGGACAGCCATCATGTCAACCACAACACTCAGCTGATAATCACAACTTTGAAAAATATGAAAGGAGATTCTGGAATCCCTGTATTAACTCACCAGGCAGTTCCTGATGTGGTCTTCCCCAGATGGGACATGCTTGGTGACCCTGGGAACTGGGCACCCTGGTGGAGAGGACAGAGCTCACACTCTCGCCCAGGGCATTGTCTGGGATGTTGGGTGATTACTCGGTCCTCGCTCCACTTGGGTGGCCTTAAAAGTCATTTGTGGATCAGAAAGACAGGATCATTTCTTATTATCCAGGGGCCATCCCTTTCCCAGGACCTCCTCATGCCATCAGCATCACCCGCAGAAATCTTGGGGCTCGGGCTCATGTTGAAAAATGTGAAAAAGTTGTGAGAAAGAGCTGGAAGGCAGAGACTATCCCACTGCCCAGTCCCACCGACTGAGTCCTAACCCCCCCCCCACCCCACCCCGACTGCCTGGACCTCTGGGAAAGGATGGGGTGGAATTGCTTTTCTGCTGGGAAGCTTTTGAATATTTGTTTCCATCTCCAGGAGCTTCGGAAACAAAAGGTGGGGGAAACTATCTGGGTTCTGTGTATGGCACAGGCAATGGCCCGTTTGTTTCCTTCTCTGATTTTGAAAGGTTTCTGAAGCTACCGCTCAGGACTGGCTTTACATTTGAAATAGGGAGGCAGGCCCGTGGTAATGGGGTCCCAGGCAGGTGGGGCAACACTCTATTAATCACAGATTTCCCAACACTTCCTGCGAGAATTCAGTTTCTACAAATGCCACTGGGGGTCGTAACCTTCCTTGCCTGACTCTCCCGCACTTCGCAATCCCCTCCCCTCCCCAAACAGCAAGCCAGACTGTTTGGAGATCCGGCCCCCGCCTGTTACAGTCTAGCTTCTCTCGGTCCCCGTCATTGGCCTTACTTTTTCCCCAGGTTAAATCCCCACGTAAATCCCAGATCCGGTTAGCAAAGAGAGGCTGTCACCACTAAAATGCATTTCTCAAGGATGCCTGTAACGGGGGTGGTGGGTGCCTCCCGCCCCCCTGCACCGCGCACCACCGACCTCCTCCCTCTCCGAGCTCCTCCGCCCGCGTGGGGACCCCCACCTCTCTTTCCCTGTGTCCCTTCCCCGGCCACACGCAGTCGGTGGGAATGTGGTTCAGGATATCGCCAGCCCTGCCATGCGTGGAGCCAAACGGGACAAAAGGACAGAAAGAGTCAATTTCCTACGCTGCGAAAATGTCCCATACTTCGCTGTCTTCTTCCTGCGCGTACAAGGTGCGCACCTGCGCGCGGAGATGCCCCTTCGGACCCAGACCCCAGCGCGCGGGGGAGGTGCCCGCGGCCAAGTGGGCGGAGCGCAGGGCCCGCGGCCCCGCCCACGCGCTCCCCGCAAGTGGTTGCGCGCGCAGGCTCCCCGGGCTTCACCGGTTGCTCCGCTGAGGTGGGATGGGGACCCGGCCGCCTGCTGTGGGGGAAGCTCTGCATCTCAGGTGCCGTCACCTTTCTCGGTTTAGGACCGGAAGAAACTGCATCCCAGCCGCGAACCGGCGCGGCTTTCCCGGGAGGCACCTTCGCTCTAAAAGGAGTCGTGGTTGTCACCGGCTGTGGACAAGCTTCGGAACAAAAACACATGCCCTCTCTGAGGCTCGAACTCAGGACCTTCAGATTATGAGACTGACGCGCTGCCCACTGCGCTAAGAAGGCGACGTGAAGTACGTTTTAGTTAGGTTTTAAAGGAAGCATGTAATTTCTGGAAACCATGATGTACCCGCTGAATAATTGTGCTTGACCTTTGGCCGCTATTTTCCATCTTTTTTCCTACTGATCTGGATCGCCTCCTCCCTCATCGCCCCTCCCGATATTTTAACGGTCCACAGCCTTCTCTGTTGGAGTAGTACACTCCGTAAATAGTAGTTGAACGAATATCTCCCCAACATGTCCAGAGTCTATCCCTACCTGTCAAATTAAATCTACATTTCCACCTGTGTCTCCTGAGATATTCCCCTTGGAATATTACAAACTGATTTTATAAATTTCCATATTTTCCCCACCTCTATACAACCAAAAATGCTATTAAAGACTGCTCACAAAGGAGAGCCTGACTGGTTCAGTGGGTAGAGTCTGTGGCCCCCCATACTGAGTTTGTAAGCTCAAGCCCCATGTTAGGGGGGTGGATTATACTTTAAAAACTTACACACATAATTTCATTTTGTCTAACTTAATTTTTTTGCCATAAATCAATGTATCATTATCCCCATTTTGCTGATAAAAGGCTCCACAGAATTAAACCAACAGCTGTTCAGTGACAAAGCCAGACCTTGAGAGCAGATTCTGATTCCAAAAAGCATGCATTCTCCACTCTAAATCATATTCTCTCCACCATTCTTCTCCACATCACTGCATTCATTCAAGTAAGCACATATTTATACAATTAAGGCTTCTCCGGTCCATTCAACAAACATCAATTCACAACCTGTCCTTATGCTTGACAACTGGGTTCAAAATTTCCAAGAGAAGCTTGGCCCGTTGTCCCTCAAATCCCCACAGATACTTTATTTCATCAGTTCTCAATGTGTAGCAAACGGATCCATGGAGATCCTGAGACACTTTCAAGGTATGTGAGGGCAACAATATTTTCATAATAATATCAAGGCTGCATTTGTTATGAAAAAAGCTGATGGTATAAAAACAGCACATAATTGCTCTTGCTTCCTGTGGATCAAGGCACTTTATCAGGAGGTCCCCGCCCTCTTGTGTCCATAGCAGTCACATGGTGGGGGAGATAGTTTACTTAAGAATATCCTTGATGAAGCAGTAAAAAAAAAAAAAAAAATTTACTTGACTAGTTCTTACCCTTAAGTACATGTCTTTTTAATAAACCATGTGAATAAATGGTAAGTGCAGAAAAAGCACTCCAGCTGTGTATAAAAATGAGATGATTGTCTAAGAAAAGTGTTTGGGTGACTTTTAACTTGCAAACTGATCTAGATGTTTTGTTTTGTTTTCATGGAACACCATTTTTATTGGAAAGAATAAACCATGACATATTCAGTCATTTTCTCAAAAATCAAAGAAATCAGTCTATAAAAAAAATTCAAAGAAAATAATTGAGAGGATTTGCAATGATAAATTATTATCTTTCAGTATTTGATAACTTGCAGCTTCCCAATGCTTAGAGACATTTCTGAGGAGATTGGTGATGGTGTTAATGTTCTTTTTTGTTTGTTTGATATTATATACTGAAAATCTGAATACCCCCAAGGACTAATGTGCCCAACTTGTTACCAAATCACGCATGGGTAAAAGAGCCATTCAGTTAGTGATGAGGTTTCAGACTGCACATTACAACCAACCCTAAAGAAGGTGCCATCTGTCAAGTTTGGTATAAAATCAGACAGGAATGTGCACAATTACCTGAAAAAGCTATTAAAATACTCTTTCCTTTTCTAACAGTTTATCTGAATGAAGCCAAACTTTCTTTATATGCTTATGACATTTTGAATGAAGAAGCAGATATAAAAATCTGTCTTCTACTAAGCAGTCATAAAGGAGAGTGAAAGAAAAAAATATATATAGTTATTTTTTCATAAAATGTTACTTACGATAACACCTAATAGGTTGGTTGCTTTTATTTCAGAAAAAAATAACAAATACTTTCAAAAATTTTAAAATTATTTTTCTAAGTAATCTCTACCCCAACATGAGGCTTGAACTCACAACCCCAAGATCAAGAGTCACATGCTCTACCAACTAAGCTAGCCAGGCACCCCAACTAGGAAATATTTTTAAATTTGCAGTTTTAAAACTTAATATAGTAAATATTGATGGATATAATTCACAAAGACCTTTGGGTTTCACAATAACATTTAAGAGTGTAAAGAATCCCATGGTGCCTGATTGGCTCAGTCTGTAGCTCATGCAACTCTTGATCTCTGGGTTGTATGTTCAAGCCCCACACTGGGGGGCAGAGACCACTTAAAAAGAAAATTAAGAAGAAAAAAACAGAGTCCTGTCACCAGAAAGCTTGAGGATCACTACAGTAGATTATTTCAACACAACCTCTCTTAAATCTCTCTTCCTTTTCATTCCATCATTCATTCTACTCATTATTGAGAACATGTTTTATGCCAAGCATTGTCCTGAGGTTGGGGATTCATAGAGAATTGAGCAATCCTTGATAGGAGCTGACAGGGTAAACAAAGGCCCAGTTCCCATTCTTGAAACTTCCTCATTCTCACAATTAAATATATCCTCTAAAATACCTCGTTTTGATAACATAACCCTTGCACTTGGTATTAGTCAGCTAGGGCCACCCTAACAAAATACCACAGATGGGGTTGGTTACACAACAGAAATTTTTCTCACTGTCATGGAGGCTGGATCAAACCCAAGTTCAAATCAAGGTGTCGGCAGGTTTGGTTTCTCCTCAGGCCTCTCTCCTTGACTTGTAGATGGCCACCTTCTGTGTCCTTACGTGGTTTTTTCCTTTGTGTGTGCACATGTCTGGTTTCTATGTCCTAATCTCCTCTTCTTATAAGGATACCAGTCAGATAGGATTAGGGTCTCCTCTAATGACCTCATTTTAACTTAATTCTCTCTTTAAAGGCACTATCTCCAAATACAGTCACATTTTGAGATACCAAGGGTTACGCTTTCAACATATGAGATTTGGTGGGACACGATCCAGCCCATAACATGCTTAAATGTTTTAAATTATAAAATTTTTACCCTGAGATTTTCAGCCTTTTCTGTCACTACTTCCCTTCATGAGTATTTATTTTAAAGCTCCCTCAATTTAAAAAGTCATACACCTTTCCTCATAGAGGAATTCCAACTTCATGTCTGGTCCATATCTTTAAGGCCCATTCCTGATATTTTCATTCTTATATGATCTTGTCTTTTTTTACTCTGAACGCTGTGACTACTTGTCAGTAACCATCTTATGGGTGTTGTTATTATAGTATTTGGTATGAATATGCCGTATCTTTCAGTAATACCCTCTAGTAGTCACCATACCTAGAAGGAAGTGTAGCCACTCTGTTCAACAATCCAATAGCTCTTGTATGCGTAGATTCCTTTTTTATATGGCCAGGAGGAATGACTGTCTCAGAGTCCTGGTTCTGAAGGTAGTTGTAAACCTAGTTTGTTTCCTTTTTATTCACTTAAATTCCTGCCAAGTCTATGGGATCTAATGCAGACCCCAGGAAAGGGAGGGAGGAGGAGGTAATGCTAAGCCCGCTCCTGTTTCTACCTACCTGGTTGCTTGGGGGAAGTTCTGTAACATCCATGCCCATGTAGGTTCTGAGATCTTTTTCTCTTTCTTCATATTTGAGTGAATCTTTTTTTTTTCTTCTTAATTTAGGGAAGTCCTTGCATTCCTTTCTCAAAGGTTCTCTTACAAAACCTCTCCATGCTACATCCTCTGCAGACTCTTTTCAGTTCTTATCTTAGACTTTGCAGGGAGGGTGAAAGAAGTAGGGAAACCTTGGCCCAAACCACTCTCTGCATTGCTTCACACCTCCATTTGAGCTTGTATAGTTACCTAAATGGGGGGGGGGGACCAATTATTGGTGTCTCAAAATATATAGCCCAAGTGCAAACAGGGAACTGCAGATAATGGACCAGGAATTACCTGCTTTCTGCTCTGGCTTAAAACAATTTTTATACTGTGGCGTGTTAAAGACAGACAAGTGAGAGCTATTGGCCAGAACAAGATATTATTCCAAAGGTGCGAGAAATCAGGACACATGCGACTTGTGGCTGATACCTAGAATGCTCTTGTTGCTGTAGGGGAGGGAGGTGGCTTCCACGCATCCATGTTCAGCTGACACAGTTCTAACAGCAGGGCAGTTTCCTGATCTCTGAATGCTGCAAAGACCGACGGGAAGCTGCCATTTTCCAGCTGCCTCCCTCTCTGATGGTGACACCTGGCAACCTCCTTGAGGGCCTGTTTTATATGGAGACTATGGTGGCCAGCCTGGAACCGGGTCCCCCAGCCCTTCCAACTATTCCATAATTGTGCATGTCCTATTTAAACCATTTCTTAAGATTGCTAGGCTGGTTTCAATCATTCATAGTTGAACTCTGCCTGATGCATTTCCCCAATCCAGGGGAAGCCGAGATAACAGGAAAAGGCTTAGTTGACCCTGTGACTTGCTTCTTCTCCTTAGGAGTGTACAGCGAGACTTCTGCCTTCCCAAAAACAAGCCCCTAGTCTCCATGTCAGCAATACCTTCAGACCCACCTTGCATTAAATACGCAACTCCAGGGGTCTTTTATTTTAAAAACATCTCCCCTGGGGCACCTGGGTGGCTCAGTTGGTTAAGTGACTGCCTTCAGCTCAGGTCAGGATCCTGGAGCCGGCTCCCAGCTCCATGGGGAATCTGCTTCTCCCTCTGACCTTCTCCCCTCTCACGCTCTCTCTCACAATCTCTCTCAAATAAATAAATGAGATCTTTAAGAAAAAAAAAATCTCCCCAAACATTTCTTAACACCAAAAAATGTATTTATGAGAGATGAAAATCTTACCTCGCCACAATTAGTACTTAGAAATAGAACGTAAAGTAAATATTTGGTTAAAGGCTATTTGTTTTGACTTACGATTAGGCCATGGAAAGATAAAATGATTGTCAATATTTGTTTTCCTCCACAAGGTAACGCTTTGACATATAGAAAAGGACATTAATAAATTATATGTACTATACGTTATGTATATTAAAATGTCTTAATCCAGAAAAATGTCTTCCTTGCCTTATGGAATGAAAGGAGGTGTAAAAAAAAAAAAGATTTTTTTTAATTGAAGTGGAGTTGACATATAACATTATATTAGTTTCAGGTGTGCAACATAATGACTTGATATTTGTATATGTTGCAAAATGATCACAATCAATGTAATTAACATTTGTCTCCATACATGATTATGTTTTACTTTCTTGTGATCAGAACTTTATTTTTTATGATGAGGGCTTCTAAGATCTCCTCTCTTAGCAACTTGCAAATATAAAATAACTATAGTCACCGAGGTGTACATTACATCCCCATGATTTATTTATCTCATAACTGGAAGTTGGTACCTCTTGACCCCCCTTCACCCATTTTGCCCAACCTCACCCCCATCAAAGAAGGCTTTTAATTCTTTTGCCATTTCCAAATTAAAATGATATGTTTACACCCATACTCAGAAATTGGAAATGTCAAATGGCTTATTTATGTTATAAACATTGGTGTATCTGCCATATGCATTTGGATTACCCACAGGGACACTGTCTCTCAGATCTGTGAGATGTCCTTTCTTACTGTGATAAAGTCATAATAATAAGAAAACTAATTAAGTGACAGTCATATAACTTCATCAATTAGCCCTCTCCAAACTCAGTGATGTAAGTGTGACCATCCCCTGGGATATCCTGGGATATAAAAATGTAGACCATACACTTAGGTGTTCCATTATCATTTTATTTCCATTCACTGGAACACATTTTTCCTTACCTCCATATGAAGACCTAGACAGTTTCATGATTTATCCCGACTAATATAGTCTCAATCCCAAAATTAAAATGTTGAGCTCCCTGTATCCCTCTAAAATTCATCCTTAGATGAATTTGACATAAAGATCAAACTTCTCCCTTCACCCATTGGACCTGCTGAGCGATAGCTCCTTGGATAGTTGCCAGGGAAAATGTTTCCTCTCTCTTTCCTCGTGCTTCTTGTTCCCTGAATTACCTTCATTTCTCCACTTGGCCTATTTAAGCTGGCTTTCAGCTGCCCCCATGCCAATGCTCCCTCTCTCCTGTTTCCCACATGTGTTGTGGGAAATGTTCATGCCTCATTGTCCCTGAAGAGCTCTGACACTACAGACTAATCTTGATAAAGAATCAACGTCAGGCAGTCAAGCTGCCCATCTGTTGCCTTGATATTATCCATAGCCTTCTCCACTGTGTCCCACAGATTTTGCGCCATTGATCGGCCTTATTGACATCTCTCTAGTTAAGATTTAGCAAAAGGAAAGAGAACTCCAATCTGAACTCTTCTCTGTGGGGAAATGTACAGAGATAATAACATGCCAACAGCTCGCTCCAAAATCCTTTTCATAAATTCTATTTCAATTGCCTTTGTTCTGTACTACAGAGATGCTCCCCCTGCTCAGGATTTGACATCACTGGCTGGCCTTCTGCCTCCAACAGACACCTTCCTCATGTTAATTAGGCTTTAACACCTCCGGCTGACCTACCCTTCTCACTAGGGCTCCAACACCATGCTTCGGGCCCTGTTCCTAAGTGAATGCCTTCTGCATTGTGCCTGGGTTAAACAACCAGCAACAAGCTGTTGTACTTGTCCCCCTTATCCTGCCTGGGCTCCTACACTCCATGCCCCCTCACAACATGGATACTTTCTTCACCTGGGAAACTCCAGGGCATCATAATTCCCCAGACCTAATTTGGTCTGACATGCCTAAATGACGGCACTACTAAATTCCTCAGGGAGGAAAAGAAAAGTGAAACAGAATGGAAAAGAAAAGGAAGGCAAAAGAAGAGGGGGAAGAATAAGATGAGGAATTTTTTTTTTTAATTGAAGCATAGTTGACATTAGTTTCATAGAACATATTGTATAGGGTTAGCTAAAGCACAGTTGACATAATATATTAGTTCCAGGTATACAACATAGAGATTTGACAATTCTATCCATTATGAAATGTTTACCATGAAAAGTGTAGTTATCATCTGAGGAAATTATATAGACATTTTAGCTATAGCATGACCTTTTCTGGTAAAGGTCTACTCTTCCCTTGCTATACATTTTTAAAAGAATGATATTGTATTTTTTTAAGATTATTTATTTATTTGACAGAGAGAGAGATCACAAGTATGCAGAAAGGCAGGTAGAGAGACAGCAGGCCTCCTGGTGAGCAGAGAGCCTGATGCGGGACTCGATTCCAGGACCCTGAGATCATGGCCTGAGCTGAAGGCAGAGGCTTAACCCACTGAGACACCCAGGGACCCAAGAACTATATTGTATTTTAACAGTTTATCTGTATCTGTATCTCTTAATATGGTCATATGTTTTTTCTCTCTTCTTAAGGAAATTATATCATTTAGTTTTAGAGTATAAAACTATAGCTTTATAATTTAATATAAAACTAAATATAAATCTATAATAAATTCAAGTTAACAATAAGGATATATTTTATTCCTGAACTTTTATGTTTTCTTCAGTTTTATTTAAAATTTAATTCAAATTCATGTGTGAAAGTGGAATCTGATTTTTCTTCTCACATAGTCTCTCTTAGGTTTGAGGTATCAAAATTACTGCTAGTCTCACAAAATTAGTTGAGATATTTTTTCCCATTCCTTTTTCTGGGAGTTTTCATAAGATCAGAAATATCTTTATAAACATCTGATAAATTCATATCTCAGATCTACTTGGTCATGTATTTTTTATGGAAGATTTCAAATCATGGGTTCTTTTGTTAATGTTATAGAAAGAATTGTATTTTCTACTAAAATACTTAGTAAATCACGTTTTTCAAGAATATGTAAGTTTCTAAGTTTATTAGCACTAGATTTTCATCATTTTCTCCTAGCTTTTAAATCATGAAACATCTGTGGTTGTGTCTCTTTTTAAGTGTATTTTTTCACTGTCCGTTATTCCTGTTTAATCTTGCCAAATGTTTGTCTACTTCAGTGTTTTGGTATTTTTGTGGGGTTTTGGCATTATTGTGCTTCCCCCTTGTATTTTTGTTTTAATATTTTATTACTTTTCTTTTTATTTGAAAGAGAAGACATGACTGATACCACAATATTACAAAGGATTATAAAAGACTGCTATGAAAAATTATATACCAGCAATTTGAACAACCTAGAAGAAATGTATAAATTCCTAAAAACATACAGTCTTTCAAAATCAAATGAGGAAGAGATAGAAGATCTAACCAGACCTATTACTAGTAATAAAATTAACCAATGTAATTCATTAAAAAGTAATGAATTTAAATCAGTAATCAAAAGACTCCCAAGAAACAAAAGTCCAGGACCAGATGGTTTCAGAGATGAATTCTACCAAACATTTAAAAGAGAGTTAATACTGATTGTTCTCAAAGTATTCCAAAAAATACATGAAGGAATGTTTCCAAATACATTTTATGAGGCCAAACAACATTACCATGATCCCCAAATCAGACAAAGACCCAAAAAAACCTTGCAAGCCAATATCCCTGATGGACATAGATGCAAAAATCTTCAAGAAAACTTTCGTAAACTGCACTTAACAGTACATTAAAAGGGAGCAACTGCGTGGTTCAGTGGGTTAAATATCTGCCTTCAGCTCAGGTCATGATCCCAGAGCCCAGGATTGAGGCCCTTGTTGGACTCTCTGTTCGGTGGGGAGTCTGCTCCTCTCTCTCTCACTGCTCCTCTCCACCCCTTGTGCTCTCTCCTACTATCTCTCTCAAACAGATAAAAAAAATCTAAAAAAAAACAAAAAAAACCCAAACATTAAATGGATCATTTAACACGATCAGGTGGGATTTATTCTGGGGAGTGAAGATGGTTCAATATTCACAAATCAAGCAATATGGTATACCACAGTAACACAACAGGGATGAAAATCATATAATCATCTTAATAGATGCAGAAAAAGCATTTAACAAAATTCCACTTCTGTTCATGATAAAAACTCAATAAAGTAGGGTTTAGAAGGAACATGCCTCAATATAACAAAGACCATATGTGAAAAACCTATAGCTAACATACTTAATGGTGAAAAATTGGGAGCTTTCCCCCAAAGACAAGGACGTTCACTCTCACCACTTTTACTTAACATAGTCCTGGAAGTCCTAGCCACAGGAATCAAACAAGAAAATAAAAAAGCATCCAAACTGGTAAGGAAGAAGATAAGCTGTCACTATTTGCAGATGATATACTATATGAAAAAAAAAACCTAAAGACTCTACCAAAAAAAACCCATTATAAATAATAAATGAATTCAGTAAAGTTGCAGGATTCAAAATTAATAAATGGAACACTTAATAAGAAGAAGTAGAAAGAGAAATTAAGAAAAGCAATTCTATTTATAATTGTATTAAAAAGAATAAAATTCCTAGGGATAAACTTAACTGAAAAAGAGAAAGACCTGTACTCTGAAAACTATAAAAAACTGATGAGGCAAATTGAAGAGGACACAAACAAATGGAAAGATATTCCATGCTCATGGAATGGAAGAATTAATATTGTTAGAATGTCCATACTATCCAAAGCAATCTACAGATTCAGTTCAATCCCTGTTAAAATACCAACAGCATTTTCTGCAAAACTAGAAAAAATAATCCTAAAATATGTATGGAACCACAAAAGAACCCCAAAGCAGCCTTGAGAAAGAAGAACAAAACTGAAGGTATCACATTCCCGGATTTCAAGATAATTACAAAGTTGTAGCCATCAAAACAGTATGGCACAAAACAGACATGGATCAATGCAACAGAAGAGAGAGCCAAGAAATAAACTCACACTTATATGGTCAATTAACCTATGACAAAGGAGACGAAGATATACAGTGGGGAAAAGAGAGTCTGTAGGTGTACATGGGGTTGTGCAAAAAGTTCCACTTGCTCATCTGAGTTGAGATGAATCTCCTTAAACCACCTTCTTGTCTAAATTTGAACCCAACTCCACGGGAGGAATGGACAGGAAATGGACAAAATGACCCTGAAGTAGGAGACAGACTCCTGGCACAGGAGGTAAGGCACAGGGAGGCTGGCAGATGCAACTCAAAGACTAGGTGTTCTCACTACACAGTGGGGAATCTCCTAAGCATTCAGTCTATTCCTAGGAATATGTTTTAGGCTCAGACTTCCTAGGGTTTACCCTCCTCAGGTTGTGTTCATCCCCTTGAGGCTAGTCCTCCAGGTACATTTGGTTGAGGATGTACTGGAAAGAAAGGAATCCTGGGAAACAGAAGGAGAAAGAGAAAAAAATCAGAAAGTCACCAAGATATGAAGACCTCATGAAGTGGAGACAAAAAGAGGAATGGATTCCAACAAGCAGTCTCCAATTGTCAGTCTCTATTTGTTATATACTGGGTTCAGAACAGTGTGGAGCCAAAGGAAACCGAAGGTATGGTCCATGCTCTTTAGAGAACTATCATTTTAATGAGTACCTGTTTCGTACTAGCCACTGCACTGATCTCTTTGCCCAAATTACCATATTGCATGCTTCCCATACTGTCCATCCTGCCAACCTGCTTGCCTAGTCATGCTTGTCCAACCAATGTAAATCTATCATCTACCTACTTGAAGTCACTTTCCATCCAAATTCACCCTTCCATCTAAATATGGCCCACATCCTAAACCTCCACTGGCCCCTGACCCTGCTCCTCTCCCCCACACGTCCAAGGCCTTATCCTCCTACCTACCATTAGCCCAGACTCACTTTTCTCCTTTCCCAAATCACCACACCCTTCTTCTTTCCAAATATTTGACCCCAGCTACAGAAATAAATCTCTCCCTCCTATAATCAGATCTCATTATCTTAAAATACTCACAGGATCTAACTCTCCCATGTGATAGCTCTTCACCATCCCAAATAGAGGCATCCTAGGAAGGTGCGGAATTTCCCACCTCATCTTCTCATGAATCCTGCTACTTATAAATGAATTCCTTTCACACAATCCATCTCTCCTTCTACACAAAGGCTACTTCTAGGGCTCCAAATAAAATACAGGATGCCCAGTTTAATTTGAATTTCTAATAAACAATGAATCATTTTTTAGTATATGTAACCCCATGTAAAAAAGCTTAAAAATACATTATCTAAAATTCAAATAGGACTAAGCTCCCTGTATTTTTTTTTTTCTTTCTAAATCTGGCAACCCTAGATATCACACACTTTCCTTGGGACTGATGTGGCATCTCATTTTCTAGTGTCTCATCTCAGAAAAAGGTCTCAGACTGATGAAATGTGTCTGTCCAGGGTTGTAGGTCACAATTTCTAACCATTCAACCTTACTCACAATGGTTGTCCTTTAGCCTTCATCTCAATCCCCAAATCCAGATACTCTTTAGAACCAAAGCAAACAGATGGGGACCCCTTACCCGAAATGAATTCCCAGATGGCAAAAACAGCTGACTCCGAGGGAAAAAGAGGAAAGTTCTGTAAGGATGCTACCAAAATGAGGCATAAGAAGGAGAGTTCAATGGCAACGACAATAAAACATCAGCCATAAATATTCTGAGGAGTAAGTGGGAATTCCAGCTTGGGACAGGGGTCAATTCTTTTAGCTTCCAAACTCCCATACTATCCCCCCCCTCCACCTGCCCTGCTCATACTTACATACTGTCAAGAGAGGAGGAGCAGAGCTGAGAGAGAACTCAGAGAGAGCCAGGTGAACTCAGGGACAGGATGCTGGAGGACTCAGAGAAGATGAAGAAGGTAGAGAAAATGGAGGAGTTTGAGTTCTGGGATGAGAGGAGTTCAGTAAGGGTGAGATCTCAGTCTGAGCCTCTTGGGTTGCTGGCATTTACCTGGAGGTAAATCTGCCTGGAGGCCTGCATTTCCTAGAGTCTTCCTACTATCCCAATATAAGGTCTGGATCAGGACCACCCACCTCATAGAAAACCTGGCCTACAATAAAGTAACCACTCCCTACAGTTGTCACTGGGTCCTGCTTACCCTTTGCACCAGAAGAAAGTCAAGGGCTTCCTTCAAAACAGATGTCCCAGACCCTGCTGAATGTCAGCTTTTCAAGGAACATGACAGGTACCCAATCTAAGGACATATACGTCTATTTCATCAAGAAGGTGGCCATGAAGTTGAGGGCCAAGACAGAAACTTGAGGTTTCTTGAGTTCTTGGGAAAGACGCATGTTCTGGTGAAGATGGAATGGATGGAGCCACTATCGGCATAAGACAAGATGTGCTTAGGAATATCCCTCTGCTATTTCTCCCCTCCAGACTTAAGTTAACTCCTCCCACTTGAGCTCTTTTGAAAGGAGACTTTGGATATGGCCAAATCTCCAGTTGCTTTCTGTCAGGTTGCCCAAAGAAAGTTCTGTCCTCCACATATAATCCACTCCCTCCCTATGTACTAGATCCTGCATACTACCAACTTTATTTCTTGTTACTTCGTTATTCCAAAAGCTGATTCTAGGTTTTTGTTTTGTTTCATTTTAACCTCTTACCCCTCTTACTCAGTGGATATCATTATTTCTTCCTCTTCCCTTGCTGCAAGGGAATTAATTCTTATTCCACTGTCCATTTACTTAATTATTTGAGGTTCTAGTTCTATGGAAGAAGACAAATACACATATACAACATGTCAGGGGGAGCATTCTCCGTACAACTGTCGTGCTGAAAATAAAGAGACCACTTTATTCAATCCAGTACTTCCTACATTTACTTGACAAAACAACCATTTATGTGACCTCCCCTCCCTTTCCTTCACCCCCATCCCCATGTGATATCCATACTCATCTTCTTCTATTGGAATAGAATTTGCAAGTAGGTGTGGCTATGAGATTAAGGTCTACCCACTGAGATGCAGGTGGGCTGCCTGGCCTGTGGCTTTTTGGAGACTTCCTTTAATAAGAGCTGGCACGTGCCCTTTGCCTTTTCTTGTCTCTTCCTCCATCTTTCTGTCTGAAACCTGAAGGTGATGATTAGAAATCTACCTACCAGATAAGAGATGAGGGTCTATGAACAGGAAGGAACGCAGGTTCCCTGCAGACGTTGCAGAGCAAGGCCATCACCACAACCACGGACTACCTACCTCCTCCTTTAGTAAAGTTTCCTCTGATCCCCCCAAGCAGAAACACCCACTTCCTCCAGTGTTCTTACTGCACTTCGCACAGATCTTTCCTCTAATACATGTCTTACCAAATTAAACTAGTCTCTTATGCACAGAGATTTAGCAAATCAAAGCCCATTCTGATTAACAGGCCATAGGTATGCCACTGAGGAGGAACCCTAGCCTAACATTTTGTCACGTGGAAAAGAAAGTCACAAGTGACTGGTGTCCCTTGCCTTAGATATGACAAGGAGACTGGCAATTTGCCCCATAGAGTTGCCCCCTCTGAACTCGGCATATATCGATTTCATTTTTAACTATGATTTCTAAAGGGTAAGGAACGAATCTTTTCTTATTTTCTATTGCCAGTGCCCAGCTAGATTATGGGGTGCAAAGCGCATGACTTTTAAAGATAAAATAAGGCTGCTCAGTTAATGTTGCTAGTGAAGAGCAGCAGAGCCTCCAAGCCACATGGGCAGAAGCAGCCATGGCCTCGGGGCCTGCACACCGGCCACAGACAGCACTCCACGGGCCAGCCGGTGGCAGGGGCAGGGAAGCTGGGGTCAGCGAGGCACCCCCAGAACAAGGAACAAGCAGCAGTGGGGCCAGCGGTCACTGGGCCCAAGAGGTGGCCCCGCACAGCTGCTCTCCTCCCCTGGTGACCAGTAGGAGACTTTACAGGAGCCGTCAGTGTGCCACCAAGCTGCTGCTAGACACCATGGGAAACCAGCGCCCAGTAAGCCAAGTGGGAGGCATCCACCACGTTTGGGACTCGGCCAACTTGCTCCTCTCTGGTTGCAACCGCAGTGTCTGCAGGAAGCAGCAGAACAGACACTGCCTTGCTCAGACCTCCCAAGCCTGAAGGGAGCCAAGGGCATCAGCACACACATGTTCAGAGCGCACGGAGCCCAGCACCCCTGTCCAGCCAAATGAACAGACCCGTCAGAATCCCTAAAAGAAAGAAAGTTTTATTTGAGCCCAGCTTAGGCTGCCTGCCGGGGAAACACTCGCCACAGGGAAGAAAATGTTCTAGAGAAGGAACAGGTTTTACAGGTCAATAGCTCAAAGATTCTAGATTGGCATACAGACAGGAATGAGTTTAAATGCAAAGGAATGCCAGGAGTAGGAGCATCCATGGGTACCTCAAGGACAAGCTGGTTTTCCCTTCAGCTACTCATTTACAAAGCAGATGTACAATGTATGTGTGGAGGGGGGGCACACATTAGGCCCTTGGTTTGAACAAGTTTCTGCCCGGTCATGCTACCTTAGAAAGAAATTTAAAACAGCTTCCCGGGGTACCTGGGTGGCTCAGTGGGTTAAGCCTCTTCTTTCAGCTCAGTTCATGATTTCAGCTTCCTGGGATCGAGCCCCATGTTGGGCTCTCTACTCAGCAGGGAGCCTGCTTCCCCCGCTCTCTCTGCCTACTTGTGAACTCTCTCTCTCTGTCAAATAAGTAAATAAAATCTTTTTAAAAAATAAAATAAAAAAATAAAATGGCTTCCCATGTGTATGAGGTCTTCAGAGAGTTTTTCTCTCATCACACTTCTGTTAAGAATGGTGTCCTTCAAAGCTCTTACATGCCCTGCTCCCACCCTGGAGGCTCTGGAATCGCCCCACACCGCCTGGAGGAGGACACTGTGTGGAGTGTGGTCACTGAGGGATTCAACCACATGAACTAGGAGAAGGCCACGAAGGAGCACAGAAGCATGAAGACCATGTCTGAAGAGTGAGCTCCTTCTCCTTTCCTGAAGTTGTAATGACTGGGCCCAGCAGCTCTTCTGTCCTTGCGGCACCTCAGTGGTGCCCATGAAGGGGGCTTGTGAATGTGGACCCAGGCAGCTGGTTCCATTGGCCAGTGGCCATCTTGACCGCTGTGGTTCGTTCCAGATACTCATTTCTTCAGGTAGCTCTTTGTTCCTCCTCAGCCCAGATTTGGATGTAGGCTAATTGACAGCCGTCCTTCTCTTCCCAACTTGTGTGTGACCTGTTAGGAAAATAAATATTTTGAACAGTGAAGCAATGACTGTGGCTTAACAACAACAAAAAGATAAAATGAGAACCTCAAATTTGATACACTTGTTCATTTTCCTCTTGCTTGGGTGTATTTCAGTGAGAAGATCTGAGCTGCTCTAGGAAATCAAGAGATGAAGAACAGCAATTCTGTACTCTTGGAACTGTTGGTCCATCAACTCTGTGATTTTTTAAAATATATTGTTGGTTGTTACCTTTGGAGTAGATCAAAGAGAAAATACATTTGTGAGAATATAACCCCGCTGAATCAGGATTTTGGTGAGTGACTAAAAGAACAAATTGAAAGCCTGATGAATACGGTCCCTGTGGCTAGTTGGAATTCCTTCCTCCAAATCTTAAAAGGGTTTCTGAACAAGACCCAAGCAATGTAGATGTATTTTCATTCCTCTGATCTCAGATTCCTTCTCTGGTTAAAGGATCGATTCCCCTTAGTATCTGAGAACGCAGCCTCCCCTATCTCCTGAGTGGCCTCAGATAACCCTTTCCTGAATCTTCAACCTCTCTATTGGTATTTTTCCTTTAGCAACATATTCAACTCTCTTTCACCCTGAAGCTGTAGGCCCTATTCTCTCTAGACATCCTATGTTCTACAGTAGAGAGGGCCTTCCATTGTTCATTCTTATAGCCAAGATTCTGGAAAGAAACAATACAGCTTATGTCCCCTTCTTCCCTTTCCACCACACTCCACAGAAACTGCCCCTATTAAAGATGAAAAACTTGTTTCCTAAACTCCACAGATCCTCTTCAGAGAGGGAGTATAAGATGGTGGTTACAAGCACAGACTCAGAAAGTCAGACTGCCAGGGTTTAAATCCCCATTCTGCCACTTACCAGCAGCGTGATCTTGCACAAAACACTTCACTTCCTTCTACTTCATTTCCCTCATCCGTAAGATGGGGTTGTTGTGAGGATTAAACAGCAAAGCGTTCTTGGATGATTGAGTTAGTACATATCAGGAGCTTATAACATGCCTAGAACATAGAAATTCCCAACTGACCTCTATAATATATGACACTGCTATCATCAACCTTTTACTTGAAACTCTCCTCCCTTGGTTGTCCTGGCCCATTTTTGTTTGTTCATTTTCCTCATAATTTGCTGGCTGCTCCTTCTTATTCTTTATCCTTGTCTCCATGTTTCCCGTTTTGTTTCTCTCTATATTTTAAAATAAACTCATCTTCTGAATAAATACATAATAAAAATTAAAACTTTCTAAATAATTTTAAGTCTGGAGATAATTCAGCTATCTTATCAATGGCTTCCATTTCCTACAAGGTCCATTAATTGAAATCACATCCAAGTATCTCTTTTTTCCCATCTTCCATTCCAGTCCCAACTTCAATTCATTGCATCTATTCTTTTAAACTTCTTCTCATATTCCATCGCCTCCAGAGTGTTTTCTGAACTTTTCCCAAATGAATTTTTAGTTATGCACTCCTTCTCTATGCTCCCAGACTATAATATGTAACTTCTACCTCTATGATGCCACTCATGGCACCTGCTGTCTCCATGCTAGGGTGTGAGCCATTAGAGGAATGAGTCTGAGTCTTACCTGTCTTTAAGTTCCTAATATCCAATATGGATTCTCACGAACTGGCAGTGCTCCATAAATATTTGTTGAGTGAATGAAGCAATAAATAAAATGAGCACTCTGTCTGGGCAATGTCTCTTGAAAGAAAAGGCTGAAGATTTCACCACCTACTGAGAACTTCCTACATGCTGTGCGGGGATCAGAACCATACACTTGACTCTTATCCCAGTACTTTCCCACAATACAGTCACCATTACTGAGGTAGCCATACAAGTATACTGGTTGCAAGCACAGGTTCTGGTATCAGACTGTTCATCTTTGAGCTTCACCAGTTAGTAAATGGGTGATCTTGGGCAAGTCATTTAATCTCTGTATACACCAGTTCCCTCCTTAAACATAATACATATCAGAATTTGTCTTACAAGGTAATGAGATAACATACGTAAAGTGTTTAGAACAGGGTCTGGAACATACCACATATACAATTTAAAAATTATTATTTCAAATATTAAGACGACTCTGAATAGAGTGTTTTGGCTTTACTTCGCTTTCGTTAAAAAACTAATATGAAACTGTGGGGCACCTGGGTGGCTCAGAACGTTAAGAGACCCAGTACTGATTTCCTCTCAGGTCATGATCTCAGGGTCCTTAGATCAAACACTCCTTACCCCCCCATGTTGGGCTCCCTCTCAGGGAGAGACTGCTTGAGACTGTCTCCCTCTGCCCCTTTCCCTTCTTGCACGCTAAATAAATAAAAATCTTTTAAAAATATATGAATCTAAAATAAACTGCAGCTCCCCTGGAGAATTCCATAATTAGAAACATGATTGGCTAACCCTGAAGGCATGACTGGTGAAACCCTGATCATGTTCTCACGGCTCCCATCCCCAGTACTTGGCTCACAATCGAAGTCCCTGGCTGCGTTTCCGAGGCTTTGGTCCTTTACTTTCTTAGTATTCATCCTTCCTCTTCGCTGTCTGAGGGCTTTTTTAAAAACTTTTGTTCACTGAACAACTGAGCAGGGAAAACAGATCTCCACAGATACTTGACTCTGAAAGGAATCCCATTTCTGCTCCAACCCAGAGATTACTCTTCGTGGATTCCCGCCCAGAATCGGGACTGGGGACCCTTGCGGTGTCACGGCAGTCGTAGCCTCCGCGGCAGCTGCCTCCACCTACACACGGCCACCACTACCCCGGGTAAAGCATCTCATCAGTCTCGCGGGCCACATCGTGACCGAGCTCTTCCGCTGCGCTTCGGGATCCTCCACTTGCCCCGGATCCTTCGGGGTGTTTCTCTCAGGGTCGGCACTCGTCTTCGTGACGCTACTTCTGGCTCTCGTCCTCCTTTAACAGCTTTGAGGAAAGAGCAGAGAAGTCAGACACTGTCATATAAAAAACGTTGTTTCTTCTTAGACCAAGTGCCAATGGAGTCCACCCCTCAGCCCAGGACCCCGCAGACTCCCTCATCCCCCGCGGGCTCCGTCCCGCCCCGCCCCGCCCCGCCCCGCCCCGCCCCGCAACGCCGAAAGCCAGCAGCGCAGGCGCCCCAGGGCCCCGCCCCGTCACAGGGGCTCAGCTTCCATTGGCCCAGAGGCCGGGGGCGGGGCGCCCCAGCCTGCGAAGCAGGGGTGGTCATGTGACTCGCAGAGGCGGGGCTGCGCCGGCCGCTTCCCAGCCTGGCAGAAAGGGCTCGCGCAGCCGGCCTTGTCGGCCCTTAAAGCGCTCACTGGGCGGCCTGGCCCCAACTCCCCTCCCGAGCCGCGCAAAGGGAGAGCTCCTGGCTCTCGTCGGCCCCCCAGGTTTGCTTTCCTTTTTTTCTTGAAGGTGGGCCCTGAGGTCCACCGCCGCGAAGCCTGCGGCCGCCGGAAAACCCAAACCCGAGTGTCCCGAGACTAACCGGAAGTGCGGTCCCAGGCGGAGGGGCGGTGCCGGCGGCCGCCGGGGTAAGCGCGGCCCGCGGGGCCTGGGAGGGGCGCGGCCGCTGGGCCCGGGGGAGGGGAAGGAGGAGGGGCGCGGCGGGACCAGAACCAACACCCCCCTCGCCCTCTCCGGCCCCCCGGCCTGCGCTAGGGCACAGAAGCCCCTGCCGCTCGCCGCCGAGCGGGGTCCGGGACCCCCCTGACGGCGCGCACCGGGAGGCAGTCAATGAAAAGTTGAAAGAAGAGCAGCTCAGTACAGCTGTTCTCGGAGAGAATAATAGTAAACATTACCCGGCACTTTTCTAAGCGATCCATATCTCTCATAATGGGGAAAACCCAAGGACATTGAATGAAGTCCCCCCCATCTTTAAGACAGAGATTAGTTTTGTCGTACTCAAATATATATACAGAAGATTGTTAATCAATTCTTAACTGGTTTAGAAAACTGCATTATATATAATATTGTACTATATGCGCTTCTCAACTCCGTCTTGGGGTGTATAGTGGTAGAAGAATGGGTCCTTGACCTTAGAAGTTGCGATAATGCAAACAAAAAACAATTAGCAGAAAGAAAAGTCTAAACAAGTAAAACAGGACTCAGGGCTTCTTAAGAAGTTCAAGTTAGTCATTATCCAGAAGGATTCTTGATGTTTTGTCTAGTGCTGGTTGGGAAGGAAGTGATGGCTCCTGGTAGCTGCTACTTCTTGCAGGAGAAACAGAACGTAAGCAAATGTGGGAAGAGGGAAGATGTGCTTGAAGGATGACAACCAGACTGGAGAGTAAATGGGACCAATATTTAGACGTCCAGCTCCAGAAAAAATAAAAATTTCAGAAAAAAATTATAAATTTCGACATTATTGATTTTTCCTCTAGGAAAGGGAAGAATTGAGTGTTATGAATACTCATGGACTTGAGACCTTTTGAAGCCAAAAGGAAGACAGTCTTGAGTCTTCATTGTTATGGTAAGTGGCATACCAGGCTGTATGTTTCTATATAAATGTGGATGTTGGAGCAGGTGAGCAGAAGGGAGTACTGGTGGGAGAAGATAAAATGAAAAGGGGATTGATACTTTCTTACCTATTGAGATAGCAGAGTGATAAAACTGGATCCTATTCTACCAATGTGAGTGTATTTTCTACTCCTTTCCAACATACGTAGTCACAATAGGCTTGTAATAATTGCTTCTTGATTGATTTGCATCCAGAAAAAGGCAGTATGCCCACTGCTTAGGCTCCGTAGTTAGAAAATTGAAATTTAAATTGTGGCTGTGCTACTTACTAGCTGCTAGTTCTTGGGTAATTATTTAATTGCCATAAGCATCAGGTTTTCTTGTTAGTGCAAATATTGGTATTAATACTATCTTACAGAGTTCTTGGGAAGACTCCAGGAGGTAATCCATGCAGTCAATGAAAGGTAAATGAGGTAATGCCTCACCTCAGGTCTGACACAGTAAGCGTTAGCTATTTTTTAGATTAGTGCTTTATTGACTTTCCTTGTCCCATACACCCTTTAACTGTAGGAATAAACTTGAGCTTTGAAGTTCTATGCTCAGCTTCTCTGCTTGTGCCTGCTTATTCTGCACACTCTGACCCTAGCCATGGAAGAGAGAACCAGTCTCTTCCTAAGATGAGGTAGGAGAAACCTGTTAGAGGAGGGTCCTCTGGTGGACCAGCCAGGGCTACTTGCCTAATTGTTGCATTGCTATGGGGGCTCTAAGGAGTATGGTGGTCCTTTATTTTGCTGTGGTATTTATTCCTATTCTTCATTCATTCAACAGACATATTCTAGAGTCTAGGGATATTGCAGTGAACAAAAGAATAAGTCCTAATAGTGGAAATTATATTCTAGTAGGAGAGATAAACAAATTAACAGATACAAAATATATGCCACAATGTTGGAGGGTGAGAAGTGCTATGAAGAGAAATACAACAGGATAAGAGGACACAGCTGTTTTACATAAAGTAGTCAGGGTGTGCCTCCTTTTGAGGAATTAATTTTTTTTTTAATTTATTTATTTGACAGAGATCACAAGCAGACAGAGGGAGAGTAAGGGAAGCAGGCTCCCCACTGAGCAGAGAGCCTGATGCAGGGCTTGATCCCAGGACCCTGAGCTCATGACCTGAGCCGAAGGCAGAGGCTTAACCCACTAAGCCACCCAGGCACCCTGAGGAATTAATTTTAAGGCAGAAACTTGGATCGAATAAAGAAGCCAGCTACCTGGGGGAAGAACATTGCAGGTAGAAGGATCAAGTGCAAAAGTTCTGAGGTGGCTCGTGAGGCTAAAGATAGGTGGAGGTGCCACATTATATGGAACAGTGAGAACTGGGTTTTATTCTGAGTCTGATAGGAAACAGTTACAATATCTTGAACTAGGGAAGTGTCACAGTCTACTTTAAGTTTTGACAACCAGACTCTTTTCTAGGTGCTGACATCTAAAAGACTTAGGATAAGAAAACCATTTCCTGAATTGTTTAATTTTTTTTCTTCTTGGTGCCCCACAGTTTTTTGGCTCCTGAGGGCAAATATGATACCCTGGGCTGATGACTTTAGGGAGTACTGTGATTTCATTTACCAAGCTCTGACCAATCTCAGATCCTTAATTTCCACGCTGCTTTCCTTTTGACCTGAGCGGTAACCCACATTTTAAAAGACAAAGCTTCCATATACCAGCTTATACTCGCTATTTGTCCATATGCCTGCATATTTTCACTTAAGTGTGATTCTGAGTTTTTCCTTTTCCTCCTACTGTTTCTCCATAAATGTTTTTCTAGTTTTTGCATAATCTCCATATTCATCATTAACTGGCTGAGTAATTTTATTGTTTATGATTTAGTTGATTATTTTTTATGGATTTTGAACAAGGCTTTACCGAAGAGGTAGGTGCAGAGGAGGGACTCGATAAACAGGGCTTCTGTGTGTGTGAAGAAGGAATTCAGAAAATAATAGAACTTATCATTTATTGAGTGTTGAGACACAGGCACTGAGCTGAGTCCTTTGGTGGTGCTATCTAAGTTCTTGTGGCAGCTCCGTGAGGCATGTAATAGTATCTTACCTATTTTTTCAAAGGGGAAATTGAAGCTGAAGGAAGTTAAGTAATTTACTCAAGTTCTTACAGCTACCGAGGAGTATAGTGGGAATTTGAACCATAATCTGATTCTAGAATTTGAACATTTAGTTTTAACTAGCATAATATATCGACTCTCAGCTACCACGCTCTTTAAAAAACAAACTAAAATAGCTTTTATTTTTGAAATAATTTCAGACTTAGGAAGGAGTTGCAAAATAGTACAAGGGATGTTCATATACCCTTTGCCCATGGTTCTAAATGTTAACGTTTTACTATATTCGCTTTATGATTCTGTGTATCTCTGTATACACATACCTATGCGTATACACGTTTTTCTCTGAACCTTTTGAGAGCAGGTTATAGACATAGTGATTCTTCTCAGACTATGAGAGAACTAAGCCCTAAAGTCTTATGACATACTAAGCCCTAAAGTCTTAAGAGAATTAAGCCCTAAAGTCCTAAAGTATGTAATGAATTAACTTCTCTCCTATGCAGGTACAGTGCTCCTAGCTACATACCTAGCTACATTCTTGGAAGAATTGAAAAAATAGTTACTTAAATCATTTTCTATAAGGCTTCATTCTTCCTAGAACACCAGTTAAGATTGCCTGTCTTAAAATACACAACAGTTTATATCCTAAAAACAAGGCTGCTCTCTTATTACAGTTATCAAAGTCAGGAAATTAACACTCATATAATACTATTGTCTAATTCACATTGAGCCAGTTCTTTCACAAGTGTCCTTTTCAGAAAGGAAAAGGAAAAAACAGGTTTTTGTTGGCCAACATCAATCCATAGTCCCCATTTCATTTAAATGTCTTGTTTTCTTCTTCGTGGAATATATATCCTCAGACTTTGTCTTTCATAACCTTGACTTTTTTTTTTTTTTTTTTAAGATATATTTATTCGAGGGGCACCTGGGTGGCTCAGTGGGTTAAGCCTCTGCCTTCGGCTCAGGTCATGATCTCAGGGTCCTGGGATCGAGCCCTGCATCAGGCTTTCTGTTTGGCAGGGCACCTGCTTCCCCCTCTCTCTCTGCCTGCCTCTCTGCTTACTGCTTACTTGGGATTTTTCTTTCTCTGTCAAATAAATAAATAAAAATCTTTTAAAAAATTATTTATTTGCAAGAGAGAGAGGGTACAAGCAGGCGGGGAGGCAGAGGGAAAGAGAAGCAGACTTCCCACTGAGCAGGGAGCCTGATGTGGAACTCGATCTCAGGACCATGGGACCACAGCCTGAGCCAAAGGCAGACGCTTAATAGGCTGAGCCACCCAGGCGCCCCATTGACTTTTTATTTTACCCCTTTAAGAGGTTAGGCCGTGTATTTAGTAGAATTTCCCTCAATTTGGGTTTGCCTGATGTTTCCTCGTAATTAGGTTCAGGTTATACATTTTTGGCAAGTTGGCCCAGAGGTGATGTACTGTCCTATTCTTTACATTCTGTGAGGCAAATTAACATCATGTCACTGGTAATGGTGACTTTGATCACTTGGTTAAGATGATGGCTTCCAGGTTTTTGTTTCGTTTTTTTAAAGATTTTATTTATTTATTTATTTGACAGAGAGGTAGAGAGCACATGCAGGCAGAGTGGCAGGCAAAGGGAGAGAGAGAAGCAGGCTCCCCACCAAGCAAGGAGCCTTATGCGGGACTTGATCCCAGGACCCTGGGGATCATGACCTGAGCCGAAGGCAGCCGCTTATCCAACTGAGCCACCCAGGCGTCCCAACTTCCAGGTTTCTGTACTGTGAATTAGTCTTCTTGTCTCTAATTATTAAATATTTAGTAGGGAGATATTTTCAGACTCTGTAAATATCCTGATCTCATAAACTTCTCACCCACTGGATCTTTAGATCTTTACCTGAAACAAATACTCTTCTTTTGATTGAACATGGTGATTTTTTAAAATTCCATCATTTCTTCTACATTTTATTGTTGACTTTTTTAATAGAAGAAAAACTCCCTTCTCCATCTTTACTCACTTTTTTTTTTTGATCTGTATAGATTCATGGATTCTTATTGTGTTATTAACTTATTGCAGTTACTATTTATCTTGATAGTGTCTGTTCCAGATTTGTAATGTAGCAGCCCCTTCGGCCTGGTTTCTGGGTCCTTTTGGCACGTTGTCACTCGTTTTTGAGCACTTGTTATCCTCTGGCACAACAAAATGTTCTGGGATCATATTGTACTTTCTAAACCCTGGAATCGGCCATTTCTTCTAGGAGCCCTGATAACTTTCAGTGGATAATGGTGTTTAGAGACCATGACCTGAGTGTGTGGTATGCTCATTACTACTAGGATTTCATTCTTCTTACGACCTTTCAGCAGACCTTACTAGAAAAATAAAAACACACTTTGACACATACATGCATTTCTGTTTTTTCTATATATACTGTAAAACCTTGGCCTCATATGGATACTTCTAATTCCAGTTAAACACTACAGAGTTCATTCTTGCCATTCCCTTTTCTATGTTTATAACTCCCTTCTCCGACAGTGAGGAATCTCCCCAGTGTGCCATTTTACCCATAGTATATTTACTTACTTGTGTAGTCCTAGGGTATACATTAAGTAGTTAATCTTTACCACCACTGCTTCTAATGAGAATTCAGTGATTGTTCATAGTTCTTCTTATCTTTAGCTTGAGTTTTTATAGTCCTAATACTGTAATTAAGTACTATTTGAGTTT
Organism: Lontra canadensis; assembly: GCF_010015895.1. Classification (NCBI taxonomy): domain Eukaryota; kingdom Metazoa; phylum Chordata; class Mammalia; order Carnivora; family Mustelidae; genus Lontra; species Lontra canadensis. Next base: position 23,907,515 of record NW_022631015.1, on the reverse strand, counting down.
GTTGGTTTTTTCCCCCTTCTGGGTGTTACTCATTTGAAACAGACTTGTTTTTGTTTGTATTGCTTTTTAACATTTCTCTCTCGTATCTTGTCTATTTACTTATTGAATATGTGAAATGTAACAGTTCTAAAAGCAAAAATGTGTGTGTTACAAAAATGTATAGTCCTAGAGGGGTGACTCCCTCCCTCCACCTATTTTCCTGTCCTTTTATTCCCATTTCCTGTCCTTTTTATTCCCAATGCACCTACTTTGTGATGATAATGACATTCATTAGTTTCTTTCACCTTTTTAGAGAGAGCACTCAGGGGGAGGGGCAGAAGGAGAGAAAGAGAGAGAGAGAGAACCCCAAGCGGACTCCACACTCAGCATGAAGCCCGATACGGGCCTCGGTCTCATGACCCTGACATCATGACCTGAGCTGAAACATGCCACGCAAGCTCCCACAGATACATGTGTAGTTTTTTATTTCTACTTCATTCTTACACAAAATGTAGATACTTTTTTATACCATTGTTTTAAAAAATTTGTAATATGTCCTGAAAATCACTCCACATCAATTCATAAAAGTTTTCTTCATTCTTTAACAGCTTCATAGTTCTCCATTATATGTGCATATACCAAGTCTGTCCAACCACTTTCTTACATATGGGCACACATTTAAGTTTTAAGTATTTTTAAAGTATAACATTGCTACAACGAATAACTTTATACTTTAAATTTTTATATTGTTGGAGGTGTATCTTCACAGTAAATTTCTAGAAGTGGGATTCTGAGTCAGATATAAATGCATATCTAGTTTTATTAGATGTCAGATTCCCCTCCGGAGAGTTGTACTAATTGGCTTTTCCTCTAGCAACAAATGAGAGTGTCTGTTTCCCCACGGTTTTGACAACAACATGTGTTGTCATACTTTTCAACATATTCCAACTTGATAGGTGAGAAACAGTATTTCACGTGACCTTTTCAACTATTTCATTTTTAAAAATAGACTGTTATTTAGAGTATTTTTAGGTTCACAGCAAAATTGAGTAGAGAGTACATAGTGTTGCTGTATGTGTTCTGCCACCCCCCACCCACCCACCCCAGCCTCCCCAGCTATCAACATCTCAGCCCAGAGTGCTATGTTTATTACAGTTGGTGAATCTACATTGAGATATCATTGCCACCCGAAGGCCATGATTTACTTTAGTGTTCATTCTTTGTTTTTTACATTCTGTGGTTTTTGACAAATGTATAATGATGTATATCACCATTTATCGTGTCATACAGGGCAGTCTCACTGCTCTGAAAAACCTCTGTACTTCATTATTCATCCTTCTCCCCCTACCCCCTGACAACCACTGATCTTTCTCACTGATTCCATAGTTGCCTCTTCTAGAATGTCATGTACTTGGAATTGGACAGTTTGTGGCCTTTTCAGACTGGTTTCTTTCACTTACTAAAATGCTATGAAGTTTCTCCATGTCTTTCCATGGCTAGATAGCACATGTCCATTTTAGCAGCATTGAGCAAGATTCTACTGCCTGGATGTAGCACAGTTTGTTTATCCTTTCATTGACTGAAGGCCATGTTAGTTGCTTTCAAGTCTTGGCAATTATGAATAGAGCTGCTATAAACATCCTTGTGCAGGTTTTTGTGTCGACATATATTTCTTTTTTTTTTAATTTTAAGATTTTATTTGTTTATTTGACAGAGACAGAGAGAGAGGGAATGCAAGCAGGGGGAGTGGGAGAGGGAGAAGCAGGCTTCCCGTGGAGCAGGGAGCCCAATGTGGGGCTCGATCCCAGAACCCTGGGATCGTGACCTGAGCTGAAAGCAGATGCTTAACGACTGAGCTACCCAGGCACCCCTGGACATACATTTTCAGCTCCTTTGGGTAAGTACAAGGAGCACAGTTGCTAGATTATATGGTAAGAGTAAGTTTAATTTTGTGAGAAACCACCAAACTGCTTTCCAAGGTGGCTGTACCATTTTGCATTCCCACCAGCTATGAATAAGCATTCCCATTGCTTCATACCCTTATTAGAATTTAGTATTGTCAGTATATTGGATTTTGGTCAAATTTTTTTTTTTTTTTCAGATTTTATGTATTTATTTGAGAGAGAGCTTGTTCACAAATTGCGGGGGAAGGGCAGAGGGAGAGGAAGAAGCAGACTCCCTGCTAAGCTGGGGAGCCCAACTCGGGGCTTGATCCTAGGACCCCAGAAGTTTTTAACTTTAATAAAATCCAGATTGTTACTTCATTTATAGACCATGCCTGCCTTTGGCTTTATATCTAAGAAGTCATCATTGTCTTTATTTTCCCCCCATGTTATCTTGTAGGAGTTTTATAGTTTTGGGTTTTGTACTTAAATCTGTGGTCCATATTGAGTTAATTTTTGTGAAAGATATAAAGTCTTTGTTTATTTTATATTTTTGCATGTGTATATCCAGTTGTTCCAGTACCATTTGTTGAAAAGACTCTTTCTGCATTGTATTGCCTTTGCTCCTTTGTCAAAAGATCAGTTGGCTGTATTTATGTGAGTCTATTTGTGGACTCTGTTCTACTTACTTGTTTATTCTTTTACTACCACACTGGGTTACTGTAGCATTGTAGTAAGTCTTAAAGTTGAGTAATGTCGGTCCTCCCAGCTTTGTTCTCTTTCAGTATTGTGCTGGCTATTCTGGGTCCTTTGCTCTCCATACAAACTTTAGAGTCAGTGTGTTAATATCGGTAAAATATCCTACGGGAGTTTTGATTGGAATTGAGTTTGGTCAATAGATTCAAGGTAGGAAGAATTGTCATCTTGACAATATAGAGTCTGCCTATCCATGAACATAGACTGTTCATTTATTTAGTTCTTTTTTATTTCTTTCATCAGAGTTCTTTGTTTTTTTCATGTAGATCTTGTTAGATTTATATGTAAGTATTTCACTTTCATTTTGCAGAAGTGCTAATGGTATTGTGTTTTTAGCTTGAAATTCCAATCCTTTATTGCTGGTACAGAAGAAAATGATTGCCGTTTATATATTAACCTTGTATCCTACATGCTTGCTATAACTGGTTTATTAGTTCCCCTTTTTTTGGTTGATAATTTTGTATTTTCTACACTGACAATCCATATGATCTGTAAGCAAAGACAGTTCTTTATTTTTTCCTCCATTCTTTCTAGTTTTCCTTTCCTCCTCTTTTCTTAATGGTGTCACCTAAGACTTCCAGTATGACATCGAAAAGGTGTGGTAGAAAGGGATATGCTTACCTTGTTCCTCATCATAGCTAGGAAGCTTCTAGTTACTCACCACTAAGTATAACATTTGTTGTAGTTTTCTTGTATTCTTTATCAAGTTGATGAAGTTCCTCTCTTTCTAGTTACTTCGTGTACTTTTAATTTGAATTTCTCTAAATATGAGTGAGATTGGACATCTTTTTATATGCTTAAGGAACATTTTTTCATCTTTGTGTATTGTCTTTTGCCTATTTTTCTTGGGTTTTTGGTGTTTTCTCTCCATTTTTAAGAGCTCTTTATATAGTAGATATATTATTTCTTTATCTCAAATATATGTTACAAATTTTTCTGTTTGTCCATTGACTTTTGACTTTGTCCTTTTCTTTTTACACATAAAATGTTTTTTAGTCAAATAGCCAATCTTAATATGTGATCTTATATTAATGGATTGTCTGATATTGAACAGATCTTGCATTCTGTGAATAACTCCTACTTTGTCATGGTACGTCACTTTTTTAATGTGCTTTTAGATTTTTGTTAGTATGTTTCACACTAATACTGGGCTATAAACATTTTTATACTCTTCATCACGTTTAGTTGTCAATGTTAAACTATTTCACAAAAGACTAGAAGTTTTTCTTCATTTTTAGTGCTCTGGAAAACATTTTTGAAGCATTGGGTTTATTTGGTCTTTGTAAGTTTATTAGAATACCCTTACGAAATGATCTAGATCCAGTGCTTTTTGTGGGCTGATTCCTTAACAACTTTTTGTTTATTCCGTGCATATTAGTGTTTTAAAACTTTCTGTCTCGGATAGGGGTGATTTTGGTAAAAAACAGTCTGGTATGTTAGGGTCTGTGATCAAAGGAACGAGACTGACACAAAGTGATAAAGCTTTATTTCGCACAAAGCATCAAAAATCAAACTGACTGGTAGGAGCCATCTCTTATGAAGAGACGATGCCGATGACCCCGACAGGGTCACTCCCAAGAAGGCCGCTCCGGATGAGGCTGCTCTGGATGAGGCTGCTCTCAGGACGAGGCCGCTGCTGACGAGGTCGCTCCCCGGACAGGGCTGCTCCCCAGACAGGGCCACTCCCAAGAAGAGGCCACTCTGGATGAGGCTGCTCCCCAGACAAGGCCGCTCCTGATGACAACAGCGACGATGACAAGGACAACAACCCCGGTGACACAGACTCTGCCTCCCATGACGCCACTCTGACAAGGCTGCTCCCCAGAAGAGGCCACCGCTCCGGACCAGGCTGCTTGCCAGTGAGGCTGCTCCCCAGACGAGGCCGCTCCCTGGAATGACGCCGCTCGGGCGAGGCCCCTCCAGGTGGGGCCACGGTTCCGGGCGGCGAGGCCGTTCATGGCGGGGCTGGGGCTCGGGGTGGCGAGGCTGCTGGCGTGGAGGCTGCTGGCAGCTAGGCCATTCCCCACAGCGCCACTGCCGAGGGCCACGGCTCTCACCGCTCTCCTACTCAGCCTCACAAACTAACCTTTATAGGGGTGGTTGAGCCCGGCCCACACACAGGTGGCCAATGCGATTTAAACTCACCTCAGTAAATATATGCGCGCCCCACTGATTGGACGTCTTCACCTGGCCTTACCCGCCCTTGTATCTAGGCTTTGCAAGTAAGTTCCTCTGGAAGGGGCAGGGTCAATCTAAGTTTACTGCATAGGGTCAATCTAAGTTTACTGCAACAAAATGGTTCCCTCTGATTAAGTAGGCCCTTACATGGTAAAAAACACAGTTCATAGGTTATCACATTTATTTGTGTAGATATCTGCAAAGTGATGTGTTATCTGTATGTGGGGCTTTTTGTATGTCTTATTTATCCTTTTCTTTTTTTGTAAATTTGTACTTTGTCTTTCTCACTAAGTTAGCTAGTAGTGTATCACTTCTTTAAGTTTTTCCAAATAAGTAGAATTTTGGTTTATAATTAGGTTGTTTTCTCTTTAGTTCACTGATTTCCATTTTTATTTTCATTTTCTTCCTTAATTTCTTTTTTTTTTTAAGATTTTATTTATTTATTTGACGGACAGAGATCACAAGTAGGCAGAGAGGCAGGCAGAGAGAGAGAGAGAGAACGGAGGAAGCAGGCTCCCTGCTGAGCAGAGAGCTTGATTCGGGGCTCAATCCCAGGACCCTGGGATCATGACCTGAGCCGAAGGCAGAGGCTTTAACCCACTGAGCCACCCAGGCGCCCCTTCCTTAATTTCTTTCGATGTACCTTTTTCTTAGCCCCTTGATCTGAGAATCTAGTTTGCTCATTTAATTCTTTTTATTGATATAAAATTATTTAAGACCATGAATAGCCTTGATCACTGCTTTAAGTTTATTCCATAGATTATAATCAGTAATAGTTTTAATTATCAACATTTAGAAATTTTGTTTCATTTCCCCATTTGCTGAAGAGTTGTTTTATTTTTCCCATTTAGGTGGAGCTTTTTTAATTTGGTACTCTAATGAATTTTTAGTTTCATGTCACTTTATGGAATTTACTGATGCTGTTTCTATGACATAATATATGACAATTCTGTGACTGATTAATGTGTGCTTGAGAAGAAAGTTTACTTCCTATTATTAGGGTGTAAGTTTCAGTAGCTATCATAAGATTTACTAGTTAGATTCTCTAGGTTTTCTGCATCATTACTTATTTTTCTTCTACTTTATATGTCTTTCTACTGATAGTGGTATGTTGTTTTATTATTAATGTTTTTGTCTGTATTTCTTATTATCTATTGTAGTTTTTGCTTTGTAAGGGTGAGTGCTGTGTGGTTTGGTTCAAAATCATAACCGTTACAAGTTATCTTATGATAATGACTTTCAACATTAAAAAGTGTCCTTTATCATGTTTAATGTTTTTCAGGCTGAATTCTTCTCTTCCTGATATCTTGAATATAAGACCTCCTTTTATTTCTATTTGCCTGTATTCCTTTTTCCTTCCCTTTAGTTTGAGTCTCTCTCAATCTTTAAGTGTCTCTTGTATTTAGCATATAGTCGGGTCGTGCTTTGTGAGCCTGAGAAAAATTTGAATAGGTGAGCCAAACCCATTCCCATGTAATTGATACACTTGATAAGTTTTATCTCAATAGATCATGTTATTTTATTTGTCCTGTTTATTCAGCTACTTGTGTTTTCATTGCTCTTTCATTAAAAACTTTTTTAGAATGTTTGATTTTTGTTATCATGACTACCTTTGAGCATAGATCTTTTGTAATGCCTTAGTCCCATTTTCTTATTCAGCCTTCAGTTATCTGGTGTTCAGTTTTTAGTGGTATCCCTTAGCCCCTGCTTCCATGAATGGCTGATGCGGTTATTTCAATTTGTTCTCTCTCCTCCTCCCGGTGTTTAGTTGGATTGTGTCCGTTTTATTAGGACATAACATGTTTAATAAGACTGCTAATTCAGTGACACCTTGGTAAAGTTTTGCGGATTTTTTGTCTTCTTTTTTTTTAACTAGATGGTATGTTTTTGAAGATAGTGGGGACAAGGATTGTGCCTTTTTTATTTTCCTTTTTTCTAAAAAACATTTTCCCTTCATCTTAAAGGACCTTAAATTTCTCTCTCCTCCTTTTCTCCTTCACTGTGCAGTCCAAAGCGTTCCTCCTCTTCCTTCCTTTTTACTGTCTTTCCTGAGGAATTGCCACTCCAGGACTGCCTGTAATCTGCTGTGTGAGTTAAGGCCCTTCCTGATGTCCTGCTCAGCTCAGAACTTTAAACACGTTTTGGGACTCAGAGTGGGTTTTCTCTTTCTGGCAGGAAACTCTAGGTTGGTTTGGTATGCCACGAGCCCTCCTCTGTCCCCCCTGTTTTCAGGTTCTTGCTTTCAGTAGTAGCCCGCAGAGCCCGCGTCGAGAGCCGGCCCGCTGGGGTCTGTGCTGTGATGTGTTTCTCCTGTTCTCACAGCTTTTCCAGGCTGTCCCGGGAATCCGGACTCCTGCAGCCGTCATTACCCCCTTCCGAACTGTTCTCTGACCGTGTCCCCTGTCCCTCTTCCAGAGGTAGTTTGTTCTTCTTCCATCTTTGAGCCCGTTTTCTATGCACTGAAGTCAGGTTTAAGTCATTGCCATGGAAGCTCACAGGTTTTCTAGAAAATCCCCGTTGAATGAAGCTTTAGTGTCCCTGACTTCCTCGTTCGGACGGTCCGGCGGCCCGGCGGGCGCTGTCCGGAGCAAGCACGGAGTGGGGGAGCCCCTCACCGCCGCTCGCGTTGGGCTTTCAATTTTGGTCTTCCTTGACCAGCGCGCTGTTTATTTGTCAGCGTCCTCAAGTTGCCGGCCTCTAGGTTCTGTGCAGGTGTCCCAGGTGCCCTGTGAGGGAGCGCGAGAACCGCCCGTGTCTGCTGCGCCTGACTCTGGCGCCAGAGCCGTGAACTACGGCCGCTTCGCCCTGAGGCTGCGCGGGAGGGCCCCCGCCACGTGTCCCCGCGCTGTCTGGGGCTGAGCAGCTCCTCTCGATTCGGATCGTCCAGGGCCTTGAGGGAACCGAAGCCTCCGCGACCTCGAAAAGGCAGGTTCAAGCTGCTGCGGGAACGAACGGGCGGGCAAGTCTGAGTGCGCGAACCTCTTTTATGCCCCTAGTTGACTGCCTCCCGAATTGTTTATGCGGAAATAGAGGTCTCCTTCGTTGAATAACCGGAAACGCGATCCCTGCGCGCCCTCCAGTGAAGGGCGGGCGCCGACGGTCGAGCCGCGGGTCTGAGCGCGCAGGTGCGTTCTGTGGCCCCGACGGCCCCGCAGGCGAGGGCGGCCCAGGCTCCCGCGGGGAGACGGACGCCCCGGCCTGTGCGGGCTCCCCTGAGAGTTAGGGCTGTGGCGCTGCCTTCCGTGTTGTTACGGTCCCCGAGAAGCTATAGGTGGTGCGGATGGCGTTCAGGTTCTTTGTTCGCCCTTTTCTGGAGAGTTCTGTTGGAAGGTTTAAGACTATAATCAACCTCCTCAGAATTGAATTTAAGGGATTATATAAGAAAACCCAACTGCTCTTTTAAGGAAACTGGTTTACCCATTTTCAGAATCTTTGGGGGAAACGACCTGGGGCTAAATCCGCTCCTGTGAAACTATTTATCCTTTTCTTATACTTGTGTCTTACAGAACTCGCTCTTCCTTGAGAAACCAAATTCTCAGGACCAGGAAGTCAAGGCTGCGTTCCTTCCAGTTAGCTTCTGGGTAAGCTGCAGTTCGTCTGGCCTTCGGAGCTGCGCCCTCCGTCTCCTCGAATATACCCGACCGAGTGGCTCCCGAGCAGCTCCCGTGCCTTTGGCATACGGCCCTTTTCCTGTACCATAGGGACACAAGTGGAATGACAAGGACTTACTTGTGCAGTCAGCAGGTGGTTTTATTAAGCACCAACTGTGTGCCTGGCGCTTCCCTGTGTACTAAAGAAAGAGCAGCACACAAAATAGATACGCATCTTTGCCGTGTTTCAGGCAATAAACAAACGATTTATTCCATGTATCAGAAGGTGGTAAATGCTGTGGAGGAAACCGAACAGAAGAGCTGGCTAGGGACCACTGGGGCGCGGGGGCAGGTCAGTTCTGAATCCGGTGGTCTGGAGAGGCATCCTTGAGAAGTGACCTTGGAAGAAATAGTTGAGGGAATTAAGAGATAACTGTGCACTTCCCTAGAGGAAGAAAGCTGGGGACCCAAGAAAGGATGGGCAAAGGCCCTAAGGGGAGTGTGTGAACGAGGACAGCCAGAAGGCCATTGTGGGTCTGTTCTCGCAGCGAGCAGGGAGAACAGTGAAAGTGAATGAGAGGCACAGCGGTTGGGGTGGCAGAGCAGCCCTCGTGTCTTGGGCCATTGTGAGAGTCTGGTGGCGGGGGGAGGAGGGGAAGCCACCTAAGGGAGCAGAGGAGAACCTATTCTCTTACTTTAACTGGAGTTCACTGGCAGCAGGGTGGAGGGTTTGAGTGTAAAGAAGGTGGTGATTAGAGGATGGCAGTAGTGCTGGGGCTGCCGTGGTGAAACGCCGCAGACTGAGCGCTCTAAACAGCCAATTTATTTCCTCACAGTCCTGGAGGCTGCAAGTTCAAGATCAGAGTGCCAGGTTTGATTTCTTCTGAGATCTCTCCTTGGCTTGCAGATGGCCACCTTCTGTCCTCATGTGGTCTTACCCCTGCATGCCATCCCTGATACCTCTGTGTCCTGATCTCATGATGACACCGGTGGCATTGGATTGGATTAGACAACTTTACCCTTTAAAGGTCCTGTCTTCAGAGGTCCCTGGCTGGCTCAGTCAGTAGAACATGTGACTCTGGATCTCAGGGTTGTGAGTTCGAGCCCCACATTGGGTGTAGAGATCACTTAAGAAATATTTTTAAAAAAATAAATAATCATCCTGTTTCCAAATACAGTAACATCCCAAGGTCATGGGGCTTAAGGCTTCAGCATACAGATTGGAGGAGCACCCCCACAGCCCTTAACTGGTGGGAACCAGTTAGGAAGGTTTTGTCATCATCAAGTGAGAATGAGTGTGATCCGGACCAGGGTTGCAGCAGGAGACACCATGAGAGGTGGTTGCATTCTGATTTTGAGAATGGAGCCCATGAATTTGCTGATGGCTCGATTGTGGCAAGAGAGCAAGAAGATTACAGGGTGACTCCACAGTTTAGGAGAGGATGGATTTGCCCGGAACTGAGATCAGGCAGAGGAGTGGTGGAGTGGGTCCGGATTTCAGCTGCAGGCAGCTGCTTTGCTCACCTCCTGTTTTACTGGAAGTAAGGCGAGAGCAGACGCAGGGCACTGAGTTCGAAGCGCTGCTGGGTTCTTCATGACACTGTAGGCTTTGGGGGCTGATTGTGACAGCCGCAGAATGTACTTTGGCGCTTAGTACGTCATCTGTTTTTTTAACAGTTGTCAGTTTTGTTTTTGTTTTGTTTTTTTGTTAGCAGTTTTTGGATGACTCTTGGTCCAGAGACCCATGGTTCCTCAGTAATCGAGGTTTGTGCCCTGTGGGTGCCCGCCGTTGCAGGCAACCCCTGAGAACTAGAGACATGAGTCAGCAAGGTGAACTTGGAGACCCAGCATCTTGATACATACGTAGAATAGTGTTCACTCTCTGGTATCATGAGGACAGAAATGCGCTTGTGTTTAAGAGGCTTCACTGGGGAGCAGGGTTCACTGGCAGCTCAGGTGTGTACACTTACTTCCTAGGGTATCCGTGATCAAATGAACAGAGAGAAATGATCTTGGAGGGCAAGGGATTCTTGTATGATACTATAAGAGTCACCTGGAACTTGTAATTTGGACCCAAAAATGCAATTTCTGTAATAGTTTTATCAATCATGGTGGTGTGATCGAATATTTTAAATCTAGCGTGTAGAGTTACTGTATTTAATATAAACGTGAATCATTTTTGTTTAGCTCACCTGCTTCCCCTTCTCAGAGCTGTGGACTTTACTCCTCTTCCAGTGGTACTTCCCATTTTCTCTCATTTTTGTCCCTCCTTAGTGGTTTTAGCATTACATTTCTTGTAGATGGTCTATGCCTTGACTCAAACTACTCCGACCCCATCCAGTTTTTTCTCATTCCCTAAAACTAAAACGTGAGAACATGGTTGAGTTGACACTTGGAGCCTTGGGATTTCTTTTGATACTTAAAAATAACTTTTTTTTTTTTTTTTTTTTTTATAAGAACAACTGTCTCTGTGCCTCTCACATGGAGAGTTTACAAATCGCTGAATGGGAATTGGAAAACCAGTCAGCAGATTGGTGAAACAGAAAGTCATCCATCTTCTGGTTCCCTTTGGCTCATTGTTTCCTTTGAATTCAGGTGGCCATTGCTTATGCTGCTTGTATAGCTACTTTGTTTTGAGTTCTGGTCCATCACACTTAAAGGGTCATGTCCAGTTCGTTCTCATAGTGTTTTCTCACACATGAATACACAGAGACCTAGAGGCCTATACTCACAGTTGGAGAACAGTGGGCTCTGTCCCTAGAAGAATGTACACATACCAAATAACATTTGCAGGCAATTTCACAGTTTTCCTAGGTTATTTAGGAGTCCATAGATGCCAAATAAGGACTTCCGTTCTAGCGTTGAGCATCTACTATGTGCCAGGTACTAGGGAAACAGCAAATGAAATGAACAAAAATCCCGGCCCTGTAGGGTCTGACATGCTATGGAGAAAAATAAAACAGGGAAGGATGGGAGTGTTGTAGGTGGGTCAGCTGGGATGCAGGTGTATTACAGCGTCAAGTAGGATGCCAGACAAAGATTTGAGGAAGGCGAGGGAGGGAAACTTGGAAATCTAGAGGGGACAGTGCCTTAGCCAGGAGAGGCAGCAGGTACAAAGATCCTGAAGTGGGGGGTGAGCCGGCTGGTGTGAGCAGCAGCAGGGAGGCCAGGGCAAGTGGCGTGTGCTCAGCAAAAGAGCAGGGAGGGGAGTCCGAGCGGAAAGCAGGAGGCGGGTGGCTTAGGGGCTTGGGGCTTTCCAACAGGAGCAGTTTTGGCAGAGTGGTGAGGACGATTGTGAGGTTGGAGGATGTTCTGGAAACCTTAGAAGGCAAGAGTTGGAGACAATGAACAGATTTATTTCTTTTGAGGAATTTTGCTGTAAAAGGAACAGAGAAGTGGGGTGACAGCTCGAGGGTGAGGCCGGCAAGAGCGGTTTTCGCGTTGGTTGTACTCTTGCTCTGGGAGAACAGAAACAGCCAGTTTGCTGATTAGTGTGATCTGGAAGAAAAGAACTGGTGCGGGACCGGGAGGTTAGAATTGCTGGGTGACGTCCTCGTGGAGGAAAGGGATGGAACCCAGGACACCGACAGTAGGCTTGTCCTCGGACTGAGCAGAGGCAGTCTGTCATCCAGAACGACCGAAGGAAAGGCAGAGTGCCTGACCACACACACAAGAAGCTGGTTGATGTGGTGGGAGCACAAGAAGTGGTGGTTCGTGTTTTTGTTTTGAGCGTGTGTGTTGTGCTCTGTTGTTTCTGGTTTGCTTAAATTTCCACAGTAATGCGGGAAGCACCATCATCAGCTTTTACTCCTTAAATGCAGGGAAGGGCTTTGAATGTGTGAGGAGAGGGTCAGACATGGAAATGATCATTGAAAAGAGTAAGCGTGAAGGACACAGAAAACAGTGTTTTTCCTCCTTTTGTTTCTGATGTTTCTTCTTTGGTGTATTGTGAGCGATTAATAAATGGAAGGCCCACTCCACGCCATGTGCTGCGCTCTCGAGTCAGCCCAGTGTACGGCATCCGCCTGCTTTTCCGTATTTCTGTTGATGCCTTTAGTTCATCTACCGGAGTAGCTTCATGGAAAATAGGTCCTCAGTTGGAAGATCTCCGTATGTCTCTCCTCTCGCTCTCCTTCTTGATCTCCGACTCTTTTTCAGATGACTGCATCTCTTCCCCAGGAGGAGAGGAGCACTGGCTGCCTGAGCAGAGAGGGCTGTTTCCAGTTAAGTTAGAAAGATCTTCCTCTGTAGAAGGCCTTGTATCTTCAAGATGCTCAACCCCAGGGACTTTAATACTTGTGTAAGCATCCGAGAGGAGAGAAATTCTCGCACATCTCTTCACTGTATAAAGAAAAGCCTGGTATAAAAACGGTTTGAAGCCCGGCTTTCATCTGTAGTCGTCAGAATTTTTCTTTTTGAGGAGGGTTTGTGCTCACTTGATCAGAACTTTATCATAATAATAGCACGCGAGCTAACCCCGTGTACTTACCACGAGATGCAGGGTGATGAACTTACTGTTCAGGTCAACAATGTGAAATAATTTCTGTTATAAATCCCATCTTATGGAGGAGCAATCTAGGTGGGGAAGAGTTGTTGAATAACTTGCCCAACATCACACAGCTAGGGTGACGGAGCCACAGAAGCCCTTCTCTCTCCCTGTGGGAATTCTAATACCATTACCGTTTTCCTTCCAAACCTTCCGGTGGAGAAGCCTCCCTTCTCCAGGGTTCCTTGGGGGCGGTTTTCCTCTTGAGCAAGCCTACTAACTATGAGGCATGCCTTGATTACTCAGTTGAAGCCAGGGAAAGAGGAGGAGCCCTGGTTTTGAGATCACCCGGGCTCATTCATAAAAGAAATAACTCTTCCTTGTCTTTTTCCCATGCATTGCTAACTAGTTTACTATTAGAAAAGAGGAAAACTAATTGGTTTCAACCCCTGTAAAAAGTGGTGCACGTATGGAGTCTGATGGAGAATTTCTGTCTTCCCTGCAGTAATTTTAACTTTGAGCATTCTTTTCTTAGTTACAGGAATATAAATCATACTTCTTTGTCTTACAGGGTTGGAAATACCAAGTAAGGAATCAGCGTATATGATGCTGGAAACGTTTAGAGACGAGCTGCTCCTGACTGAAAGGCCTACAACAGATATATCTTTCCAGTTCTTACCAAGAAAACAACTGTGAAGAACACGATGGGTCAAGAAGACCAGTGGAAAACTCCCTAGGAGAGAGCCATAGAAAATGTTCACTTCAGAAGAGAGATATAATCAGAGAACTCAGAAGAGGAAAATCTATCATGGATGCCCTCAGAAGGGTAGAAAGATTTTTATTCATGTGCATGAGATTACTCAAATAGATGATCAGATATACCAGTGCCTTGCATGTGAGCAAAACTTCTGTGAGAACTTAGCTCTTATTATGTGTGAGAGATCCCACACTGGGGAGAAACCTTATAGATGTGATATGTGTGAGAAAACCTTCGTCCAAAGCTCAGATCTTACTTCACACCAGAGGATCCACAATTACGAGAAACCTTATAAATGTAGCAAATGTGAGAAGAGCTTTTGGCACCACCTGGCCCTTTCGGGACACCAGAGAACACATGCAGGTAAAAAATTCTATACATGCGATATCTGTGGCAAGAATTTCGGTCAGAGCTCTGATCTGCTTGTCCACCAGCGAAGCCATACAGGCGAGAAACCGTATCTGTGTAGTGAGTGTGATAAATGCTTCAGTCGAAGCACAAACCTCATAAGACACCGAAGAACTCACACAGGGGAGAAACCGTTTAAGTGTCTGGAGTGTGAAAAAGCTTTTAGTGGGAAATCAGATCTTATTAGCCACCAGAGAACTCATACTGGCGAAAGGCCCTACAAATGTAATAAGTGTGAGAAAAGTTACCGACACCGTTCAGCCTTCATTGTTCATAAAAGAGTTCATACTGGGGAGAAGCCCTATAAGTGTGGTGCCTGTGAGAAATGCTTTGGCCAGAAATCCGACCTTATCGTACACCAGAGAGTCCATACAGGTGAGAAGCCGTATAAATGCTTGGAATGTATGAGAAGTTTTACCCGGAGTGCCAACCTAATCAGGCATCAGGCAACTCACACTCACACTTTTAAATGCCTTGAATATGAGAAAAGTTTCAGCTGTAGCTCAGACCTCATTGTGCATCAAAGAATTCACATGGAAGAGAAACCACATCAGTGGTCTGCGTGCGAGAGTGGCTTCCTCCTGGGCATGGACTTTGTAGCCCAGCAGAAAATGAGAACGCAGACCGAGGAGCTGCATTACAAATACAGTGTGTGTGATAAAAGCTTCCACCAGAGCTCAGCCCTTCTTCAACATCAGACAATCCATCTCGGTGAAAAAACGTATCTCTGTAATATGGGCGAGAAGGGTCTTGAGCTCAGTCCTCCCCATGCGTCAGAAGCCTCACAAATGTCTTGAACAGACCAGAAGTTAGAACACCCTAAGAAATGTACTTACAACATGTCAGAGGACCCAGTAAAGAGCTCTAGGCAAATCTCAGACTTTCCTCAGAGCTCGGACTTCCGTGGGGACCAGAGAATACAGCTGTGGGAAGTCAAGAAATGGTTTGCCCAGAGAGTGACCCTCACAGAACACTTAAATCAATCACTTCAGTGAGAAACCTTAACAGATGCTCTGAGGCTTGGGAAAAACCTTTAGTCCAAGCTTGTATCTGATCACCCACAAGGGGATTCCTACAGGTAAGAAACCTTACAAATGCAGTGAGTGTGGGAGTGCTTTCTAGCAGTGCTCAAGCCCTCCTCATCCCGAGAGAATTCACACCAGAGGACTTCTTAAATGTCCTCAGTGTCAACAGAGCTTTGGATGGTATGCACGTCACACTGGACGTCAGAAAGCCCACAATGGGGGGAGACCCCGGCAAGTATGTAAAAAGCTTCTTATTATGACTTTCTTACTCTTCAGAGAAGCCATACTGGTGAAAATGTGTATATTTGTCTTGAATGTGGCAAAAACATGAGTTGGAGAGCCGCCTTGGGTTTGCACCAAAGAAACCCAATCTGAGGAAAGACCTTACAGGGTCTCTGAGTGAGAAAAACTTCTGTCAATGATCAGCTCTCGTGGTACACCAGGGAACTCACATTAGTGAAAAACCCCCTTGAGTCTGAAAAAAGCCTTGCTAGAAACTCCTCCCTCGTTGGGTCCCAAAGAACGTGCTCTGTGGAAAATTCTGCGCCAATGAGAGCTCGAACTGTGGACTGTGTACATATAATAGGTAACAGTTGACCCATATGGTAGAGGTGACTTTCAGTGGAGGCGGTATGTAAACCGTTGTTCAGATACCCAGAAACTTGTTCTGGGAGGAGCTAGGGCAGGTCACAGTAGGCCTGATGGGTAACTCAGGTAAAGATGCTTTTCTTTTATCTGAACCACTTAATGATTGCTTTACTTTTCACTTTTTAAAATTTGGAAATCCAATAAAGAAAAGGACTGTAACTTTGTGATAGAAGGTGTGGCATGTGTTCCTGTTGGGGGAAAAGGATTATATTGATTCGGCCTTTGTCGATTTTTAATTCTTGGCTAGAATGGGGACTAGTGTGTTGACAGTAGCCTGGGAACCTTTTGCTGGTAGTGAAAAGAACTGAACAGCTAGGGAGTAGTTCCCCTAGATCAGAACTCTTCCCAAAAGTTCCCCCTTTGGAGGGCCAACCTCATACAGAGAATACTCAGCGTTTTACTTAGTGTGAGTTAAGGCATTGCCCTCAAAAATTTCCTTTCCCTCAAACATCTTTGAGAGGATCACTGGCATTTGAAATTTCGGCTTTAGAGATTGATTTCTTTTAAACTCAGAAACGCAGATTTCAGTTTAACAGTCATGTCCTGATGTTGCTAGCTAGCATCCCGTACTTTTATGACTTTAACTCGTCTCTTTCACTGATAAAATGCTCTTCAGCTCCTTGCAGAACGATTAAGGGAAACCAGAAGAAAGGTTTAAGCCTGAGGAGGCACAAAGTAAAACACAAAAGGATGTGTCATTCATGAAGGAGCTAAAACTTCGTGATTTTGAGTATCCCAGACTCCAAAGCTGGTGTTCTTTTCACTCCATTTTCCTGCTGTTTTTAGCGAACCAAGCCCCATAATGATAAGCCTTTCATTTATTTCAGTTCTTCCAAGGAAAGAAAATACTTTTTATTCCTAGGGAAAGGATTGCAGTCACCACAACATAAGGTATCTGTGTGGCTTGGAACGTAGGATTCTGAATGCTAGAAGGGAAAAGGAGTGGGCAGGTTCATCAGACATTTAAGGATAAGCACTTATTTCCGATTTAACAAGATAATTAATGATTATCTGTAACATTCTCTAGAAATACTATAATTAATCCAGTGATTATAGATGGACAATTCTGAGGGGTTTTTTCTTCCCTCAGATTAAAAGACATTTAGTATAAATGCTTAAGATTCCTACAGTATTTGGGGCGATAGACTGGTGAGTAAATATTCTGTTGCTAGTCTGGGTTCTCTGGTTTATTTTAACAAATCCCTGCACTCGAGAGAGTGTTGGCATCAGACTTAGGGAGGTGGCCGACTGCTGCCTGTGTACGGCTCTAAGCTTTGATCCTAACGACTGGTTGATGAGCTTGATAATCTTAGGGTCAGTGGATATAGCTTATAGTGATAATAAGGAATCTGGTTCTAGGGTGGGGTTTTCTTGGGGTTTTTTTGGTCTTTTTTTTTTTTTTTCTTTTTAGAAAACAAATGCTGGAAGTTTATTTGATCTGTTGTGTTTTAGTAATTTTCATAAAATAGCTCTTATACCATGAAAAGTTGCCCAGTGTGCTAAAACACGCAAGATGTATTTGTTTCTCTTTGGTGCAGGTCATGCCTATCACTAGTACACGTTTGGTGGTTGTAATACTTAAAATAGTATTGGGTATATGGCATGGTGGTGACGAAAGTTAGTCCTTATGGCTACTTGTTAGTCATTAGAACTTGGAGAAGGGGACAGAGTTTGTATCGTTGGTAGAACAATGACTTGCCCCTTCTTTCAACTAATCTTACTGGTAATTGTCTCTAGTCTAAGTAAATTAAGGATGGACCATCCCTCCAATGGAGAACAGTCGGGGTTATGAGACAGGTCTGAGTGTGAGGGCTTTAACCGTGGGGAAAAAGGTGTTGGTATTATTCATAGAGCATAACCTGAGGTTGGAGAGGACCACTTGGGAGCCTGTAGCCAAAACTAGAAGGTAACTTCTGGGATGGATGGAGGTTCTCTTGAGACAGTGCCGACCTAAATCTACCTCAGGTAAGTAGTTAGAGTAACTTTTTCAAGATTTCAGACCAAACGAGACACTTGTATTCAGTCAATGTATTCCTATGCTTTAATGTTTTTGTTTTTCCTTAATTCTTAAATAAACATTTATTCTGAAAAACTCCATTTTTGTCTCCACTCTCTTGAGAACAAGCATTTCTCCTGCACTTGTATGAGAATAAAGCAGATAGCCAGGAACCCTTTCACAGTGCATACATAAATGATTACGGTGTGCACTC
This sequence comes from Lontra canadensis, assembly GCF_010015895.1. NCBI lineage: Eukaryota > Metazoa > Chordata > Mammalia > Carnivora > Mustelidae > Lontra > Lontra canadensis. The sequence continues at coordinate 23,889,595 of NW_022631015.1, read as the reverse complement.
TGCTTCCACTTTTTCAGTCATACCTCAGTGAAACAAAGTGGATGTTCATGTGACCCTTAGGCCTGGTAGAGGTGATCGCCATTAGAACGTCTTTAGAATTCCAGGAGTTTTTGATGCCAGGGCGGAGAAGTAAATGGAAACCTGGAAGGAATATTGTCTGTGCTCTGCTGTGGATATTGGATCGTTTTGGAGCCCCCGCACTGCATCACCTAAAATAGCACAGGAGAGAGTGATAGCCTGAACTGCTGATATTTGGGGCTAAAAGTCAGTAACAACAAAAATATCTGTTGTTTGTGTGAGTAGCCTTCATCTTCAAAATCAGAGAAAATTTCGAATTCACAGTTCTCACTAGAAGCCACAAATGGCTGTGATTCTGCAACTTCCCACCTTATCTGCTGGAGTCCCAGCATGGGAGGTAAGGTCAGAATGGTGGCTCCAAATTTCCTCCCATTGTCCAGTTTACTTCCACTCCATTTGCTCTGCCAACCAGAATAGGTCTCTCCCTATAGGTCTTTTCTTTTTTTCTCAGATTTTATTTGACAGAGCAAGCAGGGGGAGTAGCAGAGAGAGAAGGAGAAGCAGGCTCTCTGCTGAGCAGAGAGCCAGATGTGGGGCTCCATACCAGGACCCCAGGATCATGACCTGAGCTGAAGGCAGACAGCTTTAACCAACTGAGCCACCCAGGCGCTGAGTTTTAAGTGGTTGCTGAGGTCGCTGGGTTTTAAGTGGCTTTAAGAGAAATGTATCAGAAGAGGAGGGATGAAAAGGGGGAATGGAAAATGGCACAACTTGGTTTTATTTTCCTTCTGCCCTTTGTGTAGGCTGGTGTGCCTGGAACAAGGCCTGCAGCCTTCATGCTTCTCTTCCCCCGCTGACGGCCAGTCTCTGTCCCCACGTTTACGTGGGCTGTGGTGAGAGACATTCCTGGGGAAAATAGTCACAGCCCTTACACATATTGAAAGAGAAGTGGTGTCTCTGAGGAAGTAGAAAAGCCAAGGGGCATCCCAGCCCACACATATGCCGGGGCTGTTTCCTGAAAGAGTTCTCTACCTCACTCCTTGAGCAAAACCAAAAAAGCCAGTAATGAAACTGAAGCTTGCTTGTTTCATCCTCCACACGTGAGCTGTGTCATCACTTTACCCAAGCAGAGATCTGGCCTTCAGAAAGGGCTGCCAGAAGCTGAAGGCTGTTAACCTTGCAGAGGAAATCCTTCTTCCATCTGGCAGACGAAACAGCAGTAGGGGCTCCGCTATCGCTAGTGACGGATAACACGGAAGAAGTGGTGCTTGGAGTCTATTGCGGAAAAGGGAGGACTCCCAGAGTAGCTCCTGTTCCTTATCTTTTGTGCCCCGTTTTCAAAATCTCTGATCCCCTCCTATACCTTAATTCCTGGCTCAGAGTGTTGCGTTAGTATACCTGAAAATGAGAAGTCTTTTGTGTGAAATTGTAAGTGGACCTTCCTCACTGAATCCAGCTCCTCTTCTAAATGGGGGGGCCTCTTGCTGGTGGAGGACGTTGGAGCTGCTTTGGGAGATGTGGGGGCAGTCAGTTGAGGAGCAGCGGGACCTCACGGTATACACGGTCAGTTTAAACCAGACCAATTGTTTCCGACTGGGCAGGGCACTGATAAGGGAGTTAAATGGAACACTGGCTGCTTGTCACTTCTACCGACGTCCTAAAACCACACTCGGAGCTCTCCTCCTTTAGCCCTCAGCGCCCCAGGATCACCTACCCTGAAAAAAATCTCTCGCAGTCAGAGACCTCCTGACCACTTCCAAACGAATGTTTTTTCTATCCTGCATTTCTTCTCCCAGAGGAATAAATGTTCTGGTTCCTTTAACATGCCAAACACATTCTACAACTTCTGGAAACGTCTTCCGTTTTTCTTGTCTGTAGAACTTAAAATTCATTTCCTTCATTGAGATTTTAACTCATTTGTTCAATATGTACGGATATCCTTTTGTTCCCTGTGTAAAAAAAAAAGGTTAGGTTGTCCCTAATTTGCTAGTTTTCCCCCTTCCAGAATTTACCAGCTTAAAATCTATACTGCTTCCATTTCTAAGTTCATTTCTATCATGCTACGATCTGCCTTCTCTCCGTTTTCTACTTAGCTGCTCTCCAAGATCACTCATCTTTGAACCAAAGTGCAAGAAGATGTGCAATTCGCAGCTCAGCTGCTTGCCTCTTTTTATCGTCTTCAGCAACCCACCATAACCTGCTTTTTCCCTCGCGTCTGTGGGAAATTTGTTTTCCTAACCCCACACCCCCTCCCTCTCGCCAGGCCCCACGCCCTCCAACCACGCTCCGCGCTCTCTAGCCACGCCCCACTCCCCTCCAACGCCGCTCCGCAGCTTTCAACAGCGCTCTGGGCCCCGACTACACACCGCCCTCTAGCCGCGCCCCACGGCCTACAGCCACGCCCCTGCGCCCTCTAGCCACGCCCTACGTCCTCAGGCAAGCCTGGCGTCCCCAGCGCTGTGCTCCCTAAAGGAGGTCGCGCCAGCCGCCCCTGGAGGTTCTGTGGTGGTTAAGTTACAGGCTCTCTGTTGTCGCTGCAGTCAGAGACCTTCGCATCTGTCTCCTCCTTTCGTGCTGGCCTTCCCCCGGCACCTCCACGCCTACACCCTGAATCTGCGTCTTGGGCTGTTATGTGTGCGTGGGTTCCTGTGTGTGTCTGCACCTGTGTCCTGGGGAATGAAGGCCTCCCGAGCTGGCAGCAGGCCCTGTAATGAGAACCACATATATGAAATGTGCTTTTACAGGGTTCTGTGTTCGTATATAAACTTTAAAAATGTTATGCATTGTTTTGTCATTGTAAATTCTATGGAAAACCAGTGGTAGATACTCACTACACACACCCTCCAAGGGGTGTTCCTCCAAAGATGGTAGAACAAAATGCAACGTCCAATAAAATTAAAAAAAGAAAAAAAAGAATACGGAATTAAAATCAACTTCAAGACTCTTCATAGAGCTGCAATATAACAAAAATATGTACAAACTTAAAAATATGGAAGGAAAAAAAAATGCAACGTCCAGAAACAGATCTGCACTTTATATATAGGGATTTACTATATTTAAAAGCGTTGTTTTAAATTAGTGCAGAAAGGATGATTCATTCACTCAGGAAATGGTGTTAGATTAGGCAGATAAAACTTGGGAGAAAAAAGATGTAATCCCTACCACACTAAGTGCAAAAATGAAGTACAGGTAGGTTAAAGGGTTGGAACTCTAAACCAAACTCCACCATAATAAAATCAGATGACCTTGAAGAAAATCCCTTAATACCTCTGAACCTCGGTTTTCCACTCTATAAAATTAGACCACATATTTGCACTATTAAGGTAGTTAGCCACACGTGGCTACTGAACACTTAAAATTTTAGTCTAAGTAGAGATACACCTGTAAGATACACATTGGACTTAGAAGACTTAATAAAAAAAAGAATGTAAAATCTCCTTAATTATTTGTATCAACTGCGTATTAAAATGATATTTTGGATATATTGTGTTAAATATGTTACTCAAATTTCACCTGTCTCAATTTTTCTTTTTATGTGGTTACTAAAAACATTTAAAATTGCATATGAGGCTTGCATTATATTTCTTTCTTTTTTTTTTTTTACATTCTTAAGTTGGCTCTGTGCCTAGAGTGGAGCCCAACACCAGCCAGGAACTCAGGACCGTGAGATCAAGACCTGAGCTGATACCAAGAGAGGGACGCTCAACTGACTGAGCCAGCCAGGTGCCCCAGAGGCTTCCATTGTACTTCTATGAGACGGTACTGCCGTATAGTATTTAAGGCCATCTCAAGCTTTAACAGCCTATTGTTGGTATTTTACCGTGATTCCTTATATTTGCCTAGTAAATTACATCTTCTATACTTTTTATAATATATTGTCTCATTTAGTGCGCCCAGGAACTCTGTGACTTAAGGCAGGATCACAGTGATTATCCCTATGTCTCAGATGGCGAGGAAACGAAGCCTTTATTTAAAGACAGTTTCAAGGTTCATATGATGGAATCAGGACTAGAGCAAGTCCCCTTCTCTGCTGTGCTCCAAGGCTAGATTCTGGCAGGTTTCATTTTATGTCTGAGGCATATGTTGAACTTAATGTTTCTATTTGAGTTTATTTGAGTATCTGTCATCTTCAGAGATCACATCGGGACTGTGTTTGGGTACTAGTGGGGGTGTGTCAGTACTGGGGGAGGAGGTCCCTTCTTTTGACCTGTTGTTTGTCTTCTGTCTGGGAGTTACAGGTAAACCTCAGAGTTAGAGAGAAAGCTGAAGGGAGCTCCCTTCTTTAGGTCTGAACCTCCAGCTTCTATAGGAACTAAAGAGAAGACATAAAGAAGCAAAATCCAGAGCAACAAAAATGAATCTTGAAAGAGACGTACGTATGTGTCTCAAGAAATAAGCACCCAGAGCTGCTTTTCATAGGTTTCCTAGCTTGCTTCTCTGTCTACTCAGAAAATTTTACTGTCGTTTTTACAAGAGAGCAAGGGTTATTTTTCCTCCAAAGACTGAAGACAAAGAAGTCAGGAAACACATCAGTGATTTATATAGGAAGTGATTTATTTTCAAACTGGTATTTAAATCATAGAGAAAGGATACTTTATTTTGGGGAAATAGCATTAAATTCCTAGCATACCAAATCTAAAAACAGTCTGGAGAGGTTTAACTAGAAAAATTAAGTATTTTCTTAATGTAAAATATAAGATCATGGTTGTGCCAAAATAAAGTTTAGGGGTTTAGGGTAATAAAAAAAATAATCCTTTGTTGTGAAGGCCTTTCTTCATAGGCCTATCAATGTCAGATGGTATAAAAACTAAAAACTTAAGTTACATACTTACACCATCAGCCAGATAAAGGAAGTATGCTTACCACATGTCATAGACAACGGTACTTACTCATGCTATAGAAGAACATCTACAAATCAATAACTTTAAAAAACTGGGATGAAATGTGAGCAGGGAGTTCACAGAGGGAGTACAGTTGGCCAATATACACTTGAAAAGAGGGTCATATTAATATTCAAAGTAATATAAAATACTTTGGTTATTTTGAATTATCCAACTCTTTTGGTAATTCTTCATATTAGCGAAGATTTTAAAAAACTGTGATAGCCACGTTGGTGGCAGTTAGGAAAAATTGACATTCTGCTGTAGATTGAGTGTTTGCCTCCCCCCAAAATTCTTCGGGTTTCAAACCCAGTCCCCAGTGTGATGGCATTTGGAGGTATGGCCTTTTAGAGGTGAGTAGTGTCCTTATATTAAAGACTCTAGAGCCTTCTTGCCCCTTCGGCCATGTGAGAACACAGCAAGAAGACTGCTGCTTTAAACAGAACCAGGAAAAGGGCCTTTCCCAGAGTTCTACCATGTTGGCACCCTGATCTTGGACTTCCAAGACTCCAGACTGTAAAAAATAAATTTTGGCTGTTTATAAGCTTCCCAGTCTACGGACAGACTGACATTCTTATACATTACTAGTATGAGTATAAATATGAAATATTTATATACTTATATACAGTCTTATTGGAGTAACAAACTTAATGCCTGAAATGGTTGGGAACTAGGAGAACAGTAGCTTTATAAAAAATAAAAAATATAAAAAATATATTTAATGTATTTATTCTTTAACCCAGTAATTTCACATTAAGGATGTTTCCATAAATATACTGATAAAAATCTGTGTCTCTATATCTATGTGGATATTTATTCTATAAATATGTATCATATAAATTGCTTATGAAATAGCAAAAAATTGGAAATAATTTAAATGCTAAGTTAAATATTCTCTTTAAATAAACTCAGGTGATACCATTTGATGAAATACCCAAAATATATTTGTATAAAGAGTAACAAAGTAGTATGTACATTATTGTAAAAAATGGTATATTTGTAAATGCAAAGAAAACTAATATTGTAGAAGAATACAATAATATTCTGTAGTAGTATTTTTATAAATTACAAATAGAGGACATCTGCATTTTCTAATTTATGTATTTCATATCATTTCATTATTTAAATGTTAAAATTCAGGAAAAAATAGTCTGAACAGAACATTTAAAATACAACTGTTTTACTGGAGTTGGGCAAAGCATGGAGCATAGCCATACCATAAAGCACAGGATACTGTTGATATGATAGATCATGGTATTTAAAACCCCACATCTTTTCTTACTTGTTCATCATTTTTCTTCTGTCTATGCTAGAGTTATATCTACCCTGGATGTCCAAGGAATTTATCCCTTAGTTTTCCTCAACCCTCACATCCTCTTGGATTTGATCTTAAATTAAGAAATTTACCATTAGGAAGCAATAAGCAGTGTGACAAAATACACAGACAAGGGTGCTTGTCACAGTTATTCATAAAAAGTACATGTCTAACACTAAGGGGTCTACATGATACATTGTTAAAACTGAAAGGCAGGTCATACAATGATATGTACTATATGACTCCATTTTATTTTATTTTATTTTAAGATTTTATTTATTTGACAGAGATCACAAGTAGGCAGAGAGGCAGGCAGAGAGTGAGAGGTGGAATCAGGCTCACTGCTGAGCCCCTGGGATCGATGTGGGGTTCGATCCCAGGAAGGCAGAGGCTTTAACCCACTGAGCCACCCAGGCGCCCCTATATGACTCCATTTTAATACATACAGACAGAGGGAAAACATTGGGAATATACACATTAAAATGATAACAGTGATTATCTCTGTTGGTTTATAGGTTTTTTTTTCCCAAATATCTAATAGTGAACATGTTTTTGAAATTGAAAATGCAAGATCCATTTTTCTTAAAAATTATAAAATATAACATAAAATTTACCATTTTAACTATTTGTAAGTGTACGAATAGCATTAAGTACATTCCCAATGTTGTACAACCATCATCACTATCAATTTCCAGAACTTTTTCATCGTCCCAAACAGAAACTCTGCCCCCATCAAACAGTAACTTCTCATTTCCTTTTTCCCCAATCCCTGGAAACCTTTATCTTCCTTTCTGTATGAGTTTGCCTAGTATAGGTTCCTTAGATAAGTGGAATCATTCAATATTTATCCTTTTTTGTCTGGCTTATTGCACTTAGCAATGTCTTCAAGGCCCATCCCTGTGCAGCTCGTATCAGAGTTTCGCTGTAAGAGTGACTGCTATTCTGTTGTATGGATACCACATTCTGTTCATCCACTCATCTGCTCGTGGGTATTTGGGTTCTTTTTACCTTTTAATCCATTATTTGAAAAACAGTTCTTCATGTAGCTTCTAGGGCCTTGATGTAGTAATGTTCTTATGTTTTTGCCTATGAAATTAAGCTGATAACTAGATCCTCCTTTTTTATTTTTTCTCATTTTTTAAAAAGATTTTGTTTTTAGTAATCTCTGCACCCACTGTGGAGCTGAAACTCATAACCGAGGCACCCTCTGCTGGCTGAGCCAGCCACACATCCCAGGATTGTCCTTTTAAAAAGGCGGGGGGGGGGGTGCTGTTAAGTTAGTAAACGTCCCTGAGAGGATTCTCTGGTGCTGTGTCTCTTGTGTCTCTCATGTTCTTCTCTTTCTGCGCTTATTTTTCCTCAATGTTCAAGAATTACACAGTTTACTTTTATTGGGGAGATAAAACTTATACACAAAATGCTGTTAAAATAAGATACCAATGAAGAACTTAATTGTGATACAGACTGTCCCCAGGCAGAACTCAGAGGAGGGAGGCATCACCCAGCTGAACCCGTGGTTTAATAAATCCCTTCTGGAAGCTCCACCTCTCAGAGACAGAATCTCGGTCGGAGTTCCCGAGGGAGGGCCAGAACCTCTCAGCCTCTCTGCTCCAAACAGCTAAACTTAGAGCTTGAAGTGGGTAGTTTGTCTAATACATCTCTTGTGAGGTTTCCATGTGGAAATTCTCTTCACACGTCATCCACTATCCTACTAGAGAGTTTGGGAGTTAAAGTATTGACGTAAAGTATTAGTAAAGTTAATTAGGAATTAAACAGCTGCAGGAAAAGAAGCTTCCCTTAGAAGAGAGGTAGAAAGGAAGTGACAATTGTTAGGCACTTACTACATATGAAGTGCTATTATTTCCATCAAAGAACGTTACAGTCTGGTAGTAGCAAACCATCCGAAATGAACCAACCACCCATTTGAAAAAAGGAGCAGGCAGTGGTTTGGCCTAAAAGTATCTTATCAGGAGTTTGCCTCCAGCACAGGGCTTTAACCAGATTGAATGGGACCTAGCACGGTGATAGAACTTTTTCTTTCATTTCACAAATACTGAGTGCCAGACATTATTTTAGATGCTGCAGAAATAGCAGCGAATGGCTCGTTCTCCTCCATTATGATAGGAGGTTGAGGTAAACACAGCAAACAGTCCTAATACGCATGTAGCCTGACTTCGGGGAGCAACTCTGGAAACGTGGCATGTTGTGCAAGGAATACTGAAATTGAATCAGGAAGTCAGGTAGGTCACACTCGCTCTTCTACTTAGAAGCCTCATGACAGGGAGGAAGACATTTTTGGTCCCTATCGTCTTCAGTAAAATGAATGGAATTAAATCAGTTGGTCCCTAACATACATTACCCCTCACCTTCTGTGATTTCTTCACTTTCAGTTTCCCCGAAGTTTACAGCATCGACCCAGCCCCACCCCACGTCCTACCATTCCGCAGACAGTCCATCTAGCTGGAATATTCTGAAACAGAACGTCTCACAGTTACCGCATCCACCGGTGGGTTTAATGCTTTTGCTACAGTCCTGGACAGACTTAGCTGTTTGCCGTAGACAGATTCGGGCTCAGGAAAGAAAGCAGAAATGCACAAGCAGAAACAGACCCCGAGGCTTCCAGAGTTAGAGAACTTTTGGATCCATCCTTTTGGGAAAAAAGCAGAAGTGATAGTACACAAGGGACCATGAGAAGACAGCTCCAAAGACCTCGGGAAAAAGGAATGAGCTGTGGGAGAGAGAAAGTGGGGAGGTGTAGGGTAGGACTGGCCGCCTTGAGCCAATTCCATACTCACCAAGCCTTACTGGTCCTGTATATGGCTTAGTTAAAATATATATATATAGATATAAATATATATACATATCAGTCCACACACCCATACTGTGTATGTGATCCTCATGTATTACATCAACCCCAGCTCTCTCCTCACCCAAGTTCTTGTAGTTTTTCTTCTAGACCATAAGATCCTTGAAGTCTGGAAAAGTGCCCATGTGTCATGGTGTCACCTGAGCCCAGGGCACGTGAAGGACATTCAGTAAATATGTATCAAGCAAATGAGTACATTTCTGACTTGAAGGCTGGAAGTTTCAGCAGGGAAGGCTATGTCATGCCTTTCTTATTCCCTTAGTCCTGTCCTACCGGGACACTAACGCCTTAGAATTGCTCTAGCTTTTGAAGAAGAATACTATTATGATAGCCAGGACCAGGTAAGTTGGGATAAGTAGATTTATCTGTTCCTTGATTTATTTATTATTTTCAGCTCCTAAACATTGGTATTCTTCCTCGATTCTGGCTCTGTAGTGACTAGCTAATAACCAGCCAATCAACCAATGACTAATCAAGTTCCTGCACAGGAACTTGAGCTCTATTTTTTGGTAGATAACTAGATAGAATACTTTGTGGTAGAGGCAGTATCTGAAAGGAGCACTAACCATTCTTCTGGTGTCTTCCCCTCACTGTCTTTCTCTTACACGCGGCCATCCATCATCTGGGCTAGTCACGCTCACGGCTCTGTTCCTGGCCCTGCCGGCAGTAGAAAGTGTGCATTGGACCAAGCCTTGCACGAGCATTACAGAAGCGTTTGGGTCTCTGTGTACACACACATCCACGTGCGATTATACATACATATTAAATGCATATATAAGTATGTGATTAAGTGGGCAAGGTAAGTGTTAAAGGAGTTTTGGGAAGGGAGAGGCTGGGGAGGCAGGGAAAGCTCCATATTGCACATGGAGTTTGCAGTGGGTCTTGAATCACGGGTACAAGTTTAGGGTGCTGCAGGCGGAGTGGGAGGCATGATCAGCGGTGTGGTGCTAGGGATGGGTGTATCGTGCATGAGGGCCAGAAAGGAGACCGAAGTTCCTGAGAAAAACAGGGGTGAGCCAGAGAGGGGAGGATGGTGAACGACCAGCCCATTCCCTGTACCCTAACAGGGGTTCCGAGAAAGAAGTGTGACTCGATGAAAAAAGTGGAGATACAGAGTAGGAAGGAAGTTCCTGGAAAATGCTGAGATCATTTGTTTGGGGAAGCTGTAAGACTGCTGTACTGAGGAAAATTTGATTTGGAATGGATGTAAAGTATATGTCTTGTCCATACACCATCAGTCAAAACAGAGATGTAAGCAAAGGCCTGGGGCAGAACATTCAGAAAGAGCTGCTCCTAAGAGATGCAGGGTCCCCGGGAGCTCCGTCAGTGAAGCATCTGCCCTTGGCTGGGGTCGGGATCCCAGGGTCCTGGGATCCAGCCCCCTGTCGGACTCCCTGCCAAGTGGGGAGTCTGCTTCTCTCCCTGCCTCTGCTGCTCCCTGCTGCAACTTGTGCTCTCTCTCTCTCAAATAAATAAAGTTAAAGGGAGCCTGGGTGGCTCAGTGGGTTAAAGTCTCTACCTTTGGCTCAGGTCATGATCCCAGGGTCCTGGGATCGAGCCCCACATCAAGCCCGGTATCAGGCTCTCTGCTCAGCGGGGAGCCTGTTTCCCCCTCTCTCTCTGCCTGTCTCTCTGCATCCTTGTGATCTCTCTCTGTGTGTCAAATAAATAAATAAAATCTTTAAAAAAACAAAACAAAAAACAAACAAACAAAAAGAGTTGCAAAGAGAATTCACACAGCCAACAAATAACAGAACAAAGAATCAGCATCGGTATCTGAGCCTGTGGTTGATGTTTTGTTCACTCTGCTACTGTGGTCTCTGGTTTAGTTTGAGCAAACAAGCTCACCAGTGAATCTAGTACGACTTGAGTCCTGCTTTTTTTTTTTCTTTAAAAGCAGGATTCTCACCAGTGACTTCTCATTGGCATTACCTAGCATGCTTCTAAAACAAACAAACAAACAAATAAAAAAAAATCACTGATGTTTGGCCCTCCGTTCGACAATTTAAATCAGAATTCCAGTGAGTTGGGCCTTGACACCCCTATGCTTTAGAGACTCTCTAGCTGCTTGGACTGTCCATCTGAAGAGGAGAACTGTTAAGTGAACTCTTTCCCTCGCTTTCTGCGTACCCCGGCATCATCCTTCCTGGAATGCCCTCAGTACCTTTTCTTTGTAGCAGAGAAGTTCACGATTTCTTCATGTGCTTTATGATTTTGAAGTTATTTCACATGAACAATTTCCTGTCACTTGTGGACTGGTAGTCTTTGTTTTTGTACTTCACACGGACTCAAACACAGTATTAGACACAAAGTAAGAATGAATAGACTTGGCTTTCTTGACTGAGAATATTTTATTCTGTCATAACTATATCTTGCTTTGCTTTGTTTTGTTCTACATTCCATTCACTTCTGCGCTTGTAACCCCTCAGTGAGGCATTTCTGGGTTTGTTTGATTTTTCAGGAAACAGCGACATTCAAGGATGTGCCTGTAGAATTCACCAAGGTTCCACTGGCTCCTGAACAGAAGGGTTTACGCTGGGATATGATGATGGAGAATTATAGACATCTGATATCATTGGTCCCAAATTCCTTTCCCCTTAGGAATGTCATTGTCTCTTTTTGACTGTTAATAGTGCTGACATATCACAAGAACTTAACTGGCTTCTCTCTGGTGTGGGGTCAGAATAATCAGATATTTCTAAAGCACATTTTAAGCGAAGAGACTCGGTGTTTCAGCTTTCCATTCCTCAGATCTGTTATCCTGAAGTATGTCTAGAAACTAGCCAGTATGTTAACTTACACGACACTATTCTCTTTACCCTAGATCAGAAACTCTCTTTGAAGTACTCCTCACTATCAAAATGTAGTAGGAAATATTCTAGAGCTTAACAGTTCAGAGCTCAGCTTTGGGACTTCATTCATGATGAAATCCAACAGTGTGTTACCCTGGGCGTGTCACTCAACCTCTCCAAGTCTAGGTTTTATCTAAGACAAAATAGCACATTATTTGGCTACCTATTATTCTCCTAGCAAAGAAAATTACATTATAATTTTATAATATTTCTGATCACTTGCCTCTACGCCTGCTCCCAGCTGGTGCTGTCTCTTTCTAGGACATATTCATGTCTATTTTGCACTACCTTCCAGACCTTTCCATGTACCCTGTATTCCAAAATACTCAAGTTTCTGCCAAGGACGCTTAAGTGGATTTTTGACTTTGAAATCTCCAAGATCTTATTTTACTCAACCAACATTTTAAATTCTTAATGTTTCACATCTTTTCTTCCTGAAGAAGGAATTCTGTTTCATGATTGTGACATAGATATCCTGCCTGACTTTCCAGCTTGCTGGCCCACTCTACATATAAGCCAATTAGATCGATAAGTGATGAGATGGATTGATCAATACATAGAGACAGAAGCAGGGAGATCTCTATAGAAAGGGACTGAGGTAGAGAGATGAGAGAAGGAGATTTACCATATATGTTCTGCTTCTCTGGAAGAACCATCAAACAGCCATAACATTTTTTAGTATCTTGTTACACAGCAATAGGTACATGAAGCAACAAGGCTAGAAGTTGTCTAATAGTGCAAATTACATCCAAGTTCATCCTTTTTGACAAAATATCGTGTGCTGTGGACTTCCTGTGACTTCATCAGGAAGCATATAATGTTAATTTCTCCCATTGTTAATGATGCCAAATTTGATCCCTAGTTTCAATGGAGACATAAGTTTCTCCTTTGTAAAGATTTGTTTTTTGCTTTGCAATTAGCAAGATAGCTCTGTGCTGATACTTTGGTACATGAGAATATCCTATTTCCCAGGAAGCACACTTTTACCTGATAATTTAAGGATGCATTGATGTTCCTCTAGATTTTCCCCTAAATGGTTTGTATTTCCTTCATTGCTCTTCCTGGTATCTTTCCCATTTAATGTATGTTCATCTATACAGAATCCTTATGGAGGCTGTTCTACCAACTGAAGCGTCAGTAAAAACTCTCTTTTTGGACTGAAAATAAATTCTGGCTAGATGTCCTTTTTTAAATTATTATATTCACATGTATTTGGGTAAACAGCAGTCCCCGCCCTGCTTCCCACCCAATCTACATACCAAGGTTCCTCTCTTAATAATATCTATATTATTTGAAGGGCGCCTGGGTGGCTCAGTGGGTTAAATAATATCTATATTATTTGAAAACAAGAATAAGAACAACAAAAATCACGAGGGGACATTTCTTCAATACATATACCCAACAAAAACTTTATTTGTAAAGTGTATCTCACAGGTTAGATTGGAAAAATGAAAAGATCATGTTTAGCGAGAAAAGCACTTCCAACTTCGTCTCTGTGGCGCAATCGGTTAGCGCGTTCGGCTGTTAACCGAAAGGTTGGTGGTTCGAGCCCACCCAGGGACGGCCTTCTCTATTTAAGGACACCACTTAGAGGTTGCGGTTTTTCTTCCTAAGTTTTGTCTGACGATATTGTTTCTGACCGTTCTCACAAATTAAATTAAGATCTAGCTAACATATTTATCCAGATCATCTTTGGGATAGGCGTAATTTTCTCTTGTTCCGTGATTAAAAATGTACCGAATGCCTTCAGTATGCCATCAAACATGAGCCCAGCCCCGTCATTTTGTACCTCATTCTACTCTGTTTCCAGGTTCCCTCTCCTTCATCTGCGTTGGTCCACCCCGCAGCGTGCACAGCGCCAAGAGCAGCAGCGGCCACTTGGCCAAAGCCGCACGAAGCTTGCCCTCCACACGCAGCGGCCCACCCTCTCCCTGAGTCGGACCCTGGGGACATCCGTAAGAGACTGCGAAGAGCGCTGGAGGCTTCTGTCTGGGATAGCTGGTTTCCAGCGACTGGTATTTTTCTAAATCATCCGTTTCCTTGCTTATAACTGGAATCCCAAAAATGGTTGCTTACACTTTTTGTAAGAGGCATTTTGACATTATCTACCAAAATGACTCTGCAAGTTCACTTCTGGAAAGGTATACAATTATTATATTTGTACAACTAAAACTGACCCATGTCAGGGTCACTCATGGCAACATTTCAAAGAGGAATAACATTTTAAGTGTAAAAAAGGTGTTTTCCTGCCCTCAAAAGGCTGTCTCCCGGGAATCAGGCTGACAGCTCTTGGGAAATTCATTTTCTTCCAGACATTCTTATTTCCGTTTCTCACTCCACCTTTGATTTACCTGTTACCAGGCTGTGGGGATGAGCTTTGTGCAGAACTATTGAATTGGAGTCTGTAATGCTGACCTCGAATATATTGATGCTGACCTAATGCCACCCCAACAAGTTTATTTCATTCAAAAAATTAAGCCCTATTATGTGTTTTACTTTAGAAGTTGTTAGCAACCTAAGGGATAAGAAGTTTCTTAATCTTGATATTCTCTTTATCTAGCAAAGGGGGAATGGGAACTTAGAAGTCTGAGTATGTGAATAAGCTTATCAAATTCCGACACTGGATTTTTCTGGCTCACTTGGAAGACATCATGACCGGAGGAAAACAATCCACATGAAACTCACAAGAAACACAGAACAAGAACACAGAAACAAGGGTATGGAGTTCCTAAGACTGAGGGTGTAAAATTACACTTCTTTGATGGGCAGGAGAGGTATAGGCACTGTGGGAAATGTTACATCAAGTAACCATCATCTCTTACTGGTCATTTTTATTCTCCCAAATTAAGTGCACCTACCAAATCAAAATCTCAACATGACCAAGATTTTATTTTAGAGCCAAATAAGTGAATTAATTCACTTTGCCCAAAGAACGGATCGGTAAATATTGAAGACATTGGGGGGGAAACCAGCACAAGCAAAACCCAAATTATTATAATCACTCCACTACTTCCTATAAGTTTAATGAACTAGATATTGGCCAGTTTTTTAAAGATTTTATTTAAGAGAGCATAAGCAGGGGGAGAGGCAGAGGGAGCAGACTCCTGGTGGAGCAAGGAGCCCAATGTGGGCTCGATCCCAGGACCCTGGGATGACCTGTGCCGAAGGCAGACTCTTAACCAACTGAGCCACCCAGTGTCCCTTTTCTAACTTTTTTTATGTCATCTCTACACCCAGCATGGGACAAACTCACAACCCAAGATCAAGAGTTAAGTTCCACCAACTGAGCCAGCCAGGAACCCCTGACCAGTTTTAATTTATGTATTTATTTATTGAATTTATTTTCATTTACTGTGACACTTGTTTTCAGTTTCTCTTAGTGGCTTACATACGTTCTTTGTGGCCTCCAGGCCTGCTCTGCATGTTGCCTGTGAACCCTTCCCCATCTGAGCCCTAATTCCCGGAAGTGTATCTGTGGAGCATCGTTTGTGCCCAACCACCTCCCAGGCTTTGTCTACCTTTACAGTGATTTGAACCCAACAATTCACCCACCAACTTTTGTTTCCAACAGGACTACACCGGTTTCAGTCAGACTTCTGTTCACTTTTCAGGAATGATCTGGAAAGCCTGGTGAAAATGGACCCATCTCTGAAGAGTGTGATCGGTTATCAGCTGCGTATTTAGCGCCGCTTACCTTCCTGGAGAGTCAACCATACCCTCCCAGGGCCCCTAGTTTCCCTGTTAGATACAACTACCATGATGCCTGCAGAACCTCTGTACATTTCTTTTTTTTATTATTTTTTTATTTTTTTTAATTTTTTTTTTAAGATTTTATTTATGTATTTGACAGATAGAGATCACAAGTAGGCAGAGAGAGGAGGAAGCAGGCTCCCTGCCGAGCAGAGAGCCCGATGCGGGGCTCGATCCCAGGACCCTGGGATCATGACCTGAGCCGAAGGCAGAGGCTTTAACCCACTGAGCCACCCAGGCGCCCCATCTGTACATATATTTCTTTAATGTCTCTTTCTAGTGGCAACTCTTGAAGCCAAGGGCTGTTATTATTACCTACTATATACCTACTATATACCTCATATAGTGATTTAGTAAAAGCTGAACTAGATAACTGATAAAATGGGCTAAGAAGTTAATCCGATACATAGAAAAGGGTCCAGGCTGAATTGGGAGGGTCGGGGAGGAATGGTGGCTATGAGACCAGGAAATAAAGTTAAGGGGGATGAAAAGGGACATGAGAGGAAAAGTCAGAATTTATAAAACACCCCCCCACGCCCCAATAAACTACAAAGGCATATAAATATATATATATATTTCTTCTTTTCTATACATTTACTTGGAAGGTGGCTCCCAACCCAGTCCAACCCCATTACCCCCAGGCCCTGTTAATCTTCTCAAATAAAAAGGATGTTGCAGCTTCCCTTCATCTATAGTTGGTGGAACAGCTGACTGGAGTAGGCCTTATTACTCTAGCTTTAAGTAAAAGGTCTTCCTCAGCCCAGGAAGTGGGATTTTTAGAGGATCTCACTGGGCAGGAAGTAGACAGTCAAGAATCAAGCAAAACTGGCATCCTGCAGTAGTCATACTCTTGCTAGTCTGAATTAGGTGCTTCAGCCAGGCAACAGGAGTTGGAGGGGGGACCAGAGCCCCAGAAGACATCTATGCCTAAGCACCCACCAGACTCCTGGTCTTAGAAAGATAATATAATCATTGTCAGTAGTTGTTATCAGGTAAGGACAGGAAGCAGGGCCAGGAGATGGAAAGGGTCTCCCTGCCCTTCAGGAGTCCTTGACTACTCAGGGCTCCTCCATGCTCTCTGAAGGCAGTGGGGCTCCAAAGATCTTGGCAAGCAGCCCTCGGTTGGAGCGAGCCTGGTCCTGGGCATTTGCCAGGCGAGCCCGTTCGCGTCCCCCTGGCCGAGCTGCCTTCCGGGCTCTCAGCTCTTGCTCAGTAGGACGCTGGGCAAAGGTCCAGGTGCCATTCGGGCGGGCAGAGTCCCCTTCAGCAGCAAGGAAGCGCTGTCCCCGTTCCACACTTCGAAGATAGAAGTCAGTCTCACGCTTGGCCTGGGCAACCTCGGCCCTCAGGCGCTGCCTGCGCACCTGGCGCTCAAAGGCGAGATGTTCGCTGAGGTGGGACCACGTGAAACGGTGCAGGTACTGTGGACAGGAAAACATTAAAAGATCTGGGTAGGACATGTCAGGAGCGGAAAGAAGATCAAAGAGTGGGGTCAACAAAAGGAAATGAGATGCTAGGGCTGGGGCTGGGAAGGCGGGAGGATGGGATGCGACAGAGAAGCTTACCCCCTCACCTTGAGGTTCCATAGGTCATAACGGAAGGGGCTGCGCTTTCGGGCCCCCATGGGCGTGTTGTGAAGGCTAGCCGCCACGCGCTTGGCTACTCGCTTGTCCCGGAACTCCACCCAGCCCTCGGTGTAGTCCTTGCTGTACTTGGACCGCTTTTTGCCTCCCGCTGTCGAGGCTGCCGCTGCCTTCTTCTTGCGCCTCACGAACCCGTCTGTGCCAAAAACACAGCAGTGGTTTAGGAAGCCGGCGCGGCACCCAATCAACTTCACCTCCCACTAGTCCGCGGGCCAGGATCCCACCTCGAGGTCCTTGTCCGGAAGAGAACTCCAAGGTCCATCCTTTCCCTACGTCTCAGTCTTTTCCTCAGACTTCAACTCCTGCATCAGATCTGCTCTGTACGTGCACACGCCAATGCATGTGCAGACATGTACAACCACCCTAATCCCAATTCAATAAGTGCCTGTAGGGAAGCTGGGGTCAGGTGATCATACACTGTCGCTAGACCTGGGTCACGATGACAAAGGGGATGGATTCAGTTTTGTGAAAACGCCTCTCAGATTTTTATTCAGTGTGAACTCATTTAACAAGCCAGTAAAATCGGTTCAGGAAAGGGGGGTGTGCGGAGTAGACTCATCTGTGCTTACTGAGCTACCCACACTCAACCCCGGCTTCCCCAAAGGGTCCGGGCGCCTGCCTTGAGTCCCGTGCCCCCAGCCGCCGAGCCTCGGGCCCGAAGAGGCGAGCCCACTCGCCGGCAAGCGCCACCCTCCTCCCCGCACAGCCAGAGCCTGCGAAAAAGACTTACCCTCGGGCTGGAAAAAGACGCGCCCGACCTCGCCATACGCGCTGAGAAGGTTCCGTACATGCAAAGGCCGAAAGCGGGGCGGGAGGTGGCCCAAGTACACAATACCAGGCACCACCCTCTTTTTGGCGCCCCAAACCGCCTCTTCGGATTCCTCCTGCTCCTCCACCTTCTCTGGTTTCTCGTCTATCCCTTCCAGAGCCTCCTGCTCCACATTTTCCCTCTCCAACTCCTCTCCCTCCATGCCGGCGGAAAAGAGAAGCACAGCAGCCGTAAAGCTCCGCGCCGTCTGCCGCACTCCGCGTGCGACTGCCATCAGGAAGGGGGCGGGGCCGAAGGGGCGGAGATGAGTGGAAAGACCGGATTGGGTGGAGAGAGCGGAAGTGGGGGCCGGGTCAGCCGCGGGATTTGAAGCCGAAAGGCAGGATTTAGGCTCAGAATGGCCGAAGTGGCGGGGCTCGGACTTGGGCGGTGGGAGTAGAGCAGGTAGGTCCCCAAGTGAACGTGCCTTAGAGAACGCCTCGGCGAGATGGGAAAAACGCGGGAGGCGGGCTCTTCTGAGAATGAGAGAAAACCTGGGGAAGTTGGGAGAGGTTTCTGTGTGTCTCAGCAACCAAAAGAGCATTTTATCCGAGGGACCAGGGTGCGACTCCGGTGTGTGTGTGTGGGGGGGGGGGTGATTCACCTTTTTAAAGTGGACTTGAACTTCAGTTTTTAAAACCGTCTTGATTTTTGAAATTTGAATTATTTTTCAAAACTTCGAGTTCTGAGTGTTTCTGTTTGAAAATGTAGTTTAACTTTGCAAATGCAAGTTTTGGAAATTCAGATTTTGAAGCCTTCAGTTGTGACCTCATTTAGTTTAAAACCTTTTGTTTACTTTAAAATATTAACTTTCAATTTGATTTTGTGACTAAGATGTCCAAAAAATTTTTAATGGGCCATAGTTACTTCTCTTGTTTTCAAAGCGCGATTGGCATTGACCCGTGATGCGTACTGATACTATAAACACCTGTAGTCATGTGTACACACGGCCCTGATTGAGGCGACCCCGGGGCGGCGCGCTTAACCCCGCTCTCCCGGAGCGCGTGTCTGCTGCCGGCCCGGCTGGGCGGCGGGGTGGGCTGTCCTTGCGCCCCTGCTGAGGCCTCTGTCCCGCCGGAGCCAGGCACAGCCCCTTTACGAAGAGCGGAGCCCTCCCGGCAGGGGGCGCCGTCCGCGCGCTCTTGGCTCCGCGGTTCCTCCCACGCGCACCTGCTGCTGGGCGGCCTGCTAAAACCAGCGGCCAGGGATGCGGACCGAAGGTGCAGCCGGCTCTCTGGAAGGGACCCCGGGCGAGTGTAAGGAGAGTATAAATCCGTCCTCGCTGCAGCGGGACAGAATTTCCTATCCTGCTTGAACTGGCAGCTGTGCAAAGGAACCGGGCCAGGGGTCAACTGCTCCCGTCCGAGGGACAGCTCCGGCCAGGCAGCCTCCCAGTATAGTTCTGCCGGAACCTGGCGCCTCGCTCTTCCGTGGAGTGGGCGACAGGCTTAAGAAACCAGCCTCCTCGAGTTCTCACACCAGTTTCATTAATTTTATGGAAGTGAACTTCTTTTTTGGAGGAGTGAGGGGGGCGGTGAGAGAAACAGACTCTGGCCCGCGTTGAATTCCTCATGTCTTCAAAACACTGAGCGACGATGGATGAGAAGAGAGCGCATCTTGGTATTTTTTCTAAAAGGTCGGGAGTAGGAAGGGGGCACGTGGGAGAATAGAGGATGCCAGCGTACGGGTGTGACGCCTCTGCCGGTAATTGATGCTGTTTTCTCTACTTTGTGTGTATTTGAAACTGCCATTAATAAAGTGTTTATTCACTGAAGTATCAACATAACAGAAAGACCATGGGACCTCCAAAATGAAATGAAAAGGTCCTTCCCGTTCTCCACGCGCCCCATCACCCTTGCTTAAACTCCATGAGAAGTCAGTCTCCCTGGAGACCAGATCTTACAAAGACGCAGGTTCTCGTGTATGTGCCTGTGGATCATTTATTTATTTTTTATTATTATTTTCAGCCTTACAAATTCGTCTGTGAGCACAAATGACAATGTTCCCAACTGTTCAAGTTTTTGTTTTTGTTTTTTCCCTGCGTGAAGAGTCCACGCAAGCGGTATCAATGGAAACCTATCAAAAGGGTGAATCCTTCGAGCCGGATTCGAACCAGCGACCTAAGGATGACCATGGTCAACCATCTACAGTCCTCCGCTCTACCAACTGAGCTATCGAAGGATTGGTGATAGGGCTTGTTATAATACCGCTAATAATGTTTATCCCCGTGGTTTTAATCATCTTTTTAAAATTACAGGCAAATGCTTTTTCTAGAGTGCTAGAAATGTTCTAAAACTGGTAGGAGTGGTAATCATAGAGGTATATTGAAAAATTAATACCCTTGAACACTTAAGTTTTGTGTGTTTTACTTTCTGATTTAGATCTTTAAAAAAAAAAAAGAAAGAAAATACCATCCACGTTCCATGTTCTGCTTGCTTATGTAGAATATAGATAGGGCCATCACCCTTATTTCTCCTGCTGTCTCTCTGTCCCTTCTACTCACCGCCTCTCTATTAAAATGATGGATAAATGATAATTTATGCTGGGTTAAAGAGGAATCTATTGTCTTGAAGTGGACATACTGCTGAGTTCATTTTGGAAACGTTGCAACTCTTTTTGAAAGAATGAAAATAATGTATAGACACAGAAGTACTCCACCCAAAACATGAGAAGCAGTGTGTGTGTGTGTGTGTGTGTGTGTGTTTAGGAATTGAGTGGCTTATATTTAGGGGAGCAAATAAATGAAACACCCCTACCCAATCAAAAAAAAAGTACTGTAGACCTCTGTTTGTAGGGATGCTGTCTACTGCTAATGAACACCTATAACAGCCTTTGGCTTCCTGGCTGAACACCAGTGGAGAAAGCAGGAAGCCATCTGGACAGACTTTTCTTGATGATGTATCTATAGGAAGGCTTTCTGGTGAACTTAAAAAAGATTATTTTTTATTACAAATCTTTCATTATTTAAAATAAAAATTTTATTAAAAATCTTCTTTATTAAAAAAGACTAACTATAGTCTTGAAAAAACAAATTTTTCTTCAAAAGGTCCTATCCAGTGATTTCCATGAGGAATCTGCAACACAGAATTCATATTTAATTCAGTTATTCAGATATCTCATGAGAAACTAAGAATATATGGGCTGGTACATTTCTTTGCAATAATCTAACTTAATCTGGGGGAAGTGTGAGAAGCTAAAGTAGAAAAGCCTTAGAGAAACAACCATTGCTTCCATACACTGAGTGCTGTGGCAGAGCCTTGAACACCATAGACATGAAAGCAGCCAAACTCTAGGATCTA
Organism: Lontra canadensis; assembly: GCF_010015895.1. NCBI lineage: Eukaryota > Metazoa > Chordata > Mammalia > Carnivora > Mustelidae > Lontra > Lontra canadensis. The sequence continues at coordinate 23,868,164 of NW_022631015.1, read as the reverse complement.
AGTTCATGTTGTCTCTCAAATAAAAGCTTCCCCAATTTTCTTTCTTGTTTTTCATGGAAAAAAATGTTTAAATTTTACTTAAGTGTCTTCGAACACACACAGATGGACACAGTATTCATCACACAGGACACTTCCTTTCAGACGTCTCTCCTCATCTCAGAAGCCTCCCTTGCCATAACACAGCAGAGAATCCAAATTTCTTTCTCTTTTCTCTCTTATAAACTTCCAAACTCTCTCTCTTAGCCAGTGCTCATTGGCTTTTGACTTTCCAAGTGTCTACTCATCTTCAGTATCTGTCTTTTTCTTGTGTAACTCTAGCTTTTCCAGTAGGTCAGTCAAAATTTTCCTCTTACCTGATCTACCAGTCTCTCTCTCTCTCTCTCTCTCTCGCGCGCGCTCTTTTTTTTTTTTTTTTTAGAGTTTATTTAAATCCAAGTTAGTTAACATATAGTGTATTATTAGTTTTAGGGATAGAATTTAGTGATTCATCAGTCGCATGTAACAGTGCTCATTCCATCCAGTAACCTCCTCGATGCCCGTCACCCAGTCACCCTGTCCCCTCTACCCACCTCCCCTCCAACCCAATTTTCACAAAGGGCACAAAGGGACCTGAGAAAGGTTCCGTATGTTTCTCATCAGCCAGTGCTAGGTAATGTCCAAGTGCTCATTTGAGATCCCAGAGGCTCTGTCTCAGTTGAGTGGTGTCGCAGAGTTGATTTAAGTCTGAAATGCTTCTCTAGCTAACTGATTCGAACTCGCCGGCTCCTGAAGCCTGCAGACCATATTCCAGCGGAATGCTCAGCAGTCACAAGGAGCAAACTCTTGATGTAATGACGGATGCATCTTCCCTATCCTGAAGGCAGATGCAAAAGGCTGCATAGAACATTCTTATATAAGCACAAAACTAAAGGAATAAAAATACCAGTAGTTAGCAGGTTGGAATTGCAGGGGAAGGAGTTAACTATAAAAGGAGCTGGGAGAAGCTTGGGGGTGTGATGTAACTATTTCATATCTTCATTGTGGGTGTGGTTATGTGACTATACGTTTGTCAGAACTCATGGCACTAAAAAGGGACATTTTATGTAAATGTTGCCTGAATTTTTCAAGTGGGAAAAGAAGCTCCCAAAAAACGAAACCAGATGAAAAGTTAAAGTGTAAGTAAGAATTTATTAGAAAGCAATTTAATCTTATTATCAGACTAGAAGAGACCTCTATGATCTCAATAGATGCAGAACAAACATGACAAAATTAGGATGCTTTCATGGATTACATTTCTGCCAACTAGTAACACAAGGGAATTTAATCTACCTGTAAAAGACATATTGAAAAGCCCTACCATTAGCGTATTGAATAGTGAAAGACTGAATGCCTTGTCGCTAAGATCAGGTCTAGAACAAGGATATCCGACCTTGACTTCTAGTCAGCATTGCCCTGGAAGTTCTAGCCAGTACAAGTCAAGAAACAAAAGCATAGATTTGAAAAGGAAAGGCAAAACTGTCTCTATTCACATATGATGTGATGATTATGAAAAAAATGCTGAAGAATCTACTGCAAATAATAAGTTTACCCAAGCTACAGGCCACAGATGTAATAAATTATAATCCTATTTATTAATAAGTATTCTGGTTTATTGAACTTGAAATATACAATACCATTCAGAAGGGTATAAAAAGTGAAATTTTTAGGGATAAATTTAACAAAAAGTACAATAAAAACAACACATTCTATAACAGAAAACTCCACATTTTTCAGAGGCAAAGTCTTCTAAATTGACTTACACACGTAACGCCATCCCAATCGAAATCTCAGTGAGCAGTTTTGTAAAAATGACAAGCTGATTCTAAAATGTATATAGACTACAAAAGATGCAAAATATCCAAAATGATTGTGAAGGGGAAGAACAAAGTTAGAGGACTTGACTCTACCTGGTTACAAGACTTACTATACAGCTGGAGAGAGTCCAGAAAAATATACCAGCACATACACATAATCAGTGGATTTTGACAGAGGCACCAAGATAATTCAGTGTTGACCAGAGAGACCTTAACAAATGGTGCTGGACAAGGTGGATAAACACACGCTACTAAATGAACTCAGACCCTCCACAGCATAATGGACAGAACACAAAATGGATGGAGACTTAAACATAATAACTAAAACTATAAAACTTCTAGAAGAAAAACTAGGAGAAAAATCTCTGTAACTTTAGGTTAAGCAAAAAATTTCTTAGAGCACAAAAGGCATAAACTACAAAGAAAAATGATAAATTAGATTAATCAAAGTCTAAAAAAAAAACCTCAAAAGATGCTAAAGAACTTAATTAAAAGGCAAGTGACAGGACAGGGGAAAAATACATGCAAAACATTTAGGTAAGTGTCTAAGGGATAAGTAATGAAGGTCTTGGATCCCGAATGTATAACCCACTTGTATGACTCAATAGTGAGCCATTTTTTTAATAGGCAAATAAATGATTTGGATAGATAGTTCACCAAACAAAATGTACAGGTGGCCAATAAGCCCATGATAAGGATCCTCAATGTTATTATTCATTAGGAAAATGCAAATTATGAGCCTCAGAATGAGAGTTCCTGTTGACCTCACATCCTCACCAGCACTTGGTGCTGTGTTTTGTATTTTGGCCATTCTAATAGGCATGTAGTGGCTTCTTGTTGGTTTTTCAATTTACAATTCCCTGATTACATATGATGGGGATCTTTTATTTGACACCGGTATATCTTTGGTGAGCTGTGCAGATCTTTTGTCCAAGTTGTTTATTTTATTGTTGTTTTAAAAGGTCTTTTTATAGCAAAGAGCAGTCCTTTATCAGACATGTTCTTTGCACATATTTTCTCACAGTCTGTGGCTTCTCTTCTTATTCTTTTGACAGTGTCTTTTTGGAGAAGTTTTTAATTTTAATGAAGTCCAACTTAACAATTTTTTTTCATGACGTATGCCTTTGGTGTTGCATCTAAAAAGTTATCACACACACACAAAGTTATCCTTGTGCTCAAGGGATAACTTAAGCACTTTTCCCTTTGTTATCTTCTAGTAATATTATAGTTTTGCAATTTACACTTAGGTGTATGATAATTTTGAGTTAACTGTTTCGATTCATTTTTTTGGTATGTGGATATTCAGTTCAACCACCATTTGTTAAAAATACTATTGATTGATTTTTAACATAGGCAACGAGATAATTCTATAGAGAAAAGATAAGCTTTCAGTAACTGATGTTGATACAACTGGATATTCGTATATAAAACAAAAAAATCTTTGACCCTACATCAATACCACATAAAATAATTCAAATTTGACCAGAGGCCTAAATGTCTTCTTCCAGAAGAAAATCTCTGTGACCTTTGTTCAGGCAAAAAAAATTCTTAGAACACCAAAGAACACAAAAAATACAATGTATAAAAGAAAAAGAAATGATAACTTGGGCTTCATCAAAATTTTAATGTTTGCTTTTCAAAAGATACTGCTAAGAAAATGAAAAAAAAAAAGAAAAAGAAACACAGACTGGGAGAAAATATTTGCAGGACAAACACCTGATAGACAAGACTTATATCCAGAATATGTAAAGCATTCCTAGAACTCAGTAAGGAGGCAAACAATTCAATTTTTTTTAAAAAAGGGAAGAATTTCAACAGACACGTCACCAAAGAAGATATACAGATGACAACTACCTGGAAAGGTAAACATCGTTAGTCGAGGGAATGTGAATTAAAACCACATGACAAGCCTCTACACTCATCATAGGAGGCAAAATTCTAAGACGGCCCCAAGATTTCACCCATCTCTCAAAATATCTGAATAATCCCTGCCCCATAAACGTGGGTAGGACATGTGAATGTGTTTTGTTAGTTACAAATATGAATGGCTAATATTTAAAAGACTGTTCCAAGTATTGTCCAAGATGTAGAGAAACGAGCTCTCGTCCTTTGCTATAAGACTGTAAAATGGTATGGCCCACACTGGGTCACAGTTGGTAGTTTCTTTGAAAGGTAAATATACACCTACTGTAGGACCCAGCAGTCGCATGCCTGTACATTTACTGAAAATAAAACACATGGCCACACAAAGATTTATACACAAAATACTTAGAGCCATGTAATAATTTGTGAAGACTGGCGTCACAACATACCACAGACTGGGAGACTTAAACAGAAATTCATCTCCTCCCAGTTCTGGAGGCTGGAAGTCAAAGATCAAGGTGTCAGTGGGACTGATTTCTTCTGAGACCTCTGCTTGGCTTGGAGAAAGGAGCCTTCTTCTTTCCTCTGTACATGGTCATTGCTCTGTACACTCCTACCCCTAGTGTCTCTGTATCCTAATCTCCTTTTCCTACAAAGAAAGCAGTCAGATTGGGTCCAGGCGCCCTACCAGCCTCATTTGAATGTAGTAACTTCTTTCAAGGCCCTGTCTCCAAATATAGTCTCATTCTCAGGTACTGGAATTTAGGGCCTTAATATATGAATGGGGGGGCCAACATAATTCAGTTCATAACGAGCAGTTTTATTAATAATAATAAAAACTAAAAAATTTCATCAGCCACGGAATGTAAAAACAAATTGTAGCAGCACAGCCCTACAGTGGACTAGACGATAAGGAGTGAACTGCGGATACACACATGACAATGATGAGTCTCCACAGCGTTGCACTAAACGGAGGGAGCCGGATGCAAAAGCTGTAGCCTATACGAGTCTGACCTAGAACCATCTGGCAAAAGCAGAAGTGCTGTGACCGAAAGCAGGTCAGTGCTTCTGAAGGCTCAGGCCAGCTTTCTGGAGAGATGGAAAGGTTCTCTGTCGTGAGTGTTATGGTGGTTAGAAGATTGCATATAATTTTCAAGACTCATCAAACTCCTTAGGAAGGAATTTTGCTGTGTTTAAGTTACATTTCCAGAGAGGTCATTCAAAGCAAAACAAAACTAATCAGCCACACAAAAACTTGAGCATCAGTTTGATGTCTTTCTGAGCAGGCCATGTCTTGCTGCGCACTACCTCCTTGTCAGATTCCCAGTTAACTTGTTTTCTTTCCTTTTGCTCATGGTACTTATTCTCAACATATTATATACCATTACACAAATTTGTTTTTACCACATTTTAAAATTTCCAGTACTTTCAACCTGGTATAATAGTGTATTATATCCAACAGTTGTAGTTCTCCTAAATGCCACTGTTGGGTGTCCCTTCTGGAAGTTTGAGAGCTAATGAGCAATCCACCACACCCTTCCGTACCCTTACCCTGACAAAATAACTTACGATCTGAGTTGTAGAGGATCTACAAGTCAGTGTCCCAGAACGGAGAGGAACTCGCCAGCCAAACCATGATTTATATGACACAGAAGTAAGAGTTTCCGGTTATGAGCCACCATGATCAGCGGGAGTGGGGGCAATGCTTGTGGCTACACTGTAAGGTAACCTATTCAGGTAGATACACACAGGAAATTTGAAAGTCTGAATCCACTAAGAAGGCTTATTCCTCTCTGAGGAAAATACCAACCAAAAATGTGTGAACTTCTGTGCCAAGATATATGGTAAGAGTATTGAGATTTTTTTTTTTTTTACAATTGTCCATGTTTTATCAGTGAGTGAAGAAAAAGCCCGTTCAATTTTTGCCAAGAGCCTACCTGTTAGCCTAGTGTCATTTTATACTACATTAAGAGATGTATTTTTTTTTTTTTTCAGTAACTCCAAGGAATGGGTTCTAGGAAAGTTTTCTGACATAATTGCTAATAAAAGGCTGAGGTTCTTTGTGGAATTCCTAAGTGTTGAGCTAAAAGTAGAATCAATTTATTGGAGTGAATACAAATCTTGGATTGGAATTTGAACATACCACGGCAATTTTTCAAGATCGGAAACTGCAGGAGCTCCAGCAGAAAGGACTTCATTTAAATGCTTGGACAGAGGCATTTCCCTGGCTCTGTGTCACCTGCCACGTCAGCCACAGTGACCGCCCTTCTCCTCTCAGAATTCAGACTGCTTTCCTTTTTTCTTGGTAGCTTCTCCTAGCCGTTGAGTGGGAACAGGTTTCCCAGAGACAGACGAGATTATAGCAGGAGTCTTCAAACCCTCCTAGTTCCTCGCTGCTCCTGAAAACTACCATTCAAGATAATTTTTAAATGCTGAGTGGTACAGCAAGCTATGAGTAAACAGACTGAGCATGCTATTCTCTGAGACGTGACATGACTGGGTCACGTGTGTGTGCCGTGTTTCTTTTGTGGCTGAAAGCTATAGGAAAGCGGGCCGCTGTCTTGTTCCCCACCTTTAGTCCTGATGGCTGGGCGCGGACGCGCTCGACCTTGTTTTCTGCGGCCGCGTCCCAGCCCGGGGACCTCCGCAGTATGTGAATTGTCTTCCACTCTTGGCGTGTGCAGAGGGGTCAGAGCTGATGGGCTGGTCCTGTCCACATCTCGGATCTGTGCAGAAAGGTCAGGGATGTGGATTTGGGGTAGAAGGTGCCAACAGGGTGGCTGTATGTGGGCGACGGGTCCGGTGAAGTTCATGATGCTATTGCCCACCTTTGGGTGGGTCTGAAATTTTTCCAATAAAAGGCCTCTTCAGGAATCACCGGGGTGACCCGGGATCCCCGCGGCCACGAGGACACAACTCCCCGGGGGCGGGGTCTGGAGTCCTGGGGGCGGGGCGCGCCCGGCTGCAACGCGCGTGCGCCCTCCTTCAGGCGCGGGTCGGGAGAGCTGCGTGCGGGACCCGCGGAGCCGGAGAGCCCGGGAGGCTGTCTGCACCGCTGCGCTTCACGCGGGAAAAGGTGGACAAAGCCCGCTGGGAAGGTCCTCCGCAGAGCCGGCGGCCCTTCCCTACAACCGCCACCGTGGCCGCCCGCTCCGCAAATAAGAGCTCAGCGCGTCCTCGTGTCCACGGAAAGCGCCACTTGTCCTCCCGAAGGATCTAAATTTTACGGTGGCTTCGTTGGAGGAGCCTGGGACTTCCAAAAGTCTTGTCCTTCGAGCCGGATTCGAACCAGCGACCTAAGGATGCCCAACTGTCAACATCTACAGTCCTCCGCTCTACCAACTGAGCTATCGAAGGACTCATGGGAGAGGGTATTATAGGATTCCTAAAATAATGTCTGTCCGGATGGTTTCTGTGTTGATAATGTGCATATTCACTTTTAGAGAAAAAGTACAACTTTAAGCTGTCTGCTTAGACACCGAATGTATTTGATATGGTGATCTGGTTAAGCTGGACCGTGGGTTTATAAATTCATTGAGTTGTACATCTAAGACGTTAGGATATTACTTGTCTGTTTCAAGAAAAAACCCAAAGCGTATCCCATATCCTTCTACCCTAGGAATAATATAGCTGAAAGTAATGCCTTGAATTACACCCGATTTCCTTCCCTCCTCTCTGGTTACTTCCTCCTTCTTCTCTAAAAAGTGTAAAAAATTGCTCAATAAATGTTATAGTGCCCTAAATGCAGACAACTAGGTTGGATCTTCTCAGAGTTGTGAACAGAGCAATGCCCACTGCATTTTGGCACACTGCAGTACTCCGTTCTGAAATTCTAATGGGAAATCATACATGTTCATAACTATAATGATGAAAAATATGTTCTGTGTGTGCCTGTGTGTGTGTAAATTTTTTTAGTTGGATAATTGATTTGGGTGGTTCATATTATATTGCATAGCTATAATAGGGCGATTAAAATGAAACACAAATCCTTAAAATTCTTAAATGGAAATATAAATATTCCTTTTCCAAATCAAATCACCCAACATTGAGTTTCAACAGAGACTGATCAGTTCCTTGTACCAACTGCAAAAACTAGACACAGAGGGAAAACATGCTACACTATCTGGAGCAAAATTCCTTCCTCTAATGTATTTAAGGAAAAAATAAGTGAATTTATCTATAAAACATGTGTGCTTATTAAAACAAAATTTCTACAAAACTATATTATTGAAAACATTCCAAATTTTTCTTCAAATGGCCATCACCAGTGCCTCCTACGCGAAATGTTGAAAGCATATAGCTGTTCTGAACTCAGTAATTAAATCCCTTTCCATGAGAAACTAAGAGCATAGCGCCTAGTAACTTTTCTTCCAATGTTCCTAATAGAGAATTTGCAGCTAGAGGAAAAGAATCCTAAGAAGTGGACGGTTTCTCTTGACATTATCGGGTGTCCTTCCCATGCCTTGAATACCAAGTGGAAAATAGCAAAGTTGCCAACAAGTGGTGAAATTTTGGGCTGGTGCTGGTTACTGGGTTAACGCTTCAAGAAACAGGAAATTCCCAGAAGGGAAACACGAATGAGTAAGCCCACCTTCCGTCCTTCTCCAGTCTTGCATTCTTCTTCTAGCTTCCCTTCTGGCAAAGCCTAACGGGGGGCCAAGCAGGACATCAGTAATGTGGTTTACAGAGTCTCAACTCCTTCATCACACAGCAGGTTTAAAAAGGATTATTGTCTTAGTCTGCTCAGGCTGCTGTGGCAAAGTACCAGAAATTAATTTTTCTCACAGTGCTGGAGGTTGGAAGTCACGACCAAGGTGATGGTCATTCGGTTCCTGGTGAGAACCCTCTTCTTGGCTTGCAGATGGTCGTGTCCTGGCTGTGTCTTCACACACACAGTGAGCTCTCTGGTGTTTCCCCCTTATCAAGACACTAATCCCATGATCTCAGGACCCCACCCTTACAACCTTATTAACCTTAACTACGTCCCCATTTCAAATACAGTCACATTGGGGGTTAGAGCTGAAACGTGAGAATTTGGAGGGAAAACAATTCAGACCAGAGCAGAGAAGCTAGCATTGAGTCAATAGCTTAACAACTGGTAAAATTTCCATGTGAATTTTATTTTATTTATTATTATTATTTTTTTAAGCACAAACGCAGTCCCCCACTACCATAAATTATGCAATCGAGTTTCCCACATTTGGGGAAATCACAGGGGTCAGCACATCCGGATTGCAATGGATAAGCCTCACCCTGGGAAAACCACCTTCGTGATCATGGTATCTCCCCTGCCAGGTAAGCATTCCATGTGAATTTTAAAATAATAGTCTTGATTTTCATTTAACCTCTGTGGAAACTGAGTGTTGTAAAATGTAATCCCCAATCTAGCATTACTGGAAACCAGCACTCCCAGTTCAGTCAGTCATGCCCAATCCGTGAATGTGAACTATGGAATTGGGCTACATTCTGTCACTAAAATTCCACACCTACACCCCTAGGGGAATCATGGAAAATGAACAGGGAGAAAAAAAATGAGTGAAGGCCAAGCTGACTTCTGTCGCTCTGCAAATTCTGTCACGGGAAGAGTGGGGAGAAAACACCTAGATGATGGAGAGAATCCGGTTAAAGCTGTCCTTGCACCAAGTTTTGGAATGAATGGTGGTTTCTACACCCACTTGGAACACCTGAACTCTATTGTCTAAGTTGTGAGGAGGCAAGTAGGTGGAAGGTTTCTCCCCTCAGAAAGTTATTCACCCATTTTTATCAGCCCTGATTGCAATGAAAAGGCAAAAAAGAAGACCAAATATTAAGGGTGTTTTAAGGGTCTTGGAAAGGCCTGCTCTGCATAGAGACATAGACTCACTTTCTTAAATGAGATGTTTCTCCTGCATTTGCATTTGATCACTTGCTTCAGTGTTATTGAGAGTAAAAAATAACACGAAATCAAAGAGAGGAAGTCTCTAAAGATGGGTTATCAGGCAAAGAAATAGTTGAAGGTGTAGACGTCTATTGAAGGCCTTCATATGGATTTCCTGCACGGGATGGGCTCCTGGCTCCCAACCAGCACCTAGCACAGTCCCTGGTACCTGGTACCCAACAGGTCCAGAAGAAAAAGACCGACTACTGTCTTTTTGCAAAGACTCTGGATCTAAGCCTGCAGTCATAATTATCTTAGCATCCTAGTAATGTTTACCTTAGAAAAACAGAAAATAACTTGTACCCTTTGAACAAACTCTGGACTCCAGAAGCCAGAATGGAAGGAGAAATTAAGTGGGACGCGCGCCCCCTCCTGGCCATGTGTCCACAGGCGGTGTATTGTCGTTGTTGTTGTCGTTATTTTGTTGTTTTAAAGCCAGACAGGTGATCTTAAGAGGCGTCTGTAGGGACTCTGGAGAATCTGCTTCTGGAGCCAGTAGAGTCAACTGGTGGAAAATTTAGGGGTGCAGGGATTGTCAGGAACCATTGCGAAGGCCAAAGCCGACCCTCGTTGCTTGAGAAGCTTGGTTTTCCCTCCTGGAGGCACCTGCCATCTCCTTCCGGTTCCCTGTTTCCTCGGAGCGGATTCCGGGTTGACTTCTTGCCCAGTGTCTAAGACGAGTTTCCGAGGCCTCCCTGGCCCGGACTCCGCCTGCCGTCTGAGATCTTGGACCGACGGGATCCGGAACCGTAGGACGACAGGTGGTAGGCGGCGCCGAGGGACGCAACAGCCTCTTGTCTGCGGCCCCGCGCTTGGTTCGCGTGGTCAAGGCCGACCGCGAACAGCCGGCTACGCGCCGCGAATGACCGCAGGGAGTGGAGTGAGTAAGAGAGGCGCGGCCGCGCGCCGGAGCGGGGAATTAGCTCAAATGGTAGAGCGCTCGCTTAGCATGCGAGAGGTAGCGGGATCGATGCCCGCATTCTCCAGTTTTATGCTCCCTGTGCGCCTGCTCTGAATACCGAGCTAACACTTTACAGCCGAGAGCAAGGCCCATTTCCTAACAGGGATGGCGTTTCCTTCCAAAGCCACGCTCTCTCCATCCTTCGTCCCCATACAGTGTTGGGATAGGCGTGGCTGAGTTCTTTAGGATTGCTCACGTTTTTGCAGATTTGAATATCGGTCCCTGCCAGGTGGATTTACAAATCTACACTTCAATTATTTATGCATTAATATTACATTTTTACTCTCGGAATCTATTTCTCACATATCCGACCTACTGAGGGCAACCTCAAGTTCTTCAAACTGGAAAGAATGATTCCCATTTCTTAATGATGGTGAAGTCATATGATGTGTAGGTATGTTTGAGACTTGTTTTTTATACATGCCCTCTTCCTCCTCTGGGGTCTTCTGGCCGCGTCTTCGGAGGTGCGGGTGGTAATGCTGATTCTGATCCTGGACTATGGCAGAATTACGGGAGGATGGAGAACCTCTGTGGTGCCTAGGGGAGAAGCTCAGCCCAGGGCTATCTGGTAAACTTTGCATTTCTTTTCTTTGAAAAGAAAAATGGACCATTTTTCTTCTTTATTCTTTTGTCCCAGGTCGCTTTCAAGGAGCGAGAAGTTAATCAGGAGCTACCAGTTTAGACCAATCTTCATAGGGGTAAGTTTCCAATTCGTTTTAGGGAGTGGGTCTCAAACCACTACCCGCCTGGGCGTCTGTGTTCTGACATACACCAGAGTCTGCGAATCGTTAAAGAATGAAAGCTCGGAAGCATAGGAAGGAAAATACAAAAAATTGCCAGGGACAAAATTCTCACACAACTCTTTTTACTTTGATCTTTGTAGTTGAGGGCTCTTCCACAGGTGTTTGGTATCACATTTTTGAGATAGGGCAGAAGTGGCCCCAAATTAGCAAATGCTTTCTTTTGTTAAGAGAGATCTCGATCTTTTGAGCTAGTTCCCCAAATGGGTAGAAAATTCTACCCATCCCCCCGTCTGTCATTGTTAATTCTAAAATTTTTGTTTCTCTTGTATCAGTGGTTCTCAAATCTTGCGGCCCAGTAAATGTCACCCGGAAGGTTTTCAAACTACCAGTGCCTAGGTCCCACCTTTAAACTGGCCCAAGCAAAGGCGCTTTGTAAAATCTGCCCAGGCGATTCTATATCCACCAACTTTTTTCAGCCAAGATTGAAAGCCACGGTTACAGAATTAAACCGAGAAGGGGGAGCAGTGCCCCTGAATTTGAACCGGCCCTGAGGCTAGCCGAATGCCCGGGGTTCCGCATCCTTCACGGGCAAAAACACCTTTCCAGAGACCCGGGACTCTAAGCCCACCAGGGGGCGCGCCTGTCCCACCAATTACCCGCAGGTCGTGTCCTGCCTACGCAGGCAGCGTCTTTCCTCCCGGGGTTGCGGATCCCGGGTGCCGGTGCGGAGACGCGTCTACACACCCCTTGCCCAGTGGGGCCGCCTCTGCTCCGCCTCGTCTGAGCTCGGTATATCTCGGCGGCCCCCAGATGTATTGTATGTAAAGTATGGGGTGGACGTCTGATGGCGCGTACTAGTCATTGTTACAGAAATTAATAATTTTAAAAATTGGGTTCGCCGTACATTGGGAACAGCCTTAGTAGATGTACATCGAGGATATATGTAGCTGAGATACGCCTTTTCAAGGTGGGGATTTAAAAAAAAAAAAAACGACGCAAAAAGCGAACTCCTTCGAGCCGGATTCGAACCAGCGACCTAAGGATGCCTGGGGAGCTTCCACTACAGTCCTCCGCTCTACCAACTGAGCTATCGAAGGAACCACACTGTTTAGCTCACTCGCAGACGATGCCATCTCTGCGCAAGGGTATGAGCGTGTCGGTGCTGGTTGATGATTCACTGGTATTGTTCCCGGGTCTGCCCTAGCCGCGCCCACTTTTTTTTTTTTTTTTTTTTTTTAAATAATCCAGCACCCGGTCGGAACTGACACTCAAAGGTCCATAGCCCTGGAGAAGAAAAACGGGAGCATCCACTGGTTTTCGAAAAGGAAAAAAATTAAAAAAATAAAAAATTTTAAAAAATAAGGAGACACAGGAACTGATAAGAACTTAGCAATGAGCATTTTTTATTATGAGAAATGAATTTACCCAATTTGACTCAATTTATAAATAGGATTGAAAGTACTTCAATCTGCAATTCTAACAGGATAATTAACAGAATGAGGAGGAGGAAGAAAGAAGTATAGGATTAAACTCTCCAAAACCATCCTTAAATGTTCTTTAATTGACATTAGTCTTTGTAGATAAACCAACCCATCACACTAAATCTAAACTCGGCAAAACCTATCCACAGGGAGCTAAAACAATGTTTTTAAATTCTGTATCGTAACACAAGGTAGAAAGTAATGCCGTTCAAATACTAGTAATTTTGCAAAATGTGAGGTTTTAGTCTAGTTTTCTAGTTCAGACGGGACTGTCTGAATCTCAAAAGGTCTGTTACTCTCTTTTTAGTGAACTCGATCCGAAGTGGCATCCGACATCAGGCATATGACGATCCTCCTTGTGTAGGCAGGACATTGAGACCATTTGTGGCAAAAAGAAAGATTTCTCTTTTCTGAAGAAGAATTGAAAACAAGTTGTTCCTCACTTAATTTGGCCATTAACCTCCTCAAGTCTTTATGAAAAACATCTGTTTGAAGAGGGGTCGGTCTGAATGAATTAAATATAAAATTTTGTCTCCTCTCCAAGCCCGATTGACTGAGTTGTTTTGTAGATCTTGTTAGCACTCCCCATTTTGTCAAAGTACACATTTCAGAAAGTTATATGCGTGACACTTACACAAATGTAAAAGAAAAAAAAATCCTTGATTTTGTTCCGCTCCACATTAGAGAAGATTCAGAGACTTAAAAGACAGAACTTAAGGGAGCCTTGAGGGAGAGGAAGAGGGGGAGGGTACAGGCAGTAGATTTGAGGGATTCTGGCATGTGTGTGTGTATAACCTGCAGTCTTGCGGGTGAATTCTGGTATATATATTTCAGATATACATATATCAAATACCTCTACCGGACAAAATTATATCATTTGTGTATAATTAATTATATTTATGTTGTTATATATAATTCTTTTCTATATATTTTCAAAATAAAATATAACCGAGTGTGAAAACGGGAAGAAGCAGGAAGACGCTGGTGTCCCTTTTTCTCCTTCCTAAGTATTCTTGGGCGCAGGCTGAGGAGGAACTCGGGTCCCACGTCCCGCGCGGGATCAGAGCGCAGCAGGCTGTGCGGGACGCGGCGGCCGCAGGTACACGTGGGCGCTGCGCACTCCCGGGCTCCTCAGAGAGCCGCGGGAGTCTGGAGACGGAGGTGGGACCGCTCGCAGGCTCCTCCAAAAAACGGAAGCACGCGGAAGCGCCCCTCGGCCGGAGGGGGTCTGCGTGTGGCCGCGCCCCGACGGCCGTGTTGGGCTCCCCCGCGGAGCGACTCTCCGCTCTTCCACCTCTCTCGGCTTCTTCACCCGCCCCCTGCGGCCGGCTCGCCCCGCGTGGGACAGCGGACCGCCTCTCCAGCCGCCGGGAGTAGACCACGGTCCGGATGGGGTCGGGGGGCGGGGAACCTCGGCAGGAGGGCGGGCCCGAGCGGTGGGCGGGGCGCGCGGCGGCCGCACAAGACGCGACGTGCAGCCCGTGGGCCGCGCCGCTGAGCGCCGTGGGTTCAGCGCTTAGACCCGGCGGCTGAGCGGAGCCACGCCGCATTGTCAGCCAGGTCAGTGTCCCTTCGTTTTAAGTGGGGCGGCCGCTACCGCGCCACAGGGCGCTCCTTCGTCCTTGCGGTGAGGCTCCTTGCGCGCCTGCTGGCCCGAGGCCCTGCGAGTAGGAACCCAGAGCCGACCGCCGCGGGCGGGGCTGCGGGGTGCGGAGGCGGCTGGGGCGCGGAGGAGTGCGCGGAGCCTCTCAGTGACCTGTGCCCTCGGGCTGCTGTGCTGTAATACTTCCAAAAATACATGTATCGACCTTTCCCGTTGGCAGGGCCGGTTTAACAGAATTTAAAAGTAAAGAACGAATTTCGCTGGTAGAAATTACAGCAACGTGGCAGGTTATATAGTGTGTGTGTGATGTAATGGAGAGAACAAGGGCTTTGGAGCCATTGAGGCAACTTTTTTTTTTTTTTTTTAAGTATAATTAGTGTAGTCTTACTTTCAGGGGTACAACATGATTCAACATTACTCATTGCTCAGGATGACAAGTGTGACCGTCTGTCGTCAGACAGTATTAGCGCAGTATTACTGACTACATTTCCTATGCTGTACTTTTCATCTCCCTGACTTACTTTTATAACTGGAAGTTTGTGCCTCTTACTTCCCTGTATGTTTCACTCATCCCCTTCCGACCTCCCCCTGGCAACCCCTGGTTTGTTCTCTGTATTTAAGTCTGCTTTTTTAATTTGTTTTGTTTTTAGATTCCACATATAAGTGAAATCATGTGGTACTTGTCTTTCTCTCACTTATCTCACTTAAAATTATACTCTCCACGTCCATCCATGCTGTCATTAATTACAAGATCTCATTCTTTTTTTTTTTTTAAGACTTTAGTTATTATTTGAGAGAGAGAAATTGAGAGGAAAGAGGGGCAGAGGTAGAAGCAGACTCCCAGCAGGGAGCCGGACGCAGACACAGGACTCCATCCCAGGACCCAGGGATAATGACCTCAGCCGAAGGCAGCCCCTAACCAACTGAGCTACCCAGGCGCCCTCATTCTTTTTTATGACTTTGTAATATTCCATTATATGTGTACCTATATATTACATTTTCTTTATCCAATCATCTGTTGATGGACTGGGTTGCTTCCATATGTTGGCTATTGTAAATAATCCTGCTATAAATGTAGGGGTGGATATGTCTTTTCAGATTAGTGTTTTCATCTTCTTTCGGTTAATACCCAGCAGTGAAATTATCAGTTCAGGGGTGCCTGGGTGGCTCAGTGGGTTAAAGCCTCTGCCTTTGGCTCAGGTCATGGTCCAGGGTCCCAGGGTCCAAGCCCCGTATGGGGCTCTCTGCTCAGCAGGGAGTCTGCTTCCCCCCCCCCCCCC